>NW_026901436.1:0-408812 GCF_033783945.1 Neopsephotus bourkii | reverse complement strand
TTCCTTAAAACAATGGCTGCCATTTTCACATCATATGAAGAAAAGCTTCTGCCCTTTTGACAGAAATACTTGAAAACACACCCCATCCCTGCCAGTGCTCAAGGCCAGGCTGGATTAGGCTTGGAGCAACCTGCTCTAGTGGAAGGTGTCCCTGCCAGTGGCAGGGATTGGAACTGCATGAGCTTTAAGGTCCCTTCCAAACCAAACCTGTCTGGGATTCTGTGATTGCTTGTAGAAGAAGAAAAAGCAAAACCCCAAAGGAGACATGACACAGTCCAGATGCAGGAGTGAAACAGCACAGCGCCAGCAACTGGAAACTTCAGCTATTCCACCAAGGACCACACAGTTACCAAGTAGTGGCTTATAACTTGGGTACAGGCAGGTATACCCAGAACAGGTTCATGTCAAGTATTTCCACTGAACATAAAATATGTTCAAACTGAGTTATAAGAAAGGCCTTTGATAGAAGGGCTACTACAGCAGGATCCCTAAAGCAGTTTTCCAGTGATGGAAAATCATTTCTTTATTTAAAAACACACACCCAAAGAAAACCACACATAAAATGCCAATGTTTCTCATTTACGGGGATTAGGATTTTCAGTGCTGTAGGGAATGCTCCTTTATAGGATCCTGCTTTTAATTCAGACTTTTTTGGCTCTGCTGGACACTAGAGAAATACTGTTTTGACACAAAAGTTCTAACTTCAAGCAGTACACAGGACTACAGATGGCAATATTGGGTCTTTAGAGAGCTTATTCTGAAGTGGCAAAGTTCAGTGGAAAATAGCACCGATCTTCTCTGTGAAAGGCACAAGGATCATCATCTACCTCTAAAAAAAAAAGTTGTATTTTGTGATAATAACTCAAATTGTTGTTTCAAAGGGCTTTTTTGATAAAATAATTTATAAATCATAAAGACCAATGGTCTTTAATCAAAGAAAATGGATTCATTTTCTGAACCACAAAGAAGAGATTGAGGATGTCCTAGACCACATCGCCATCTCTGAGAGTTGTATAGTGCCAAAAGACAGCGGTTACAGTGGGTTAGTACTTTACAATACCACAAATAACTCACAGACTAATTACAGCTGAAGTTCTCATGGTATTTTGTGGAGAGTAGAAAGCAATATTATGGCAAAGGGAAATTCATGATGTAATTTATCTTATCCCCTCAGTACCTGGTAAGGATGATGCAGGGAGGGTCAATAAGTGCACACGGCAAAAAAGTAAAACTAGGTACAAACATTTCATTTTCTTACATATAGAGCAGAAGTAAAAGCAAGAGAGTATAGAAGGAAGTGGTCAAACCACGGTGGCATGTACTGTTGTTGTCCTCAGAAGCCACAAGTGATCTGTGGAGACCAGAAGCCAAGAGCTTCCCAGCTAGATGGGACTTGCTGAGACCTGCACCTTCCAGTCCTCCACAAGATCAGTATAACTGGTCCAGTTTTATCATCTCACGCCCATCTGCTAAAACCTTACACATCACCAGAGGTAGGAGATTCCATGTTGGTTTCTTATAGACATCTCCTCCACCACTCAAATAGCCTGCCTTTTTCTTCAGCTTGTGAGCCTGTGCCCGAGGCTATCATAACCCTTGCTACTGAACAACTGAAAAAGGCTAGACCGAGCAAGCAAGAAATAGTGCATTATAACAAAATAATGCAACCCAACAACAACCAGGGTTTTTCTTAGTTTTACAAGCTAGACATTATAATAAAGATGATAAAATTAAGAGTACGTATTTTCCTACAGTCCCTTAGATTCCCAATTCAAGAACAATGCTATGTATCAATCATTTTATCAGCGTCTGTTCCTCCAGTGCTGTGCCACACACTGTGCAACAGCTAGAGCCAAAGGTTATAAGAATCCTACCTCTTTACTGTGCCCTTTTTTCATTCTTATTCTTTTTCTTGTGATCTTTATGCTTTGTTCTTTTGGGTTAATGTGGCATGTCTCCAACACAGCCCTGGAAAACAACTATAATGTGGTTTGGGTTTAGTGTCATTAAACCCGATTAAGGCTTAAGGGAGTGCTCATGAAAATCCATAATTATCTCACAAAACAAAACCAAAGGCATTTTTTTTGCCAGGGAACTACAAAGAACTTCTATTTAACTGTTTAGGCTACATGGGAAAAGGTACTGCCGCATTGTTTTCCCTCTGTACTTTTTTGTGCCTTGAAAATACCATAATACACCAAAATCTGCTGAAAACACCAACCTTCTAAAGCTGATTTTTAATATGTAACTAAATAGACACTCCTTATTTAAAGAAAATAAAGTAAAAAACATAGAGATCACAATGCATCTTGATTGATGTGCTTGTGCTTTGGGTACAAGGCTGGACTTTGTGACTAAATCTATGAGGATAAAAAAGTTCGAGCTGGACAATAGCACAGCATGGCTCACATCAACACAGCTAAACTGTTTAGCTTCCTACAACAGTATTGTCCAGTAGTTTGGGCACTCCCCAAATCCCACTTCTCCATGTCCTTTACTTAGCATTGACTGCTTTTTGGAAAGGGGAGGATACTGCTCTAAACTCTGTGAGCAGAGGCATAGTCGAAGACAGACACCCATATGCATTCTTCCAACTCCTCATTTAATGTTTAATAGAGAACAATTTCTGCCTGTAGGCTTTTCAGTCTGTTTTCAGTTGCAAATTAAGCAGAGATCAGCCTTTACATCAACTGCTGCTTGAAAACCTCAGTAAGAATTGTGCAGAAAAAGAGCCTTTCTCCCCTCCAGCATCAGGAAAAGGGTCTGGGGCAGCTCAACTGCTGCTCTCCATGGGCAATTATTCCCACAAACCTGTCCCCAAAGCCTTGGCAAATCCAACAGCATTCTTGTTTGATTTTTCCAGTAACACTATCCTCAGGGAATGAGCTTGCCTAGACTTGGCATAAGCAAAGCCCAGCTTTCATTTGGACCATTAAGAGGCTCACAACCTTAGTTGTGTTAGAGGCTGGTGTTGTCACACCCTGGTTTTAAGCTAGTGGGTGTTCTTGGGCTCTGAATACCATAGACTTCTTCCCATATAGCTCTCATATCCATATCCAGAGCTGTTCACCACAGAGTAAATACTTCCCCACCTTCTACACAGGGACAAACCAGCAATGCCTGTGCGATGGCTGCATGTTGTGCACATGTTGAACCCCTATCAGAGGACTGATGTCCTCTGTACCTGAATGAGAGCTGGGTCTGCAGCCTGCAAAGCTGCCCTTGAAGTGCTCTAACATGCAAATTTAGAGATGTGGGTGAATGCATGTGCCGTAAAGAAATATTTGAGGGACTCTCCAGCCCCAGGCAGAGAAGGTAAAACACATTGACAATCTCAGTAACAACATGAGAAACAAAGGGGGGAGCTAAAAGTACCTTCTTGAAGGTACTAAGTATGCTCTGGTTTACTCATCTTAGAAACAGGCAGAATTCCACTCACACATTTACCCTCTACATGCAGTATGACCATATCATCTAAATCACACAAGAAACAACAAGCTTCCTTCAGAAGGTCTCAGGCTTGCCTCTCCTGCATAGTTTTATTGGGTACCCACAAGTACAACTGATAAAATACCCTGTGTTCTTCCTCTCCATCTGCTACTTACCAATGAAAACAGTAAAATGATGGCAAAGGAGAAGCTGAGTCAGGCACTACTTTGCAATGTTAAGGTAAATGTTACAAACCTGCAGAGCTTTATCACATAGACCAAGGTGATGAAAATATTCTTTACACATGCCACTTCCCTACCACCTCATAGTATTAAAAACAACTTAAAAACCCACTTACTGGATTAATGATGAACGCAGACAAGGGACAGTCTTACTTTAGCAGCAATGGGAAGTTTAAAACAAACATCACCAGCAAAGGCAATGCGGGAATTCTCCCTCTTTCATGACACAATTCTGTCAATTAGCTGAAAACAGCAATTACCAGCCCTTTTCTTTATTATTTGTGAAGAATCAAAACTTGCTGAGGATGATAAATGGCTCCTTGGAAATCGCAGCACTCGGTTCTGCTAAATCTGCGCTTTCCTGTTTCGTGGGGGTTTTGATACTTTTTTTACCTGTTCTTTCACACAGCCTATAAAAAGAAAGTAGGGGCTGCTGGGGGAAAAGGAGAGACAGGACACACATCATAGAAGGAAAATGACAAGGAATGGTTTAAAGGAGAACACAGAGCTTTCCTTGTTTCACTCACTGACCAGTGACACATTCCCGCACATTCATTAATCAGACAAAAAAGTTAACACTGGTGACCACGTTAGGACCAAAACCTCATTTAAGTTCTTCTGAAACAAAACAGACACAAGCCGATGCATTCAGAGGGTGACCTTTGAGAATGCTGCTTCATTAACATTTCAAACAGCACAGCACAATATTAAGACAGGAAATAGGCTTGCAATGCTATTTGGCTGCAGAAATATATATCAATTACATGCCCATAAATAACAAGACACCAATAGTTGTCCCATTGTCTCTGCTAATAATGGTGTAACATGCAATAAGCATTTCTCCTAACAAAAATCAAGGAGCATATTTAAGTTTATTCCACCTCTTACGTACACTGAGTGAAGCCAAAAGAGGCCCTTTTGTTCTTTGAAAGGGATGCTCTCCATGTCTGCCCTCCCAGGCTCACCTAAAACAACTGCAGGCGGTAAGTACAAGCTGCATTTAAAACACAGAGTCCCATCAGCCCTTCCCACCCCACAGCAGCAAGCTAACTGGGGAGCTCCCAATAACCCACACAGGCACTAGAGAAAGCAATCCAGACGCTAACATTACCTCTTCCATGCAATACCATAGTGTTAGTGGATCCCATTCTTCTCAAGGGGATCATTCTTCCCCAAGACATGACAGCAAATCCCTACCCAAACCTAATTGTTCAGAACACTGAGCTCCTATGCCATTTCTTGGTGTCTGCTGCGTGCCAGCCACACTGGGCATGATCATACTCACTGACACTGCCCCACTCCTATGGCACAGGTAACTGAGCGTGCTCTGTGCTTCAGGTTTTGGGATCTTGCAGTGGAAGGAAAAATAAGCCATCTAAAACAATGCTTAATATGCAAATGCAATAGATCCCACAGGGCAACCCAGCATTCAACTTGGTGGCCTTAATTTGCTATGAAGGATTTCAATGCAACCCACTGAAACCAGGCTGAACTGAGGTGCCATCAGCAGTGCCACAGGAGGGCCAGGATCAGCATGCCTGAAAGCCAGAGCATGGTCTGGGAGATGGACAGGGTACCAAACTGCTTCTTGAGGTTCCATGAACTTAGGCCTCCTCTTGGATGAACTAGTGATAACATCCCTCTTCGTGAAACAGGATTAGGACCTTCCTCAGACTGCAATCAATTAGTTAACATGTAATTTACTGCCCAGGCAGGGAAGGAAGCTGCTCCTGCAGCATGTGGCTCCCACTGCAGACAGCTTGGCCTGGGTCCAACTGGCACATGCTGCCAAGGTAATGCCTGTTCATTCCTACCAGCATAGTGCAGCCCTTTGTAGGGCCAAATGCAAGTTTTGGGGTTTTTGAACACTCACACAGAAACCATACGTAACAGTTCCCAGGGCAGAATGAAGGGCTGGGCATGACAAACTCTTCAAGTGTCACTGCCAGTCCTAAAGTTGTGTGATTAAGTCAAGTTATGTCATTTGAAACTGTTCCTCTATTATCCTTCTTCTATGCAAAGAGGCTAAAGTAATGAAGCTTACTCTCTTGTAATGGACTCAGAGGATTAGCTAACCTCCTTCTATTTGCATTAAGACATCATTTAGGTTATGAGTTTCCATACAAAGTCACAGAAAAACCAGATGCTCAACTGGCTGATTGTTTGGGTCACATAATAAGCTTGCACATAAAACGTTCTATCATGAGGCCGTTACACGATCACTGCTGTGCCACAAGTTATGTCACCAACCTACTAAGGGTTAAGGAAATAATTATTGTGGTGTTGAGAGACTTAGTAAACAGCAGAAGTTCAAGGATGAACCAGATTTGTTGATCCCAGCAGAGAGCTACAGTTAAGATGCAATATTTCCTTATGCGTGTGTGCATGTCCCTTTACTGTTCATCAGTATTAAAAAGGGAATTTATACTTTACAGCTCTCTAGGTTGACCAGTGCATCTTACCAGCAGGCAGAATTAACCTGTCCGTCACAACAAACTGTCCTTTCCCTCCTCTTATATTATCAAAGCCTATTGAGATTAAAGCCATAGGAAAAACATTCATTTGCTTCAAATTCATGGGCTTATGAAGTTATATTCCTACACAGCAGTAGTCATCTTTAATAGGAAAAGCAAAATCCCAGATGTTCCCCGAATGGTAGTGAAAGAGTTTGAGAAACATTATACACATTTGCTGAGCTCGCTCATCAACACCATAAAATATCTTGCCAGGATGCCCCAAACCAGGACAGTCAGAAAGGCAACATTTCCATGGCTGATCTATTTAAAGAGGAAAACTACTTACCCATCTGGCAAGACTGAAAGTGGCTTTGGGCAGCTTTCCCTTCCAGAGGGCTCTTCTCCAGTGTCTCCCATAGGTACCAGTCAGCAGAGCAGTGTTAAGGTGAGGGATGTTTCAAAATGCTTCACTGCTCCACACACCATCACCCAGAAAATCCCCTTTGACCAAAGTCAATACTACAGCTTTAGTGTATAAATTGCCATGCTGATCTCAACAGTACACATGCAAGGTGCTTCTAGATTCATTGTTGGCATACTCCTCCTGAGGTCTGAAAACCAGGAAAAGTCACTGTATTATGCACCCACCTCATGTTTCTTCTTCAGTCGAATGTTCTCATCCTCCATTCACTTCACTAAGACTCTTCAGCTGCACTTATCAAGCCAGCTGTAAATCTTCTAGGATCAGAACGCCTCCTCCTCTGACACAGCACTCCTTGTCAACTAGTTGAGCTGATTTACTTGGGTTAAAAAGTCCTTGTGCTTCCCTTGGGGTTGATCAGAGGCTGTAAAGCCAGGGATGACCACACTAGAATGAAAGGAAATCCAAACCAAATACATCAGTATTACAGTTGATAAATACACCAAGCAGCTAGCCAATATACACATGTAAGTCAGCACAAGTTCATTGAAGTTGCAAAATTCCCTGGGGCATCCTGATACCATGGTAGTGGGAACAACCTAAGGGACAAAGGAAAGAATAAGTGGCTGCATGGACAGAACTGCTGCTAAGAGCTCTCCAGGGAGCTCTCTCATTGCTCAGGAACAGCCACAGTTTTATTTGTGCTGTAAATAAGATCTCTTTCTTTCTGGAACTGTGCTTGGAAGCACAGAAGTGACCCTTCCAAGCTCAGAGTGACACAGGGAAAGAAAGCCCTTTAGGATGCCCACATCTTTTTGTGCTGCTCCCACAGACCAAACTGTCTTTGGATGCTCACTGACAGAAAGCCCTGTAACACACAATTAAAGAAAAACACTTCCCTAAATCCCTTAGAAGCTTTTACTGGATACCCTTTATCATCCCGAAGTCAAAACCACCTTTCTTCTACTCACTAAAGCCCCCTACTACTTGAAAAACAGAACTGCCTCAGGACAGATGTGTCCCTGCAAAGTAGCAGCAGAGCACAAATCCCATGTACATCCCTTCCAGACGAGTCACATCCTCAAGGGGTGACAGTCAAATGCAGGGAAATTGAAGCTTTCACAGCTCAGAGGACAGACTGAAAAGGCAAAAAAGTGAAACCGTGAAGGGCTGAAAAGATTTGCTCCCCAAGAAGGTTGACTTTTAATTTCCTTGCTTTGCCCATATTAAGCAGCAGCACAAAAACTTGTATATTCAGCTGTATGTTTCAGTCAAGAGGAATAGGCAAAATTTACCCAGCAACCAGAAAACTGCTGAGGACAGGTGAGCATAATGTTTTCTCCAGCTCCTATCTGCTAATTGGTAAAGTACATGACTGCTTGTGGCTTGGTTTTCTCCCTCTTTTAACAGAGATAACATCCAGTACGCATCCTTATGAAACCCTTCAGCAGAATTAGACTGCCTAAACTGGGGGCTGAGGGAAGCCCAAACCTTCCGGTTTCATAAACAAATTGGAGCTGAGTGAGGATCTAACCTGCTACTGTCCCACAGATGATTCAGTAGCAGTGGTGAGAATGGTACCAAAATGGATTCCTCAGCCCTAGTCTCATTTTCTAAAGGGAGCACTGCTAAACCGCATGTGCTCTTGGAAGATGAAACCAGTTTTCAGTGCTGATACAGCAAGTACAAGCAGCAAGATGTATTGGTGAACGATATTTTCAGCCAAGGATTCATTTCCCAGATTATGGCAGGCAGCTTATTAAAACCAACAAACACAGAAACCCCACAACTATGAATAGGAGAGGTTTTCCTTGGCAGGATTCAGCAAATGCCATGTTACTCACTGCAATACATGTAATCGCTCATGCCAAGCACAAACAGAAACAAGGAGACAAAGCCAAGAAGAAACGAGCACAAGTTCATGGGGAGCTTTTACACAGCAGGGGACATGTGTGAGATTAGCAGAGAAGCTGACTAACAGCAAACCACCTCAATGTCAAACCTGAAAAAAGAGGCAATGCTGTAGCAGCAATCCACATCAAGTCATAGGAATCAGAGCACAGGATCCCACGTAAGACCTTGGACCTCAAGGGACATATATTAAGGGTGCACTGAAACTTATCACTAATCCTGTGTGCCCATACAGCACTTTTCAGCAGCAAACACCAGTGTTTGGTTTAAGCCCGCCTGCTTAAAGCACCCACACAACAATGGGAGAACCAAATAAAATCTGAGATTTCCTTGAAGATCTATCCCTGAAAAAAACCCAGCAGTAAGAAAGAAGACAAATCCCATCCAACCCCCTTGAGAACCAGTCTCCCTGTGTAGATAATAATGGGCCACAATCAAGAATTTGTATTCCCACAGGCTTCAGCTGCTCAAACCTCATCAAACACACTTACAGCAAGAAAGGAATGAGAGGGAAAACCAAACCCTGACCTGTGATGGGCATCCATAGTGCTTTCCTGCTCAGGTGAGCAGCTGGACAACCAGCAAAGGAGCCAGCTGGGAGGCAACTAGGCTTGTTAACCTGCAGAAAACTGCTGCAATTAAGCAGGCGCCCAGGGCAATCAGCAGGATTTGAGACACCTGGGAGACCACGGCCATTTTGTGACAAGGGAGGAGACCAACCCTGATTTCTCAGGTGATGGATGGCAGGAGAGCGGTGCGAGCACCTGCAGACATCAGCAGCTCTGCTCTCACCAGGCCTTCCTACCTTTTGTGAGAGCCACAAATTAATCCACCAGGATCCCATATGCAGTGAATCCAACCCTGAGCTCTCTACTTCTGAACTGAACTGTAAATGACTAATTAAAGGCCAAATAGTGGTATCTGTACTTGCATTTCCCAGTACCTTACACCATGAGTGGTCCCTTTGGCTTCAATTAGTTGCTATCCTGATGGGTGCTGACTGAACAGCAGATAAATGCCCAGTCTTGGCAAACTGTGAACTTCTTCCCCAGTGAGTTTTCCTATGGGATGCTCAGGTTCTTTGCAGCTGGCTGCCATGGTCCAGCTGAGCATCCCAGAGCTCAGAAAGCTCCCAACACCACCCTCATCTGGAATTCTGCTCTTTCCTACTGACAGATGCTGTGAGCCTGCACGGGTCACAACAGGGCCTGGAGGAGCAGCTGAATCAACACAAGGGCTGCAAAGTTCATGGAGCTCCTTCCCTCACCCCCTGGCAGGGCACATGTGTTATCAAAAGCCCACACTGATAACAAACAGCAGTGTTTGGACCAGGGCCCAGGGTTGTGCACTGCAGAAAAGCAGGGGTTTATGCTTCAGTCTTTTAAGAGAGGAAGGATTGATGCTGTGATGTCAGTTATGCCTCAGGACAAAGCCTGCTCAGAAGCCTCCAAAACGTTCCAAAGAGGCGTTTTACTCACCCATACCTTCTGCACTGGGCTCTGTGAAGGCCAAAGGCAGCCCAAAACAGAAATACCCAAGACATTTCTAACCCCCCAGGAAGGGAAATTCATAGGAATCAGCTGTTATCTGAATTTTGTAGCTTTTTTAGTAACTTCAGTCAAAGGGGAAAGCAATCTGATTTTTTTATGGCTTCTCACAGCACACTGAACACAAACTGGATGCTCTAGATTTATAGTGCAGCCATTCCAGCTTGCATAGGTGTAACATATTGGTTTACATTAACTTCCCCCCCCAGTGTCTGTATTAATATATGGCACTTAGCCTGCTTCACAGCAAGAGCAGGTTATCTTCTAGAAAACTGAATGTCTTTCACCTTCAGAAAATAAAATAAATAAAATTAAATTAAAATAAAATAATAAATTAAAAGGCCAATTTCTTCATTTCTTTTCAGTTTCTCCTTGTCCTCACCCCCTGGCCACAAAGAATCACAAAGAACAAAAATCTCATAACTTTTAAAGCTTGTAACCATTTAATCACACCAAACCTCATTATTCTTCACCAAAAAAATAGCCAATTGACTCCTTTCCTCAGCTGATCTCCCCACAAACCCTCAACCTTGGTCTTTGTGTGCACAGTTCAGTTAAGAGCAGCAGGACCTAAACAGCCCCAGCATCCTCCTTATCCACAGAGGACTTTGGATGACCCAGGAAAGCTCATAAAACAAAGCAAACCCAGCAAAGACTGTGCTAATTAAATGGAGACCATCAAAAGCAATTTAAGTTTTTAAAGGAATCTTACACTGTTTATAAAGGGGAGCTGATGCTGTTCAAATGGCTCCTCAGAGGACAATACCAGCAGCAAGTCTGCAGCATCCAGAGTATGTTTGTCTACTAGATACTTAGTAATCTATCTATGTACGCTTATTGTAAGTGAAAACATACACAGACCTTGGCAGGCCAGACACCCACCGTGGATTTAACACACACTGCTCCTAAGTCTATTTATATTCTCACATGCCTAAAGCAAGCCCAGAAGGCTTCAAGCAAAACTTTCTAGGGTGCAATACCACTGCCACAGGCAGGGGTAGAGAATAAATGACTTCAGGTGCTTTGGGAGCATGAGCAGTGCTGCAGGCAGAGAGGCAGGCAGTGGAAAATAAATACAGCTAAACAGTAGGAAACAGATTACTTTTGCTCCTTCAGGCTTCCCAGTGGGGAAGCAGATGACAAATACAAGGCTGGAAAGGGCTTCCAGAGTTACCAGTGCCCTAGATGAGGAAGCTATCCCCTTTCCTTTTACATTCTTCAGCTGTTAGTGTTGTGAAAACTGGTGATTGTGTTGAGCAAACACATGTGGTCCTGGGGTAAAGGCGTATGTGCTTCTTGTTTGCTGCCCATGACCTCCAGCAAATGGGAGCCCAAACCAAACAGGGTTCATTGTTTTTTAGAGTTGGGCATCAGGGGAAAGGCCACATCCCTGATCTGTCCTTCAGGAAGTGGATACAAAGGGGGTCCTGTGTTTGCTGTGAGCACTGATTTGGAGCTACCTTACTCAGGGGGCTACAGCTGCACCCCCCAACCTGCTTACATCAAGGATTAAAATTCAAGGCCCCAAAACTGGCCTGTTCTGGTGCTTAAAAGCAGCAAATTCTGTTTATCAAGCTTTTTCTACTTTTCTTTTAACCCAATGTATCTTTAAGGTAAAGGGCCCAGCTCTTTCTTCCATATACACTCTGCCTACTAAGTATTTCCAGCTCAAAGAACACACTGCACCTAAGAACTGCTAAACTGCTCTAAGTCAATGCTAATCTGCCATAATTACCCCATATCAAAGGCTCTGTAAGTCCATTAAGTACCACAAAATGAAGAGCCGTTGAGCAGTGCCAGCAGCATTAAAACCCACAAGGTTTTTGTGCACTGATTGATAGCGTTCATACCTGGCTCAGAAAACAGCCCCACACAAACCTCAGCCTCAGGACAACCTGCTGTAATGGTGTCACAAGCAAGTGAAAGACAAAAGGAAATAGATGACCCTTCCTCCATTTCTGCCCTTGCTCCTAAGGTCTTTGGTTGGATCATTGAATCAACGGACACCAGCAGCTTCCCCATTAAAATTACAAGCAACATAAAAAGTTATGAGTTGCATTTGGTTTTTATCCTGCTTTATGGAGAGATTTGTGAAACAGCACTGTAAAAACAAAGCAACGACTGGGTAAGAAGCAGTAGTTTGCATTATTAATACCGATGAATTTTAAAAATCCAGATTTACTTCTTTGCTTTTCCATTATTAACGGTTCTGTATGCTGTACCCAGCATAGCCCCATGAATAAATATGCTGAAGTAATTTAATATGAAGATGGAAAAGGTTTGGGTAGTTAGAGCAAGTTCACATCCATCTGTAGAAAAACAGCCGTGCGATCTTTTTGACACCAAAAATGTAAGAACATGCCTGCAAGTGTTCTTACCTGCAGATTTCAGAGCAACTGAGGATGCACAGGGATTCAGGAGGGGCTGTTGGCACAACCCTAAGCCAGAAGAGTGCAGAGCAGCACAGCCCATCCTCCCAGGAGCAGACAGACCCACCTTTACTCAGAATAAGGTCCATCCATCACCCTGTGCAGCAGGATGGGCTTGAACAATGGGTGTCTGCAAAGGAAAGACCTTAGATGCAGGAAGCACTGTGTCTGGGGTTCCTGCTCCTCCAGGAGCACTCAGCATCACTTCTCAACTGGCAATCTCAAATTGCCCTGTGTTAGTGTGAGGTGTGGGACTGGCACCATCCAGCCATCAGTGCAGTGGTACCAGCCCTGGGGAAGTCAGCCCATTATGCATCAGCACACACCTCTTCCTGATCAAAGGAAGGCATAGAGAGAGCAGGTGAGCATCGAGGAGGGTGCAAATGGAGGAGACTTTCTGTAACTCAGTAAAATAAGGTTTCTTTGCACCATGATGCTGATGCTCAGCAGTGGCGAGGCTGGAACAAGCTGTGTGTGTTTAGGGACAAAATGGGGCTTGTTTTCTTATGAAAAAGAGATGCAATACTCAATTTATTAACATTTTGCTTTTAAAACCACCTCTCACCTAGAAGTGGAACATTTAGCAAGCCGAGAGGTAGCTGTATTGAAACATCAGGTGACAGCAAGCTGAATTCCTCTGCAGCAGCCAGGAATTGGTTGGTTTTTGGTAAGAGAAGGTTAAAAAAACCTTCACGTGGAAGCAGGAAGACTTTGTGGCATTTACAGAATTAGCACAGAGGAGAAATCCATGGTTCAGGATATTTCCAGGACAGACTGCAGCAGAACTGCAGAGAAAAGGCAAAAACAAGAGCATTAAAACCCCATACAGTTAAGCTACCTAAACAGTGAAAAACCAAAACACTTGAAAGATGTAAAACTCTCCACATTGCAATGGTTTAAACAAAACACACTTAAAAAGAGACTTCATACTGGGTACTATGCCAAAATAGAGCAAGCATTAATTAGTGGCTGTTCAAGAATGGTACTCTGAAAATGTTAATTAAAAAGGGCTTTCAATTAACAGAACATGACTTTAAGGGAGATGCTTAGGAAAAAGATTAAGCCTTTGCTTTCGGGTTTATGGAAACAGTCACGAGGTCTGGTCCGGAGGCTGCAGTCAGAGCATACAGCTCATTCCTGATACCCTGGAGCTCTTTGAGGGGAGAAGTTGATCCAAGCCTTCCAGCAGTGGGGAGCTTCTGAAGATTCCCATTATCAGGAATAAGACACTCCTAAGCTGACCTTGCAGCCCCAGGTGAGTTGCAGAAGAGGAAGTTCAGTGTTTTCTAGTCTGAGCATCTGATCTGAGGCAGAAGGACCATTTGCTTCATGAGGGGCTGACTCCAATCCAAAACACAGCCCTGCCATTCTGCAAAGCATACTGCTCCCTTCAGCTCTGACACAAGTGGTCATGATCAGATCCATGAGACCTAATTTAAAAGCAAGCCATTTGCAGAGGAAATAGTTTTTGAGAGGGTGCATTCTGCTGCATGCAGTGTGTTAAACACATTGCAGAGTGTTTTCAGTGCATTCAGGTACTGTGAACATGCTGTAGCTCTAATATGAGGGAAAACAAGGCAGAGGAAGACAGCATCTCCTCTCAGGGGAAAAGAGGTTTCACTGATGAACAATGTAAGATGATTAATAGCTAAAAGAGAGCAGACCAAAGGCTGAAAACTATAATCAAAGCATTAACACAAGATGTTCAGGCAGGTGTCAAAAGCAGAGAGCATGGTGCATAGACCAAGGCAGACAAGAAAGCAAGCATCAAGCTAGCTTGCTTTTGACCTTTCTTTAAGATGGGAGAACAAAATCTGAATCTCTGGCTTCCATGCAGAGGGCTGCAGGGAGAATCACAAGCCACAAAGTCTGACCTAAGCATATTGCATACAGGTAACATTAAGGGTCTTGTCTTTGCCATCTCATAGCCAAGCCAAGCAAGGACCCCAGCTTCACTAGCAAAAGGCTCAGGACAAAGAGCATTTGAGCCTCAGGACACTGGTACACACACTTGTGCATGGTCTTGTGTGCAAGAGCTGTTCACTCCCAGGACAGGCTTTAGGAAGCTTGGAGATTTACTGGGAAAGGACAGAAAGTTCCATTTCAAAGCCATCAGCAGATCTTGCACCAGAGGGCTTCAAGCACAAAAACCCTTTAATTAATAATGCTGACATGCACCGAACTGTTCATAACAAATATAGATAGAACACACATCTCCCCAATGCTGCTGGGGCAAAAGGCTCTCTGAGTGCCACCAGATGCAATGATGCAGGTTGCAGTGAAGTGCGTGCATCAGCAAAGACAAAGTTCAGCAGCTCCTTCAAAGGAGAAATCATGTGTGAAACAAAACTCACATAGGTCTGGTAGTGAAGTTTAACAGCACGGCGTGAGCCGGACACAGCTGCTCATTGGCCTTGAGCTCTGCACACAAGGGGGACTAGAGCTGTGCCAGGTGAACATCCCTGCTAAGTAACCCTGGTTAATCCATCAAATTATGACAGTGTTCTGAAAGGATGATCAATGCCGCGAACTTCATGGTTCAAGCCTTCGCAGTCGAAAGAAATCATCTCTTGTCAGCTTTCTGCAGGCTCAGTCAGCACCACAGATGCTGCATCACACAGAGGTTGAAATCCCACTTCAGTTACCAAATGCCCTTGTGGGCTGGGTCTAGAAGAGTGCCTGGGAAAAGTTATGAATAAGGTGGTGTGTGCTGAATGATGTCCTCATGCACAGTGGTGCCTTGGAGGGATGCACAGAGAACACAAGAAAAGCACTGAAAGGTCTTAAATGTGGTCTAAGTCACAGGTACATGACATGGGAATCGAAACTGCTGCTGCAGGGGATTAGAGAACAGAGCAACAGAGTAGGTGGGATGTCCCCTGTAGCCTACACCTGGCTGTTTTCATCAGGGTGTTAGGTACAGCTCATTATTACTGTGTCAGGATGTTTGATCGAGCATCGCTGTTTATAGCCTGGGAAAAGCCCCAGCTACAGGAAGACTGGAGGTCCTTTTTTACAAGAACAGTGTCTGACAAACTGTTGAAACCCACATTGAAAGAAACCCTTTGCTTTCCACAGAGGGAACAACCCGACCCCATCAAGACAACCTTGCTGTTTACCCATTTTGCCTGGGCTGCAGAGAGAAAAGAGCTATCAGTGCAAGAGTGTTTCTCTGGGTATCTTTCGGTCCATTCCAGATTTGTCAGACCCACCGGGGTTCATGCTGAACAGCCATCAAACCTTGGAGGAAAACAAAACTTGTTTGCTTTCTTCTGGCAAAGGAATGGGGCAAGCTCTTGAGTAACATCATACAAGTCAAGTCACAGAAGAAAACCATGAGTAAAGGCAGGGTTGACCTGTGCTTGAAATCTATTTTTCTGCCAAGGAATTATGTGAGGTTTCTCCAAGACACTTTTAGCAAAGATACTCCTGATGCTGGAGGCATACGATGCATCAAGATACAGCAAGGTATTCCAGTTAGCTGTACCTTTCTGTCCTGGGTTCAGCAGGAGCACTCATTTTTCTCCTTTTTAAGAATAATTATATAATTATAACAATTATAAGTTATAACTATAATAATTAAGATACCCCTTAATCACAACACATAACATTGACCAGCCTGAAGACAGCCAGAAGGGACCCCACTGCCAGCTCTGGTGATACCTGGAGTTTATCAAGGGGCACACATTGACCCATGACACACTGAAGCTTCATAGAAGGTCCTAGGCCCCCAGTTTTCCTGCTTCCGCGCTAGGCAGTTTGCAGAGACTGGTGGCATTTACAGCTTTGGTGAGCTCTGTACATTTGTGAGAACAAATTAAACACAGCTTCAGACCATGCAGGGACATAAAAAGCCATTTTGCCACTTTGGTATTTCACACCCACTCTAGCTAGAGGACCACCTTCCCACCTCACAGTGTACATAGAGCATGTGTATTATTGCATTAGGAACTCACTCCTGGGTCTGCAGTAACTTGTAACTTAGACATGGTGAGAGATATTTGCTCTGGGAGTTCTCTTAGACTCAACCTGTTTGGGCTCTTCATAGTCATCATGGTACCAGTCCTATGCCAGCCCACACGTGCACCCTAGGTAGAGCAGGAAGGATGCTCCTTGTCCCCCCACACTACTGTAGTGCCATAACCCCATATCTCTCCTTCTACAGCCTCTCCCACCTGGCCCCTACCTCCTTAGCCACACATAGATGCAACAAAACCCACAGACCTCGGCCTTGGGGGCAACATATCCACCATGGGAAACACCTGCTCATGTGGAGAGCCTTCTGCAGCCTGACAGCAACAGCTGGCTGGGAACTGCCTCCCCATGTGTTGTGAAGCCCATTCTAACAATGTCTACTTGCTGTTCTTGTGCTAGAAGCAGCAAAACCCTTGGCAGGGCAAATGGACACCAAATCACTGGAAGAGGAGATCTAAAGCCTCTCAGAGGTCTATTACATGAGATGCCAGAGGCAGTGTATGGAAATGGGCACATAAGCTGAGAAGGATCCCTTAACAAAGCTATATTAAATAACTATTATATTGTAAAGTGAGGGAACTGAACAGTACAGAAAATGAGGTGTAACAAGAGGTCTATGAAGCTCATCAGAGGTTGATTTTCTTCTGATCCTTGCATGTTTCATCAGTAGAGCCTGTACCTGCATCTAAGCATAGAACAAACTCCCACAACTGATCAGTAGTGCCACTAGTTTGAGCTCAGGTTAAATGATGTTTCCTACCAAGAACAGAGCTACAGTTTTGGCACCGCACACCAATGCACTTCCATGTCATGCCCAAAGCCAAACTTTCAAGCAAGACAGTGGTAGGCAACTTCTTGGACTACCTTGTTTCAATATTTGGCTTCCTGAAAAGGATCCACGGTGCTATGGAGGGGACACAAGTGACAAGTAGGTTCATCAGAAGATTGCTGAAACCCATCTCATACAAGGGTCAACAGCCCACAGACCAATAGTGTGAGCAGCCAACAGAGCTGCCTATGCTGAGGAGTTGACTGATTTCTGCATGACTTTGCTCAATGGAAGCAGGGCTATGCTTATGCTGGGGAGAGGTGAAGGATTGTTCTGCTCCCGTGTTTCATGTGAGAAAGCCTGAAGTGTACTTGGTGATGCTGCATTTCACTTACCTTGAAACTCTCATCTACCTCTGGGGAGCAGGAGGGTTGTGCTGAGGAATAAAAACAGCAGAAGAAAGAAGCTTCTGAACCCACATCAAAATACTTGAAAACCCCTCAGAGTGCAGCCCTCTGGTCAGGAGTCCTTCAGAGGAGGTAAATCTGGCAAATTAATGCTATTGGGAGGATAAAATCTGTACCACACTGCACAGAAAGGGGAAATAGCCCTGTAGCAAAAACACAGATGGGAAAAGATGTCAAGAGTTCTTCATTGCACTTTACCTTCTTGTGTTCTCTCCACCTCTATGCACCGGTGTTTTCTGATCTGTGTCTCCTCCCTTAACTCAGCTCATTGGGGGCTGTAAGGAGACGTGCAGCACAGAGCAAACTGACCAGCTCAGCAACTGGAAGGGGATGGGGATTCAGACTCCAAGGGCCAACACAACAGAACTAAGAGGCACGTTGGCCTTTACCTCCTGTCATCCCATTGCCGTCCATAGTACAAAACTTTGACCCAGAACATGGTTTTGTCTGCATTTCATGAGTGCCTCTGCTGTTGATCCGCCTGGCTTGGAAAGCACTGAGTCCATTGCTCAGGTAGGCAAGCCAGCTACCGAAAGGCACGCTTGCCAAAACAACAAGGCAGAACCTAAAACTGGTGATGCTTCAGAGGAGAAACAACAGCAACAACCCACAGGTGCTTAAAGACCATTTGTGGAGAGGAAGAGGTGTTCCAAACCTAACAACATTCAGCCATCACAGGGTACTTACACAAGGCTTACACCGACTGCATCAGACTCAGAAACCCCTTTCCCCCCCCCTTATTGTTTGGGGTTTTTTTCCTTTTTTTTCTTTATTTTTTCCTTTCTTCTTTTCTCCCCTTTATTTCTTTTGTTTTCCTCTCCTCCCCACTTTTGTTTCTTTGTTATACCTGGAACAATAACAAGCCTATCAAAGTAATTTCCAGGCACGCTGCACAACCCTACTTCACCAACCTCCCAGCCCCACCAGGCTGCCCAGGTAACCAACCCATTGCTCTCCATTCCCCTCCAGCAACTTGTATCTTGTGTGCACCAGGAGGGGCTGTAACCAACAAACCACACAAGCACCTTCCTCTTGAGCCTGAACTACTCCTGCTTGATGCCCTGATGGCTGCAGTATTCAGTACCAGTTGGCACAGATGTAGACCCACACCATGTGTTTGGGAGGGGTGAGGAAGATGAGACATTATACAGGAGGGTCATTTCACATCTGACCCTGGTCAGCAGAACTTAAACACCTTGGAGACCATTCAGGTGGCTGAAAATACCCCATTATCTCCTTGTGCAAGCGAGCTACTGCCCTGGTGATCCAGCAGGTAACAGGGCAGCAGCCCCAGCATTGCCCCTGCTCTGCTGAGCAAAATGAGCTCCTGCTTCATTTCTGCATATTAGCTTTGTCTTCATGCCCTAAACTCTGTAAAGCTGCTATAACCAAGTGAAGAAGAAACTTCAGGCTTCTGCTCAACCAACCACAGCAGCACTGCAGTTTTACTCCCAGAGGATCAAGGTCCACCCATGCCTCCCAACCCTACCCTCATCCTTTTGTTAGGTCTCTTACAACCATGCTGCAGAGGAAAGAAAGACCTTGTCCCAGATTCACTTCTGTTTAGCCACTTCCTTAGAGAAATATTGAACATTTTGGATAGTCAACAACAAAGGCATTTGAAACCTCATCACGGCTTCAAGTATTTTAGCATCTTGAAGGTTAGCTCGGTGCATTCCTCCAAAGGTTTGCTGGTGCAGAATTAACCAGAACATACATCACACCTCTTCTACAGGCAGCATCATTTCCTATACCTTCAGAGATAACGGCATGGATCAGGAGGAATATTGTGGCATTAACTGCTCTGATTGCACTCCCCACAGTTTAATAACAAGAGCAGTGAGACCGTAGGTGTATCAACAGAGTTTTGGGTTTGTGAGCAAAGAAAGTTGGGGTTATTAGCAGAATGTGAGAAAAGAAAAGGTCACACACTCAAATGAGCCTCTCAGGATACAGCTGACATTCTGTGGGGCAAGAGAAGTGATTTCTCAATATAGCATCACAAGCTTCTGATGAGAAGCAATAGGAAAATAGGAAAGCTGTAGATCCATCTTGTCACTGAGTACTCTGGCTGACAACTTAACCCACAACAAACAAGGCAACATAATGCCTTTTGTAACATCTGCTTTTTAAAGATCATAGAATCACAGAATAGTTAGGGTTGGAAAGGACCTTAAGATCATCCAGTTCCAACCCCCCTGCTACGGGTAGGGTCACCTCACACTAAACCATGGCACCCAAGGCTCTGTCCAACCTGGCCTTGAACACTGCCAGGGATGGAGCATTCACAACCTCCCTGGGCAACCCATTCCAGTGCCTCACCACCCTAACAGGAAAGAATTTCCTCCTTATATCCAATCTAAACTTCCCCTGTTTCAGCTTTAACCCATTACCCCTTGTCCTATCACTACAGTCCCTAATGAAGAGTCCCTTCCCAGCATCCCTATAGGCCCCCTTCAGACATTGGAAGCTGCTCTGAGGTCTCCACACAGCTTCTCCTCTCAAGGCTGAACAGCCCCAACTTTCTCAGCCCGTCTCCATATGGTGCCATAAGACACCTCCTCAGCCTATAAAGCAGGCAAAAGAAGGAGAAAGGGAATGGGGGGGGATGTTTGGAGTTCTGGTGTTTACCTTCTACCACTACACACGATGAAGCCCTGCTTTCCTGGAGATGGCTGAACACCTGCCCGCCCTTGGGAAAGGGTGAATGATTCCCTTGGTTGGCTTTGCCTGTTAAACTGTACCTTAACCCAGGAGTTTTCCCACTTTTCCAACTTCTTCTCTCACCCTGTTGGAAGGAATCAGCAAGCAGTTGCTGCCTAGGGTTAAATCACAGCATAACTGCACTGGCTCCTGCAGGTTGTTTGTAATCCATAACCATACTTTCATTGGACATAAAAAGCTAGGACATGGGGTCTCAGCACAATGGTGGCTGTTACCTGCACTGCTGTTTCCTGTCTGATGCTTTCCCCAAGGAAGCATCCTGCCCTCTCCATGGAAAGCTTGCGGTCCACAGAGCAGAGAGGTAGCTGAAGAACCTAAGGGCTCAAATTAGCAGCTACCAGTGAGATTGAACATCCATTTCCCAGGCACCTTTACTGAAGATAACACAGAAGAAGTTTACAATTCCATTGTTCCTGCTCCCTGTGCTTGTTAAAGTGCAGAAGACAATCTGTAGTTGCTTATTTTGTATCTAAGCAACTGTCAGACTGTATCTACTAATAAGAAAGGGTATAATTATATGCTGCTACTTTAATTAGCAGCAGATGCCTATGTTTATGAAGATTTTCTGAAGTGCAGAGTCTTGCTTATATGCAAATTGCAAGAGCACTTTTGGAGGCTTCCAAAGGCTTTGTTTGGCTGCAGCAGGGGTAAAGCACCTCAGACCATGGGCTCAGAGCCCAGCTGTCCTCAACACCCATTTGGATGAGCTGCAGGGCAGGGATAAATCCGTGTCTGATGCGCCTCCTTGACACAAGGCAAGTGCTCGCCCCTGATTCCAAGCCAGGACAGCCTGCTCTGGGCTGCCCACTCCAGTGCCCCAGAGGCTGCTCTCTGCAGGCTGTGGTTGCAGAGCAGCCAACACTGGGGCAGGATCCCTAACGTGTATTTCAGCAGCACACAGCGATGCAATGTAGCATTTCCCGTCAGCAGGATAACAGCAGGGGCTACAGCTGAGGGTCTTGCTTTGTGAACAGAAGAGTACCAACAAAACAAAGTAAACCCCACAGTCTTCTAGAAACCCATGAAGACACAAGCAGACAGAGAATATAGATGAGAATAACCTTGTCCAGGATAGAAAATACTTGTTAGAGGAGCCTCTAATTTCCATTATTCAGTATTTTTAGCCTTGTTTCCATGGAAACAGCACTTGTGCGATGATGCTGTCCTGTAAGGGAGCGAGTGGATGCACACGTGTACATCCATCTGTGTATTCTCCTCCTGGCCTCCAGCAACTTCGAACAAATTCACCAGCAAAGCTGAGGTCCTGAGGACAATTGCATGTGAAAGCATCCAGGTAAGGGAGGGAGAAGGGATCTTGTGAGTCCTCCAGCCAAAGGAACCACATTCAATAGTAAAGAACCCGCTACTGGGGACTGCTGCGTCTCCAGAAGGTGTTCAGGAGGAAAACTTGCACTTGCTTGACCATCAAACACTGACACATGACCTGCCACAAGGCACAGACCCAGAGGGAAATCTGTTCTTGGGTTTGCTCAGCATCTTAGGGCTCCTGATTAGAAACTGTCAGGATGCAAGACATCCTGCCTGAAGGTTTGGGGTGCCAACAGAATAGCATCTGTCTTGCCTGTTTGCCCATCTATTGGAGTGCCTGCCCTGCCACCTGCACCCTTCAAACATGGAGTGTTCAGCCAAATTCAGCTCATTTCTCCATTCCTTCCAAATGAGCTGCCAGGCTGTCCCATGGACACAAGAAAAAGGGCAGGTTGTGTCATCAGGTTAAGTGAGGGAGAAATGCTGAGCATCCACCACCACATTCCTCATTGCAGAAAGATGTGAAACCTTTAGATCCCTGGTTTTGTGCCCGTCCGTCACTGTTGCCAATCCCATTACAAGAGCTAAGTTACATGAGACTGCTCCCTAGGAGGCTGCAGGAGCACCCAAGAGAACAACCTGCACCTTTGTCTCCTTTTACTGCACTTCCTAACGCCTCACCTGCCCTTTGCAAGCACCGCCAGCCGTCCCGTTGCTCACTGCAGTACAGGCTGTCAGCAGAGACACGCTCCAGATGCCTCCCCACAGAGCCCAATTTCACACTCCCTCTTACTCCGTGGCTCCCAACCAGGATTCAAGGTCATTCTGAGCACAGATCTCTTTGTACTTGGCCTTCCTGCACACAGCATCAATGCACAGCGTGCAAAGCAAAGCTTGCACGACAGGCATCACTCAGAGCACAGACAGAGGCAGGATCTGGTTGAGTAGACAGTGCTGCTGGAGCATTTGCCTTTATTCAGCAGGTTTAGGGGCTAATTTATAGTGTAGAATATTTGTGACAAAGCCCCGTCAGCCTTGTCTTCAATATGCTTTAAGAAATGGCTTGTGCTTAAGGTTAGCTGCATGAAACCACTGCGCCCTTCATTAGTCAGTCCTCTAGAAGAGGAAAGCCCTGTTGACACCTGTGGTCAAAGTGACCTGAATTGAGCACTCTTTCAGCATTAGCCTCTTCACAACAAGGGCTTTGTACCTCCTGCTACACACAGAGCCAGCTTTAATAACCCGTGTGCGGGTTATGCTCAGCAGCAGCTACAATCCGCTGCGTGTGCTCCAAACATCAGCATGTTCTCTGTGGCACCAGCATTACTGCAGCTGGGCAGGGACCAGGTCTCCTCACACTGCCCCAAAGACAGCGAGTGCAGCTCAAGGGCACATCAAGGCACCAGAAGGTCCTGCTTACATTACCCTGAGGTTCCAGCTCACCTCTTCACGCTCCTCCTGCCGCGCAGGGGAGGCCACACGAAGCACTTCCACCATGAGGCCACAGGAGGGCAGCAAAGGTTCCTGCTGTCAACCGCATCGCTACAGAGAGGAGTGAGGCTCCAATAGCACGGGCACCTCGGGAACACTGCTACCCAACAGCATAAGCAGTTACCCAAAGTGACGGCCCTTGTCTGGAGGGGGGAGATTGCAATATCTGCTATTACCTGTTCTGGAGAAGTTAGGAGAAGTACTTTATACTCGCAAGGTTATTAACTGATAATACAGGTCATTCTATCAGTACTTTGCATAACCTACTGCCCTTCTGCTCCTTCGTTAAAAGTAATTGACATAAAGCGTTATTCTACAGAAAACCGGGTGGAGAGGTCCCACTGACAGCCCCGTGCTGAAACACCACATAGCCAAAGGGGGGAGATAAGTCTCCAAACCCAGAAAACTGCTCTGGAACCTCACAGGTAGCATTCTGCTCTAACACACTCACAGCAATCTCCTCCTGTAGCACAGCAAAACTTTCCCTCCCGCCAGCTCCCATCATTTCATCGGGACTTTTAACAATGCTGCTCCAAATTTTCCACCCGACACTGATGATGCCGCTGGGATGCAGGGATGCGCAACAGCAGCGCGGTTGGGGCTGGAGGAGCGGAGCTCTTGTCATGCCTTTCCTTCTAACGCCACCTAGCGGTAAGAAGCTGCCACACACCCTGGGTTCGGTCGGTCTTTGTCTTTGGGTGCTGTTAGGTGAAGTTTTGCTGGCCACATGGCAGCACTGCAAACAGCAACACAGCAGGCGGGTTGGTTCTGCTGGATGTGGGGCTGTTTCCTTGCTCAGTCACATACTCCATTTCTGCTTGTGGAAATTAACACTTGCTGGAAACCAAAGACTAAGGAAATATTGAGTATGAAACACTCCTTCACTAATAATAGTGGCAGAAAGAGGCTGAGGAGAGAATAGAGTCAGCTTTCTTGCTTAATGAGAAACTCCATTTGCTCCGAGATACCCCTACCTACCACTTGTTCTTGTGCCTGGACCTGCTCCCCTTCCTCCACAGGCTGCAGGGTCTCCAGCACTGCAGACTGCCATGCCAGCACCTACCTGAGCTCCTCTGCTCAGCCTGGTCACTGCATGTATGACACAACTCCTTTCTAAGACCTAACTCCCCCCTTTACATGCAGCCTGTGCCAATGCTGCCAAGTCCACCTGATCTGCTGCATCTTTGCTCTTCCCTTCCCAAGGCCCACCCTACCCATCACCACTCCCCAGCTCTCCAGAGCTTCAGAGCCACTGGAAATCACCTTGATTAACTCCTTTCCTTCACCATTACTTCTCCCCTTGCTCAAGAATCTTTAAATCCCTTCCTGACTTCCCCCTGCCTGCCTGCACAGCTAGAGCTCCTTTTCCTCTTCCCCTTGGTACCATTGCTCTGTTTCAGTTATGTCTTCAGCTCTTTCAACTTGAATTGTTTCCCTTGCACTATCCAAAACACTGATTTATGACATCGCGCTGTCAGAGCCCTAGGGCCTTTAGTCCATCAACTGATTTGATGGTTTCCTCCAGAGTCAGCTCTCCCTCAGCCTTCCTTCCATTTTCTCCTGGCTCCTTCTCCTCTCTGACCACTTGGACACTTTCCCTCTCCAAGTTTCTGAGGCCCCAGTGCAACATCTGCTGTTCAGGTTGCTCTCCACAAAGAGCTGCAGCTGCCAGCAGGCTTTGCCCCTGCCAGCAACACACGCTCCTTTTCAGTACTCCCACTGTCAGAATGGGTCATGCTAACACCCACCATCCACCTTGCTCCAATGTCACTTCATCACAGCAGCCGGTTAAGCCTCATCTGATCACTTGCTGCACCGGGTAAGAAACCATCTCACCATGTCAGGTAATAGAATCCCAGACTGGTTTGGGTTGGAAGAGACCTTAAAGCTCATCTAATTCCAACCCCTTCCACTGGAGCAGCTTGCTCCAAGCCCCTGTGTCCAACCTGGCCTTGAACACTGCCACGAATGAGGCAGCCACAGCTTCTCTGGGCACCCTGTGCCAATACTTAGCACGGTTAAAACAGTCAAAATTGCTGTTTTTTAAACACTGCCCATTTTTAAATGAAGCTTTCAAAGGTTAAAATAAACCTGAATAGCAGGTGGCGAATTCTAGTCAAAAGTGACAACAAAAAAAGCCCCAAATCCTCCCCATAAACACCACAACAAAGCCATTTGGAGTGTTGCTCTGCTGGCACAGCTCATCTTTTCAAGGGCTGGAAACTCCAAAGGAGTTGCTTTCAAACTGAACATAGCCAAATCCTGATAATTCAGGAGATTCCATCCAATGGTACATAACCAACACTTGAAGCACATGATCACTCAACGTAGCCTGTTCAAAAGTTCTATCAGGACAAATACATGCCAGAACACAGGCTCTGCGGTGCAAGTCACTTCAGAACTGAACCCATGTTAGTAAAAGCAAGCACATCTCTCCGCTAATGCAAAGATTTGCTTTCCAAGGAGTTCTCTTGCCAGTGTCAGTTACCTGCAATGGGTGATGCTGCTTCACAACGCCAAGGCCCAAATACTGCCTCAAAGGGCTCTGAAACAGCAAGGATGCTGGTCAGTGTGACTTAGACTACATCCCACAGATCAGCCCTAAAGCACTCAACTAAGCCTACAGCAGTAACAGAACCAGCACTAGCTGGCAGTGTGAAACCAGTGGGCAGCAAAGACACTTCCTCATATGGGCTAAAGCCATTTAAAAAAGGAATAATAAGAGAACCATTAGAAATGACTTACTTAGTAGCCTTGCAGTGGTTTGGTGTTTCACTGATGGTTCATAATTAGTTTGCTTCATAAGACTTGCTTTTCCCACTAATTGCATGGAAAGCTTTTCTGCAAGACAAAATGAACGCTGGACTTCAAAAGTCTCTGGAAAGGACATGATGGTAAGCTTTGATCCCCACACAGCAACTGCAATATGCATGGTGTTAGACAGGCTTGTTCTACAAAGAATAAGTAAATGAATAACTAAATCAGCTTCTTGGTGTGCCCATGGGGGTCATTTATGTGCTGGCAATAGTTAACCATCCAATGCCCCTGACAGCCTGGAATGGCTTTACCCAGCTGCAAGTCACACAAAACCAAGCCTAACACAGAGCTCAGGACAACAAACTTTGATTCAAAGCTTCTGGAGGCAGAAGGACCTCACCATTTCCTCCTCCTATCCAAGAGGAACACACTCCATCAGCCTTGGGAATCAACACAACTCCCAGGATTCGAGCCCTGCTGTTATCACAGAGCAGCAGCTGTACTGTGAGGCACCTGACATGCCAAGTGCCTTCACCACAGCCCAAACTTACTTATTCCCATCCTTTCCAAACCAACATTTGTCTGAAGCCAAAGGACTCAAGAGAAAAGCCATGAAATCAGGTTTTACTAACTGGGGTTTTTTTAATAAACTATAGAAGAACAAGGTAACATCTCAACCAAAGTCATGACAGCTGCATGCTTAATTTTAAAAGCAGATACATACATGTCCCTGGATTCTTCTGTTCTCTTTAGGAACAAAAAAAAGGGGGAAAAGGGAGAAAACCAGAAAGCTCAACACAATGCATAGATTTCTATACATATTCAAATGATAGCAGACTAAAGCAAGCAGTAACACAACTGGAAAAATAAACAGCGATTCCAGCTCCATGCAACTTTAAAAAGGGGATTTCAGGTCTAGGAATCTTTATGCTGAACCAAGTTACATTTTCAGACAGCATTAAAGGAAGTCTTATAAATTGAGGCACTAGAAACAAACTCACCCAGTAGCTCAAACGTATCTAATGTGCAAACTGAAAAACCTACAGGCCATAGTGTACGAGACATGTTCAAACTGAAAAGGTTGCATTAGACTTGCACTTGCTCACATCGACACAGTGGAATTAGTGGAAAACGACTGTTTTTCCAGTTCAAGTCAGGTTCTGATTGTTGGTTCCAAACCGTGATCTTCCAAGCTGCTTCTCATCGTCCTTGCTTGCCTCTTACATATTCTCATCAGGCAAAAAATACTGGAGGTTCCTGTGCCACCCCACTCAGTGAGGTTCATAAGGGAATGCAAAGCACGTGTCCTTGTGCATGGTTGGATCTACAGCACTGCATTCTCTTATTTCAACCTGCTCCCCCACATCATTGAGCTTCTACAGGGTTAATAAATGTGTTCAGAATTAGGTACTCGTGTTCTAAGAAATGCTCATTTTTACCTTTTGGTCTGCATCTTCTGTGGGGGTCAGGGAGCATCAAAGACAAGGAGTCTTTACAAAGTCATTGGAGTGATCACACAGCAAGAACTTGAGATGGGAAGAAAGGAGCTCACATGGGTACATGTGCTGCTTTCTTCATGAGGAAGAGTATTCAAGGTCCAGTGAGGTTTCCACTCAGATGCTACAATAACTAAACCCCTACCTCAAAATATACCTCGATATTTTAATCAGGCACTTAAATAGAAAATAAAGCAGTAACATTTAACATAGGTATTGTGATAACTCTTCTGTAAGGCCAGAACATCTTCTATGAAGCACTCAGGACATTAACTGTCCCACAGAACCAAGGGACTCATGTCAAGGGCTAAAGGAACTGGGGGGGGTCCCTCACTAGACAAGCATGTTTAAAAGAACCAACCAAAACCAGACTGAAAGATGGTTTGTAAGTATTTGGTAGAAGCCATTAAGCACAAACTGATATTCTTCATTATCTAATGCAAAATGTAGTGCAAGATTATTAATCCCTTGAGAAGATGGGTCCAAAAGAAAATGTTCCATGTGCTTTCATTTACAAGATGATTTTTTTTCCCCACACACAAAACAAAGTTTCTCCACTAGTACCAAGCTCCCTGAGGGAATACATTGATTTTTCAAGGGAAAAAAAAGCAATCATTAGAAACATAATCTGAAAAGCTCCAACAATCAATAGTTGCCCTGTTCTGAGCCATAACACATTTCTCAGCAATGTTTCTTTGGAAAATGTGGGTTCGACCAACCAGCCACTGGGTCCTGTCAGAGGGACCCTCATCTCCCTTCTTTGAAGTAGCATCTGGAGATGAGATTAACCATTCCTTTCAAACAGTCATGAACATGTTTTAGCCCAATACACCTCAAAGTTACAGGAAAATTCCACCTGCAAGACACCATCTAACAACATTTAAATGGTTAATTACAGATTCTGTCCCAAAAAACACAGAATCAGGGAAAAGGTGGAAGCTCAGTCATAAGGCTAACCGCTTGGGAAGTTCCTCTATGTGCAAGTCAAGAGGCAAATGACAGAACCTACAGACACCCCAACCACATCCTTACTGCAATGAGAATGCCAAGTGTTTAAACCACTCTTCAGTAATTTATTTTGTTTACTGACGATTTACAAGGCCTTGATTATTAGACAAAATAAGCATTTTTAACTAAACCCTCCAAAAAATACAAGCCAAAAGGGTAGAGAAGGAAACGCTGTATGGTTCCCTAGAATATATCACACCCAGTGCACGCACTGCTTCGTTTTCCTCATCTGAACCCATCTGTTACTTACAGGACTTCTGAAGACAAGTATTTTGGTCTAGCCAACAGGTAGTGTACAGTTTCAGACCACGGAATTAGGCTCTAATTCTGGTATTAGTCTACAGTCTAAACCACTGCAGCAGATCTTTCAGGGTGTTTAGTGTAATCAAGAACTGATCAGTTAACAACGAACAGGAATTATAGACTGCATACAGTTCAGTATGGTACAGTAACTGAAGCTAAAAGTTTTAGTATGCTTATTGCCAATTTCTCTCCAATTTTAACAAGCAGAGCTTCTTTGCAGATACATTATTGCTGAGGGTAATAAGGCTGTTGAGGAAATAGGTATCCAGGTTGTTGAGGTGTCGGATATGGTGCTTGTCCAGGGTTTTGATAGACAGGTGAAGGAGCATACGGCAGATTATATTGACCATACATGTATGGATTATAGCCCATTGGCATTGGCATCTGGCAATACCTGTGGCAAAAGGGAAGCATACTTTAGTTACAAAACACTGATAACCTTAATTTGCAAAAGACAACTCGTGAATAGGTACAAGAACACATGCAATCACTGCAAATGCTTTCCTTCAATCTTTCTCTCTGTGCAGCAGAACTCGTGGTAACTTTCAAGGATCCAACATGAAACAAATGATACTGCCTGTAGCAGAGATGCAGGCAGGAGGTGGAGTAAAAGCAACTTGCTGCATTTAGAACTGATCTAAATTGATTATCTCATGTTTAACATCACTGTGTATATTTTCACATTTGCCAAGCCTGCTGCTGAAGGAGAGCATCTGCCTTCAAGTGCTCATCCTGACTCCAGAAAGATGGAAAAGAGCATCAGAAGACAGCACACGAAGCTGGAATATTTTCTGTATTTTTCATCATCTTTCGTGAAAAAACAAGATTTGGAAAATGAGAAATGCCAACACTTTTGAGATAAAACCCACCAACTGATTATGCAAGGGCTGGCAACAGTCCCCAAAGCACAGTTAAGGAGCTGCAGTCCTATCTCCTTTTTCCTTTAAAAAAGCCAAGCTACAAAAGCTTTAAGTTTTTGAACCCTTCCCACAAATGGTACAGCAAATGATTCCAGCAAGAATGGTATGACTGAAACTAAAAATATCACCTTGCCCCAAACACTAAATGCATCTTCAGTTGTAATACTAAAGGATTTTAAAACAGCACATACAACAAACAAGTGCTTTTAGATAACAGAGTAACAAAGCACTACTTAACTACTCCCATAGCTTACCCTGGGTAACCTGGATAAGTTGGGTAGGGAGGTCCCTGTGCCTGTGATGGTGCAGTGCTTGCTGCAGGTGCGCTGGCTCCTGGAGCAGGAGGAGCAGCAGGAGCAGCAGCAGGAGCAGGAGCTGTTCCAGAGGGTGCTGATGTAGAAGAGGAACTGCTTGCTGCAGAAATTACTGGTGGTGGTGGCCGTGCTGGTGGCTGTGGTTTAGTCCCCTAACAAGAGAAAAAGGATTAAGCTGATGCTTCCTTCTGGAAGCCTTGGAACCAAAAGCTGTGCGTATATGATCAGCTGATTTTTATTCCTATTTTCATTTTAAGCAGACATTCTACTATCTCTATAAACTAAATATAATGTGAAGCATCTAAAAACCAACAAGCTTTGCATTTCAAATCTGCAAATTATGAACATCAATGGGGCATAATACATCTCTCTGCACCTTTGGAACTCGCCTTCTATTTCCCTTCAATGCATTTCCAAATACGTTAAACATTAAGGAGTGATATACACAAGTTACAGATCAGTTTGGAGTTCCATAGTATTTTCAACCCCCTATTTCTGTAGTGTGTATTTACCACCATGGTTCTGGGTGCTGGAGTAGGAGCTGATGATGCTGCAGGCTTGCTTCCTCCAGCTGCTGTGGTCTGATAGGTAGGCAGAGGAATAGAGGGAGCACTGGGCTCCCTAGCAATGCTTTGCTGCAAATCTCTATTAAACAAACAAGCAAACATACAGCTTAGTTTAAGAATTTGTTGTCATACACTTCAACAAGCTAAGCTATAGAGAGGCAACAGGGTAAATCCAATACTTAAAGCATGACCACTGATGCAGCTCAAACTGAATTTGGAGTCCAAATCACTTCATTGGAAACAATCCTCTAGCCAACCCTCTGATTAACTGTTACATCTATTTTCTAATAATGTCTTTATGTTCCAACTCAATACTAGGTATAGATCATGGAATTAGCCAAAAGCTTTGGGATCAGAAATCACAACAGTCAGAACATTTAGCAACTTGGAAGCCTTCCTGCGAACCTAAGGAAACCTCAAGGCTACAGAATGGAATACAAGTAAATGTCAGTGAATTTAACATGTGAAAAGATGCTCAAATACAGAAGCAAAGCAATGCCACATTGCTTAGAGATTGTCCTAAATTAAATAATATAGCATGCAAATACCATACATCTAACAGAATTGATAGAAGAAGTCTGCTAGGTAGTTTACAACGTCATTTACACCTGTGTAAGCACAACTACCCAAAAAACCCTGGCAAAAAAATGAATGGTTCAGCAAATAAGCTTTCAAGTTCTCTATTCTGTTACCTCTAGTGCTGGAATTAGCCTTTGTAAGACACAAGGAGGCTTTGGTGTCATGGGACACCACAAGCTGCCACTGAACAGCATCATTTTACAGGCAGCTTGTCAGGAAAGCTTTAAGGCAGTAATTCTAAGCTACATATTCAGTGTAGTGCATTCCCCAGTGCAAGGAGTCAGTATTTGAGGCCGGGCAAGTTCTCCAGAGAGACATTAGAAAACATATAAATTCCAGGCAATTTTGGGTAAAAGTGGTAGGGGAGCATTATGTACCAGTTAGAACTTGACACCTGAAACAGAAGATGGAGGAAACCAGCAAAGGCACAGTTGAGGTAGCAACTACAGCCCAAGGTGCAAGCTAAGAAAACCACAACATCTTTGAATATGACATGAGGAACAGAAGTAATGGCTTTCCTCTTCAAATCACACTGCAAAGACCAATAGCTTACAGAACAGCAGTACCACCCAGAGTGAAATAAATTAAACCACAAAATGACTAAATACATTAAATGTGATGCCTAATACACTATTAAAACTGATCATCCAATAGGCAACCATCATGTGGGGAAACAAAACCTTCCTAGTTCTACATAAGAAACCATCTAAACAACTTTTATTAAGTGAAGATGTAGCTCACAGTCAGTATTTTTATTGTGGGGAAGGGACAAAACCCCACATTTACTCAGATTTTGGGTTGGTGCACTGAGAAATAAATGTTTGTAGATGTACATTACAAATATCCCAAATCTGACCATTGCCCCCAACCCTTGACAGGGTTTCATGTAGTTAACTGTTAGCACGTGAGGCAGTAAAAGACAGCACGCCAAAATTCAGCTCAATGTTAGACCAACACTAAACCCACAGCTTTAACACTGAACATTAACATATTAGAATGAGAGCTACTCAGACCATAGCCTTGGTTAGGCAGCCTACAGATCCTGAGTTTCATGAGCATATGAAGTAGAAGAGATTGTATACAGTCAGAAGCACCATGCCCAACTGAAAAGGAACAGTTCTACAAAGAGTGAAGTCAGGTAAGAAAACCTAAGGGCTGAGCATCCCATTGACAATATGGTCCATGCACACAACTGCAGTTTCACCAGCTGAAACTACAATAGCAACCAGCCCTGTTTAGAAAAGGCTACATGCTCTGCTAAAGAACACTGATTAACAGGTAGCTTTTCAGTTATGCTTTCCTCTTGAGAGCCCATAAATGACACCTAAAGCATACCATCCCTAACCTGATCATGTGTGGGAGACAAAAGCAATGCTTTCCTTCCCATGAAGGACAAAATATGCCAGCAGTGTAGGCAACCCACATATCTAACCAATGATACAGTATGAGACCAGAGCAGACTACCCAGCAGAGGTAGAACACCAACATTGTTCCTCCCCACCACACTGGGCACATGGAAGGCAATCACATGCTGCTGCAGTTATCTAATTTCTCAAGCCAAAAATCACAGCAGGAGCAAGGTGCAGAGACCAGAGGTTCCTCAAAGGAAAGAGTAAAATAAAAGTAACAAATGCATGCCAAAAAGAACTAAGAGTGAAATCACGGTCAGATGAAACAGATTCATGCAGAACTGTACATAGGAACAGCACAGACACCAAAGTACATTATTCCATTTATTTCTCCTATCACTTTCCTAATGATAGGAAAGACAAGGGGAGAGTGGGTCTAGCATTAAGGCAAAAGGTGACAGTCTTACACACCTCTTCTCCCTTTCTCATTTCATCAAGTACCACAACAAACACATCCCCAAAGATTAACTTCTGATATATACTTAATGTTTCTTACAAAGCTTAAACAAAACACTGAAATCTTACTTGAGCAGTTCGTCTCTTTCAGTCTTGCGAGCAAAGACAATGTCACTGCATTTGTTTTGGAATTTCAGCAGGAGTTCCGTCAGCTCATTGTAAAACTAGTTAAGAGAAAAGACCCAACAAGAGCATGCTCAGTCAATACACTTGCATGTTTCTACATCTCAATCTAGTTATAGGCTTTGTGTTATTACAGTGCCTAAAACCTGCCATTCCAGTAAAGTTTGCTAGTGCCTTTTAGTCTGCTTCTCAAAACCAAGTATCAGTCAGCTGTTGTCCATCCCTGTAAAACCAGATCATTTTGTGGGGTTCTTATACATGAGGGTTTGTCTATAAAGGTAAAGGCTACTACAAAACACATTAAAACCAGAATAAAACTAGATCACACCTGGTGATTAACAATTTTTAATGGTATTTTTTTTCTTTTCATTTTCCTGCCTTCAGTCATTTCCATGCATTTCATTTGGACAGACATTTCAGTTTTATTGCCCTCTAGTGAGCTATCAATAAGCCAGCAAAAAGTACTTAATACAGAAGCAGTAAGACACCCTTCCAGATGCTCAGATCAATAAAAGCAAGCTAAATAAAGCTCTCCTCATCTTTCCTCACATATGCATGGTAGTATATGAACCAAAATTTGATAAGGTGATTAAATACCGTGGGAGAACAGATGAAAGAGTTCTTTAGATAACATGGCTCATCTGGGTAACTTCAGCATCGTTTACTCAGCTGTAATTAACAACTTTTTCTGGTTTAGATATAAATCAGTAATTAGAAAAGCTTACTTTTCAGATAGGAACAAAGCAGCATTTCACAGCTGTCAAAACAACCAAAATTCAAGCAACTCCCTGTCCTCACTTCAGCAGTGAGCTCCTCAAAAGTGTACCTCATTCCAGCATGCCTGCAGAGTTTATCCATGTCTCACTGGGTAAGCAAATCACCCTTCAGCATTACTGTACCTTTGTGCCTTCTTTCAAATTGGCAACAAGTTCCACGAAGTTGTCGTTTGCCACAGCCAAGTTCTTGAGAACTTCTTCTCTTAAATTGGATTCGTTGTTTGATTGTTTCATCTTTGAGAAATCCTGATGTGCATTCTTAGAAGAAGGGAAAATAATAAGCAGTGAAAATAATGCAAGCTGGTTTGATGCTAGATTCTACATATTTTGGTGTCCTTGCTTCTATCCCCTTTCCCCAATACCTGCCTTTAGAATCATAGAATGGTTTAGGTTGGAAAAGACTTTAAGATCACCCAGCTCCAACCCCCCTGCCATGGGCAGGGACACCTCACACTAAACCATGTCACCTTTCTTCACCTCCCATCCACACACTGTGCTTCCTGACACTTGCCATCTGCCACACGCAGTGACTATTTCAGAGCTATACACTGGCATTAGCTATCAGTTAATTATCAGTCTCCTGTGGGCCACTTTCAGCTCATTCTCAAGCAGACTCTCTCAGAGGCTATATTCATTAGGCTCTTTCCTCCACTGATATTCACACAATCACACTTGAAGTTAGTACTTTTAGGAAGTGCTACCTCAACTTTGGTTGACATTGGCAAGTTATTAAGAGGACAGAGAAGTGGAAAACATCCAGAAGGATCACCTACCTACATGTCATTTCTTTAGGGAAAAGAAACAAACAAGCTAACTTAAGAAGCCTATTTTAGCTGCCGGAAGCAGCCACACTTGAACTCTAGGACATTCAAACATCAAAGTAACATCCATCAGGATTTTAAAAGTTTATCATGTTAAAAGATATCTGAACACAAAACACTTGATAAACACGAGCCATATGGTCGTTTGGAAACAGTTTTTTCCCCTTTGTTCTTGCAATCCAAGTTGCAGTCAGAAGCTGTAAGTAATCCTGTGCACAAACTGGCCCTGTTAGTTTTTTGTCACTTGTCCAAGCACCAAGAGTTCCTCTTTTGCCAGATGTTTCAGATACTTGACTCCAGCATTACTGACAAATTCAGGCTGAATTTACAAATAAACTTCAATTTTCACTTAGATGAGCTTTGCACTTTGTAAATATCAATTAGGAACAAACCAAGATGTACGTCTGAGACCCAAAATGCCCTCTAGTAGACAGGCCTCCTGTTAGTATCATAGAATAGCTAGGGCTGGAAAGGACCTTAAGATCATCCAGTTCCAACCCTCCTGCCATAGGCAGGGACACCTCACACTAAACCATGGCACCCAAGGCTCTGTCCAACCTGGCCTTGAACACCGCCAGGGATGGAGCATTCACAACTTCCCTGGACAACCCATTCCAGTTATCCCAGAAAGAAGTATTAAGATCAGATGAGAGGAAAAAAAAATCAAAACAAACCTAAAAAAACCTCTTAGGCTTCTTTCAAGGGCAAAAGAAAAATGCAGAATTGGGGAAGAAAAGGTCCAAGAGAATTGACACTTAAGAGCTCTGGATGAGTCTGATGGAAATTTATGTTCATTTCCACTGAACACAAAACCACCCCTGTATCTTTCAGTGATCAGACAGGTAAAGGAGTTATCAACTGGCCTATGACAGCAAAACAGAGCAGAAAGCCAAGTGAGACTTCTGAAGTACTGGAGAAGTAATCATTGCTCCTTGGTTAAGGAGGACATACAACATGCTGTACCTGAATGTTTTTGAGGAGTTCTTCCTGCTTCTTTAGGGACTCTTGCACTTTCTGTGTGTAACTCCCATAAATTCTGTCCAACTCAGTCACAGAGATTGCCTCCTCATTTATAGCACCATCCTGTGCAAGCGCCGTCAGGAATTTGCTTGTCATGTCAAAGTTTACAGATTTCAGGTCATTTTCAAGTTGTTCTCTCTCCTTCTTAACTTCATCCAGATTGGCCAGCAAAGTTCTTAAGACATTAACAACCTAGGCAATGAAAATAGTCAGAAGTCAGCACATTCGGAGGAATCACTGCAGAAGTGTACTCTATTACTTGCTCCCATCTTACACCCCTCACTGACACTGCCAACACTACTGCATGAGTACTTGTTTATAGGTGTTTAAGGTGCCAAACCAGGACAAAATGCAATGGAACGAAGATCTTCAAGCATATCTCAAGCTATATTCTCTTCTAAAGTTTTGCTTTCACTAATAACACTGAGTGATTATGAGGATTTTGAAATCTTCTTTAAATTGATCAGACATCTTCAATAGGATAGCCTAAAAATGGCAAACCCACTGATTTCAAATCACTCCTACAGAAAACTAACCGTATTGCTGCGAGACATGACTTTCTAACAATTTAAAATGCTAGGCCGTGTGTTTTACATTGACTGACTGCCCCAAGACCTGAGCACTACACCCCACCACCCTACTTCAGAATATCCATCAGGAATTGCTCCTTTTATAACAGATCCACACTCCTGCTGTCCACGGTGACTGAACTTGCATGTACTAAGTGTTACAAAATACACTTGAGTAAATTCCAGATGTTTGTCACCTCCTGTATCAATTGTGACAGAAACAAGAGCAGCTAAGGGTCAGCATTCACACCAATTCATGCAAGTTTACTTAGCTAAATAGCACTTCCATTCCTAAGGACAAATTTCAATGCTTTACCTCACTCCCTTGTAATGTTTTTGCCGGGTTGGCAGAAGGAATGGCTGCATTGAGTTCTGCCTCAGGCTTACAGAGAAGGGCAATGGTGTCCCGGTGAGACTGATAGCGCTCCCTAACTTGGCCATCTGCTTGCACAGCTTTATTCAAGATATTGTGGTAGTTTGCTCCCTCTGGTGGTAGGAAGGGAAGAAAACACAACAGTGTTTAGGTGATTTCAAACCTTGCTCCATCCAAGACTTGCATCAGAGCAGTTTTCATGCTTTTCAGCAAGTCTCCATACATTTCTATGAGCCTGTGCATCATGAAGTTAAGACTTACAAGTAAACTTAAGCTTCCAAGTTATCTTTTAAGTAGTGCATAAACTAGGCACAGATATTAATTCTCCACAGAAGCATATGCAGTAATTGAACAAACACTGGTTTGAGCTACTCCCAAGACATAAATCCCCATAACTCTCCAAAAACTAAGGTAGCAGTATCAGTCCCTTGTTAGCTTCAAGCCAACACACACTAAGCACACCAAAACCATGTTCTAGTGATGGCTTTAAGTACACTGAAGTATTTAAGAGGTAACATATAACCAGATTCTTGGGAGGACAGATGTTTTCCATCACACATGCTTTCTGAAACTTCAGCATGCACACACACTGCATCGGTGCACGAACAGCAGGGAATTTTCTGCCTGCACACCATCTCTCCACTTCAAATAATGCTCCAGACTGCAATAAGGATGTTTTGGCACATTTCAGACAATCATAGAATAGTGAGGGCTGGAAAGGACCTTAAGATCATCTAAGTTACAACCCCCCTCCCATGGGCAGGGACACCTCACACTAAACCATGGCACCCAAGGCTTTGTCCAACCTAGCCTTGAACACCGCCAGGGATGGAGCATTCACAACCTCCCTGGGCAACCCATTCCAGTGCCTCACCACCCTCACAGTAAAGAATTTCCTCCTTATCTAAACTTCCTAATCTAAACTTCCCCTGTTTAAGTTTTAACCCATTACCCCTTGTCCTGTCACTACAGTCCCTAATGAAGAGTCCCTCCCCAGCATCCCTACAGGCCCCCTTCAGATACTGGAAGGCTACTATGAGGTCTCCACGCAGCCTTCTCCTCTCCAGGCTGAACAGCCCAAACTTTCTCAGCCTATCTTCATACGGGAGGTGCTCCAGCCCCTGATCATCCTCATGGCCTCCTCTGGACTTGTTTCAACAGATCCATGTCTTTTTTATGTTAAGGACACCAGAACTGCACACAGTGCTCTGAGTCTCACAAGAGCAGAGCAGAGGGGCAGGATCACCTCCTTTGACCTGCTGGTCACGCTCCTTTTGATGCAGCCCAGGATACGGTTGCTTTCTGGGCTGCAAGCACACACTGAAGCTGCCCATGTTCAGTCTCTCATTGACCAGCACCCCCAAGTCCTTCTCCGCAGGGCTGCTCTGAATCTCTTCCCTGCCCAACCTGTAGCTGTGCCTGGGATTGCTCTGACCCAGGTGTAGGACCTTGCACTTGGCACGGCTGAACTTCATAAGGCTGGCATCTGCCCACCTCCCAAGCGTGTCATGGTCCCTCTGGATGCCATCCCTTCCCTCCAGTGTGTCAACCGAACCACACATTTGTATCTTTACAAATATTTACCAAACTAATTTACACAATGAGAATGGCCATTTTCAGAGCATCCCCACAATCCAAAGCATGACCTTTACCTGCCCGTAAAGGCTTATAGAGATCATTGGATGGAGTCCTCTGCCAGCGCTCTTTGAATTTTGTACGCAGGTCATTGTCTGTTGCTTCTTCTTCATCTAATAATCTTAGTGACTACAAGAGAAAAACGTTACATGCATTATACACTGTTCTCAACATGAAACAGATAGTGTTGAATATATGAAGAATGTTGATACATTCTTCCTAAGTTTAATTTGCTAAGCAAAACACAGGCTTGAAAGGCACAAATCACCCAACATCTCTCTAGAATGCTTCCCTCCCCACCCCAACACTCTGAGAAACAAAACACTTGTAAGGGAACAGGCACATGTGACAGCACAGTTTTTGTATCGACTCAAAACTTGTATGACATGTTTTTAAAGTGCTAGTGAAGTTACAGGCATTTTGGTTCATTGAGAACTTTTCCTATTGCCACTTGAAGAGGCAGAAGTTCAGTGGTGGTGTTTTTTAGCAACATCTCAGTGTTAGCTGAGCTCACTTACTTCATCCAAAATTTCTTTGTTCCTTTGTAGCAGTTCAGGCAGGTCTTTGATCAGCTGATCAACAGTCTGAATTCCTCCCTGTTCAATCACAGACTTAGACTTGGTCAAAATAGACTGAGGCACAGTATCCCCAGACACATCTTCGATAGCAGCAGGAAGATTGAGGGAAGCCAACACACTGAAAAAGTCAACATGTTAAACAACAGCTTGTCTGTAGCTTTATCCTGTAAATAACACTGCCATCCAAACAACCACTCAGTCAACCAGAATGGAAACAGAGCATAATGTACTCCTGGACAGAAATCTCAGACTGAAAACTCTGAATTATTCCTAGTGTATACCTTACCAAAAACATGTTTCAAAGCTCTTAAAACACTAAACAAGCCCAAGTCTTTAGCACTTACAAAACATGGCAAATGTTTTTAGCAGTAACTATCTGGTAGATAACCAAATGCCTTGAGTTACATTCTTATCTTTCAGCTTGATATGATTTTTTATAATTATTTATTGTAAAGAACAATTTATTCTTTCTTTTTTTGGGGGGATGTAATTTATTGAGTCACCAGTACAACCAAGCTGGAATGTGAAATACCTTCAAATTCATGGTACTGGAACTTTTTCTGAGCAAGTGTCAGACTCTCAAAAATAAGGGAAGACTGAAGAAAACGAAAAGCTGTTTGTTCTTTATAAGCTTTCAGTCTGCAGAAAAGTAGTTCTAAATACCCCTCTATGGCTTAAGTTTGCCAGCCTACCATACAGTTATGCAAAACTGCTGCTGCAATCTGGATGTCTGCAGGCTGCAAGGCAACTGATGCTCGTAGGCTGCTCCACAGCTCCTCTGGAGAAACTTCACAAGAAGCCATACTTACCCATTTGCCAGGTTTGTGGCTTCTCTCATCTGGGCTATTAACCTGTTCACTAGATCTGCCTTCCTCTGGTTATAAACACTCACAGACTGCTGAACTTGCAATGGAACCATCTTCTCAAACAGGTCTGCAATTCAAGTAGGATAAATTACTCAAGTTGCACCGTGAAGGTAAAAGGACACAAACATCTTAACAGCTCTGTTACTCAGGCTGTAGAACAGAGACTGAGCTGAACAGCTTAAGATACTCCCCAACACCCCAGGATGTCCTAAAAACACTGTTTTATTTCTACAGGTGTTTAGGTTAGATTTCAGTTTTTAAGACTGAAATTAGGTTATTTCTAACTTAAAGGCATGGTATTTAAAACAACTGTAGGATTACAAATCAGATTATTCTTAAGGCTTCATTTTTATTTTTGCTTCCTCAAAGGACCAAAATTAGAACAGGAAGGGAGGATCACTTTTCAGAACTCCCCTGTACAACCAACAAACTAACACTATTAGTGATGCACTGGAATAGGTTGTCCAGGGAGGTTATGAATGCTTCATCCCTGGCAGTGTTCAAGGCTAGGTTGGACGAGGCCTTGGGTAATATGGTTTAGAGCGAGGTATCCCTGCCCATGGCAGGGGGGTTGGAACTTGATGATCTTAAGGTCCTTTCCAACCCTAACTATTCTATGATTCTATGATTCTATTTCAGCCTTATGGAAAGCCAGCAGCTAGGTTTTTTAAGGGGGTACAATTTGATACCTTTCCCTTGTATTAGTGCTCTTTCTGAAATTAAAAAGGCTGGTTTAATATACAAAACACAGTTGCTGAGAAAATATGAGAAAAATAAGAGAGGAACACATTGCAGATGATGATCTTCAAGCTCTGGTTTATTCTTCCAGTACTTCCATCACCAAGTAGTGGAACACCAAACTGGAAAAGACAAACCACACTCTCAAAACCACTACTGTACACTCAGTAGAATTCCAAAGCAGATGTTGACCTGGTACAAATGAACGCTGGTGGTGGTACCCAGGTGTCACAAGGTGACAGTGACCCTGTGCACTCTACACACTTCACTCACCAGTGAATTTCTGACTGAGTGGAACAACAACTGGAGTAGACTTCACAAGACTGGCTTTTCCAATGGACTCCAAGTCTTTCAGGTCAGGAACCCGGTCATGGTAAATGAAGTCGTTGTCTTTCTTGGCGGCTGTAAGTGCACGGTTGATTTTGTCAACCAGATCTTTCACATTTATATATTCATCATAACGAGACGCCACCGTTTTCACTAAGTCTGCTGCATGCTAAAAGAAATTTTTAAATACAGTTACAATTAAAACAACTTGGCTTTTTCCTTTCATCTATGCTTGGGAAAACAAATGAGCTTCCCAGATAGCCACAGAAAAGTCATGGTCACAAGTTAATTTCCTATAGAACTTAACAATAATAGTGAATTTGATACAGCCAGACCTGTCCTGGGTGAACACTAAAAAACAAAGTAAATATTAGTATTCTATTACAGTGAAATACTAGGAGAGCTGGAAAGCAGAGTTAAACTCAAAAACAAACAGCAGATACACCTACATCTATCACCCAGTAATACACTTACTATATAACTGCTATTAGAAGCTCATATCGGCAACTCATTGTCAGGTAAACATACAAAACAAACCATGTTTAAGACTTCACTGTGCACCAACTCAATAAAGGCATAGTGGCAACTTCTAAAGAGTCAACAGGACAGTCTTCTGCAAGTCTCCAAGCTCTCTGCCTATCAGGAAACAGATACTGCACAAACATCCTATAAGATCAGCTAAAACAGCACTTCTTTATCCCCCCCCCCAAAGGATTTGAACAAAATAGTTATTTTTAGCCATTTTCCCCCCATTGTACTTAAGACAAGACCCTATTCATTACAACATCCATAGCCAAGTTCCTCTAGAAACCAGATAGAGAGGCAGAAGTCTATGAAGTCTAAAAATACAACTGTTTGTATGCTTTTCAAAACTGTCAGATTTAAATCAGGACTGCAGGAAAGGAGTTAGGTTTAACCAAGCAGACTTCTAATATTATGGGGACTTAAGAAAATGTATTTTAAAATCTGTTATATTAGCTACACTGAGGTAAAAAGCTTCTGCAAACGTAAAGATGAAGACTTACGGGTGTCAGGCAGTATCAAACTGCCCAAAAATCATTAAAACCCATTTTTACAAAGGCTACAGACACACCTCTCCTCTTTTTAGCTGCTGATGATGATTAAATTCATGTGAAAAAACACACTTTGCAGTTTTTGAGTACATTTCATGCTTGGTTATTTGGATTTCAGTACTCTGAGCCAGCTTTTCAGGATTCATAGTTTTCCCATAGTATTCAGAGCAGAAAAATCCATTACCCACCTGTAACCTCCCAATTTCTTCACCGAATTTCTTCTGCTGTTTTGCCAGGATAGACTGATGATACTCTGCATTGGCCTGCATAATGCAGTGCTTTGCGGCCAGAACAGGAAACACCTCCTGGAAATAAAAATACTGACCAGGGGAAAGTCCAACCACATTAACCACCACAGACAACATGGGATGCAGGAAGAAAAAGGAAGAAGAAAAGGAAATTAGAATCACCCAATTAATGGTTTAGATAGGTTAAAATGTTAGAGGTAAATGTCAAGAGGCCATGGGACTTGGCATGGATTGAATCCTTTTTTGTTTCTCCTTGTTTTGGTCTGTTGTTGCAAAACTGTGTGTTGATGATTTCAGATAAACTGTGATTTAAATTCAAGCCATGAAGTCACAACATTTACTTCAAAGATTAGAAATGCATGCATGTATTAGAAAGGACAGTTGAAAGAACGCACCCAAATGCCCCTAAGACAAAGCCAAGACACAACGGTTTGAGAAGGTGGGGGAAGAATACAGTCCTTGGCAGGGGTTTGGCTTGGTTTGGTTGTTGGGATTTTTTAATTTAAGAAGGCAATTTCACTTAAAAGAGCATCAGATCCAGCAAGAAAGTAACTCTACAATTACAAAAGCAAGGAAGAAATAAAGAGCCCAAGTAACTGCTGACATGGAAAGCAACTTAGAAATCATTTTTACACTTATGTAAATGGACTTATCTTCGCAGGAGTAACAACCAAGACATGAAGAAAACATTATGATGCAGCCCACAGTACGGGCACTGTCTTTGATCAAGGATTTTGCCTTATTGTTTTATTTCTTAAATCCAGGTGCACTGGAAAACCACAGTGATGCTTTAAACACCTCAGTATAAAAAGACCTGCTTCTTCACAGATGTGCAAACTTGCTGCAGCCCCAGAAATGAAAACAAATCAAAGAGGGTAAATGTGAAGGTGTGGGAGGCCTTACAACTGGTATCTGGCACATCCTATCAACTTCTATTTCATTTCACACTCCTGAACACTTAGCTGTTCTCAGAGCTGGTGTTAACTCATGGAGCCAGCAAACCTTACTATATCCTTTCACATAATCAGTTGACAGATTACTTTGCACCTGGAACAGGGAGCAGATCTATGGCTTAGAATGGTCCACAACCAAAGACAAAGCAACACCTTTATTATAACTTATTGCCTCTCAGAAATCAGTCCCTGCCCATGGCAGGGGGGTTAGAACTAGATGATCTTAAGGTCCTTTCCAACCCTAAGTGTTCTATGATTCTATAAGACCTAAGTGAGAAATTGGCCCAATCCATAAAAGGACACAGAATGGGTAAGAGGAAATATGTGCATACATAAAATCATCCAGCAAGCTGCAGCCAAGCAAGATATCAAGTTAACTTTAAAAAACACCCTCCCACTCCTCCAATACACCTGAAAAGCCACTGACTGGCCAACAAAGGCATTTGTGTAAGGTACTGCTTAAGAATAAAAACACCTACTTTTACTTCAGCACAGTAGCCCTTACTCATACAGTTCCCAGCATTATCAAGATTCTATACTGCATTAGAAACCTGGGAGAGTGGGGGGAACATGACCTGACTTTCCCCCCCCTGCTGCGGGAATAAAAATGCTTTCAGCAAATACTCTGGCAACTGTTTGACTAAGACTGCATCTCAAGTTATAGGACCAAACATCAATCACTTCCATTTATCACTGGTAATAATATTTTCAGTATGTTTTCTGGTGTACTTTTAGTAAATCTAGTATATTTCATATCTTCTTTGTAACAAGAAAGACCTCTTCAATAGTTATCTTCAGAGTTATGAAACCAGCTGCAAATCTGGAACAAGGGATGCTTCTCAGGGACATGCACAAAAAAGCACTAGAGAAAACAACCTCCTCCTTAACTAGATACAGATTTCAAGAGTCCAAGAATATCAAAACTAAGTAAATGTTTTACATTTGTAACACTGCATAACAGATAGTTATTTTATGATTTGAAAGTAATTGACACATTTGATACATTGAAAACCTGCTCATTTCTGTTACACAGTACGTATATGCAGTGTGAAAAAAACATCCTTCTGCATCTTCCAAATCCAACAGCTCTCAAATGAACACTCAGGACTAAACTGAAACACTTTACAAGTAGTATCAAGACTGTTTTGGGGTGGAGAAAGAGAAGAAGGCAGGCAGAAGAACAGAGGACACACTCTGACTTCCAGTCATGCTTTTCATGAACAGGTAAGTGAACAATACCACTGTATTCAGCTGTCAACATGAGAGCAAACGTCACATAAACACATTGAGACTAGAAGCCAGTTAAGCCCCATTAGGAAGTGTTAGTTTGAAAAACAGGTTTAGTAAGGCATTAAGTGCTAAGAAGGCATCCCTTAACGCCATCATAAACATTTCAAGCTCACTTTAAATGAAATGTGTTACAAATAAACACACTTCATGTAATAAGATTTTACTTAAACAAAACCCAAAACCCCACACTTTCTTTTGCTTCCTAGATTCTTCACTCTATTTCAAATTACAGGCTCAGCTCCCTTAAATGTACATGTCAGCTTTTCTTGAGGATACACTTCAAGTGTATTTCATCAAGTACATTGTCAACAGTTATTCACAATAACAGCACATCCCAGATTATTTCCATCAGATTTACTAACCTTGGGCAAAGTATCTTTATATTGACATTGTTTGTAAGCATCTCCATAGTAATCTGCAGCTTGATTAGCTAGTTTGGCTATGATACCGTCTTTCATTTTATCTGGGGAAAGGGGAGAAAAAATTAAGAATGATTATCATCAGGCTTTACAAGTGAGCAGGTAAATGACTTCAAACAGCAAAACCAGCTTGGCATGATAACTCAAAAAGGTGGGATTCCATTCTTCTGTCGACATCCAAAGCAGTTTCCAGATTTTCTACTTGCATCATGACACTGAAGGTTCAGGCAGTGGTACAAGAAAACTCTGGGCAGCTGCTGACAAAAATAACCACAGCTCCTCCAAGTGATACCCACTACTTCATCAGAGCTGCATGTGCCTAGAGGCTGTGGTATTCCCTGCCTCACGTTCTCACCCTGTTCCTGAAGCTAAAACTGTTAAAGCAGGAACATGCTGGCTCTATCTTTATCTCCTTCCATAATCACCTCTGGCCTGCACTAGCAATTCAGCCTTCCAAGAGAAGGCAGGCTATCAATACAAATGTCAGCCATCCACTCAAAATAGCAACCCTTACAAAGAAGCATCCTCCAATTCAGGTGACTTTCACATACTGCCAGACACATAACCATAGTGGGGGGGAAGGAGGCATATGGAGAGACCAGGAAATCTGCAGAGTATGCTTAACTGCCAAAATTAAACCAAAAGAATTCCCAAGTGGTCATTCCTGCATACTCACACATCTATCTACAGCACTTCAAGCATGAGCTATGATTGAATCTATTTACCTTCTATGAGGTAAATGCCAGAAAGAACTTTTCACTGTGGAACAGGATTTAGATGACAAACAGAGGAAGGAGTATGAGATACAGCAAATCACTTCTCTGTTAAAATGTTTCTGTCTAGTGCACTAAATACTTAATAAAGCCAAATGAAATAAAACTTAAGAGTGTCCTTCTAGCCCCACCTAGTGTATGGTAGCTGCATCCTCCTTCATAGAGCCTGAGCTTCAAGGAAAAGAAGATACTGGCGTATTAACTACATTTCCCTTAACAAACTAAGTGTTAGAGGAGACTCATTTCTCCATGCAGACAGCTCCAAACAGACCTTTTGCAATCAGACTCTTTAGTTCTACTCACGTAACTTTAAAATATCACAGCTACAACACAAGCCTTGAGATGGAATAGCCATTACCTGCAGACTTGAAAACACTTAAAGAAAGCATTAAGAAAGGCTCAGAAATTAAAGAACTGATGTGTAGTCATGCAGCAGAGTTAGATTTCCCTGGCTAATTTGGGTTTTGCCAAACACTTCAACTTGTGACTAAACTTTGGTTCTATCAGAAATACCATTATCAGCCAGTAAGCTGCTGAATGGACTGTCTCACACAAGAGGAACCAAAAGATTGCAACTAAGGTAAACAGTCAACACAGCAAGAAGCTAAACTTGAGTTTCGAGATCAAACTTTGAAGCATTTCCCCTTGAAAAACAGGCTGCTGACATAAATTAAGATGTCAAACATGAATCTTCACAAATGCCAAGGGAAAGAACCTCTACATGTGGCAACACCTACAGCCTCCATAGTCAGATGATTATTAACCCCACTGTCCTTCTAACACTGGCAAACCTGTTGTCCTGGGAGCAGACACAAAAATCTTCATTTCTCTGGGCACACATGGTTTGGAACCAGTTTTGCTTTGTCTTTTTCATGTTTGGGTAAGAAGAATCCAGGTGACAGACAGATCTATTTCTCATGCAAAATGAGGTTAAGCACCTGCTTCTGCCCTGAAGAAAAGTTCCAGGCATTTGTTACACAAATTTATTTCAAAGCAATGTCCAAATAGCCAGAGACTAAAATAGTACCGGCAGAATGATAAAGAATATAAACTTAATTTATCAGTTGGCTGGAGGACAAGAGTTTCTCCTTGAGATTCTCCTGAAGGCAGTAAAGCTACAGGAATTTTTCAAGGATCTTCCCTGTGAAGAGAAGAAACATCCCAGTTAACCCCTTTCTCCACTATATCTCAAACAATGCGGGGAGAGAGCAGTTGATCGCCTATCACACATGACCTCTATGTCCTTAGTTTTACTTTATCTGTAATTTCTAGATGCACAATCTCTTGTAAATACAGACAGAAAAGCAGAATAGGAAAGAGAAAGATCTTGTACCAAAGACTGGACTGTTCCACAGGAAAATTCTTTCAAGCCTATGTTCTTTAACAGCTGTATTAGAACTTGCATCCTCTGAATCATCGTTTCACAATCACCCTTTAACAGTTAGGGACATCATTTTTTGTTCTACCTGCAGAACTTCATTTTCCAAGATAAACTGGGCATACCCAAAGTTAGACTTGGTCAGAGTCACTCTGTCAAAATTAGGAGCAAACAGATTTTGTTTCCCTTAACTCTTAGGACATTGCCTTTCTTTCCTAGTACAGTCATTGCTTTCTAAATTCTCCAGAAACCCTTTCTCAGACAGGGGAGGAGGGGAGTAGTGGCAAAACCCCTATGAACTGTTTCTGGTACTCTCAGTTTAGAGAATGTCTTGTTCTCAAGGGGGAAACACATAAACCAACAAAATCCTTTCTAACTATGGAGACCAACTGTTTTGGACATAAAAAGGAAAGGCAGGCAGAAAACTGCACTGTGAGGTGAACCTTTAGACAAAAGTGGCACCTGTAGTTTGCCTTTAATGACCTCCAAGGGTGTGGGGGAGAAAATGCAGTAAAGGCAAAACTAACTTCTGAAAGGCCCTTTACAACCTCTTACCAACTTGACACACTTGTGACTTTTTTGTGGAAGTTGTAATGAACACATGAACATACACGCTGAAGATTAAAATATACCTCTTGTAGCTTTCAAGAAGAAGACTTCTTGGGCTTGAGCCAACATTATAAGACTGAGAGTTCCAACTGTGTCTGGAGAGATGTCCACTGTAGGTTCTCGATTCAATGCTGACAGAACCGTGTCTTTAATGTGTTGGAAAGCACCACTTGCAAACTAAGTAAAACAAAATTATACATTAGCATCCATGTTTCCAAAAAAGACTTTCTCTCCTACAAATAGAATATATAAAACAATTAAAAAAATAGCTTTTTTGGAGTATGGTCTCTCATTTATTGTTTAGCCATTAAACAATTCCTTGTTCTTGGAACCACTTACACCGATGCATTATCAAGACGGACTATAAGGAAATGTATATTGATTACACCTAACAACATAGGAACATGGAGATTTTAATGCATACCATGAAGAAAGACATTATTACTGTAAAACTTGTTAAAACTAAAACTTGTACTAGCTAGAATTATTAAACCTTAAGGCGAAGGTTAAAGGCTACCAACACGCTTGGGGGAAGGAGCATGCAGAATTCTAGGGGATTAAACTCTTCCAAGCTGGCAAGTAAGTACTTAGCCAACTGCCTTTGCAATTAAGAGGGAGAAAATATGTGTATATATTTACGTATGGGTATATACAGCTTTAGAATTGAGAGATACGTATCCCATGTTCTAAGATTAATTATTCTGAATTCCTAAGCATAAGCACAGAGCTCTGTACCTGATAATGCTTAGCTGCAGCTTTTAGTCCTTCATCATTATCTAGATTCTGTTCTGCTGCAATCTGGCTTGCCAATGCTCCACAGTTGAACAAAACACAGGTCTTCTCATACCCCAAACTTGCCAGAGCTGCAATCAAGATGGACAGTTACCCATAGTGTTAAGGCCATAAACCATAGTACTCATGCACCTATAGATGAGGCCAATGCTACTGATATCTTTACTTAAGATACCAACAGTTTCAAGCCAAAACAAAGAAAAACAAGCAAACCACCCCAATCATACTGAACTTTTCATGTTTGAAGTCATCCTCATTAGGAAAGCTTTACATAGTCTAACGTAGTACTTGCACAAAATGTTTCATGTGAGGAACTACACAGAGTGGCACAAAGCATAAAAGCCATAGTGTAAAAACCCTTACAATACAGAAAATCATTTGAAAGTCTTTCTAACTCAAGTGCAGCTTTTTGCTCCTGAAGATAAAGAAACACAAGTACTACTGAAAGATAAGCTGAAATATGAACTTGTATGCATTAGCCAATTTACAATAACCACCCAATTACGTGCTCTTACTGCATCCTGAATGCAAGATTAACTACCCTTCCCTCATTGAGGCCAAAGACTTTTGCATGCTCTTGTGTTACTGTTTATTGCAATGCAGGGAATTTTCCACCTCTCAAAGCTATGGTTTCAGATTGAAAATGCTGACAAATATCTTGGTTATGCATGTAATGAAACAGCTAAGGATTTACTTAATTAAAACTTGTGCTCACTAGACAGCAACGTAGCCTGTTCAGGCTCGACTCCTGTAGTACTTCACAATCCCAGAGGATGGAGCCCACACTTCTAGAAACAGTAATACCTGAACAGGAACCATTCTGAAGCTATTAATTGCTTTCAAAGGTTATTTGCCATATGCAAGCACTGGGAAATCTGAAGACTGCAGATATGTACAACTGTTAAAAGTGTTTAGATGCTTGTTGGAGAACACAGAAAACTCAGCTAGCGAATTTACAATTTCCCAAACCCACATTTAAAGTTATCCTTAAACCAAAGTACTATAGGGGCACATTTGGTTTTTTTCACTAACATCCAGCCTCCTTACACAGCTACAGATTCATCTAACAGATCTCTGAAGTTTCTATGCAAGCAGCTGTAAATCTGGCATGCCATTCCTCCCGTTGTGTTTCCGAGTGAAAAGTGTTATACAGTCACTGTATTTCTGCACGGTAATAGTCATTTATCTAGATCATCTCTCTTCTGTACTTTATTTTCCAGATTTTTTTCCTAAGATCATCTTGTGCAACTTAATACATCATTGAAAAGACTGAAACAAACACAAGAAAGGAAATAAAATATGGCTTTAAAGTTTCCTAAGTGCAAAATTACTTTATATGCAGAATTACTTTACACTCTGAACTGCATCTCAAGTGTGATTTGTAGTAAGAACAGCTGTTTAGCAACATAGGTTCTCCTCAGACCCATCTGTTTATAGCTCTACCTATTAACCTAAAACAACATATTTCAGATTACATGCCATGCTGCAAACTGGGTCACTTTTCAAGCAGCCACATTATCTTTCAGCTACCCTTGTGATACACACTTGGGATTCAGTGGGAGTTAGGAAAACAGTTTGCCACAACAGCAAGAACCAGAGCTCTCAAGTCACAGCCCTGTATCTCAGCTGCATGGAAGTTTTAAACCAAATTTCTACCTGGGTATAGGATTGAGGAACAATGACACATAACTGAACAGCTCCTCGCTTAATTCAAAAGGATTTAGTCTCAGTTTCTCCACTGACAATTGCCCCAAAACCATTTAATGATCCTGATTCTGCAGTGCAGAATTGTCCCTATATGACTAAAACAAACCACAGACTCAAAACTCCTTATGTTTGCAGGGAACAAATGCTTTTTTTCTTTCCAAGCATTCAAATCTGTATGAAAATACTGTATAAAGAAGTATCAGGAAAATCCTTCCAGGGCACTGTAAGATCCTTCCATTCCCCTGACTGAAATGTGCTATCAGACTAGGTTACTGAAGCCAGCTAGCATCACTTCCCTTCGTCTGGAACAAACTCACCCACCCCCAAGCACACCTCATGAGGATCTTATTCATGTAGAGGAGGAGTAAGAGCTGGATTACTAAAACCTGCTACTATGAAACTTCATGTTAACTTGAACAACTTTGATCAATGTCAGTTGTGGCTGCTCCCAGAAGTCTGAGGAGCAGACAGCATAACTGCTATCAGATTGCACATCTGTTTGTGCCCCTGGAAAAACCAATACTGAATCTCAATTTTATAGAAATTCTTTGCATTTATTCATTACCAGTGGTGAAGTTATTAATCTATTACCAATACAGTTGACATCATTTGAAAGCTATGTTGAGAATACTAGAAAGACTATTAGCAACTCAATGATATAAACACAATCTCGAACTTTAATATCCTGAACACTTGCACTTTCAGTACATTCACATACCCAATTTGGCAGATCCTCCAAAAAGTGATCCTTTATCAAAAGCATCTTTCCATGTAAATGTTACACAGACCTGAAAGTGGTGAAAAAGAAGGATCTTGATTTCATATTTAATCTGAGAGATCTTCAGAAAATATCCCCATTTCACATATTTATCCTTTAATAGTCCAACTGTGTTAAACACTTCATTCACTTGTAGCACCACAATATTATGGAGGTTTCAGAAAATCATTAAGATTATTAAAAAAAAAAAATCTACCTTTTTTCCTCCATGTTAAGTTTGCTCAAAACATTTCAAGCAGAACAGACAGAAATGCTCAGAATAATCTTTCAGCTCTTCTCATATTCTGAGTGACAGATAAATTCCTTTCCACACCCAGATATTCCTCTCCCAATAAGTCTGATGGTCCAGTATAGTCACAACGGAAGGAAACCACCCAACCAGGCAGTTTCCACTGTTCCATACTGGTAGCATATTTGCAACTGGTTTGTAATACCAGAATTCATTCATTTTTTGAACATTATCAGGAAATGCACTTAGGAAAGACAATTCAGGTAAAACCAGCATGGTTTATGTTACAGTTCCAGTGTGTATTTCACAGGCAATGCAAATACTTCAAAGAAGCTCAAGGTTCCACAATTTAATTCCTTATTCAGTTGATCAAACTAGTTGTACACAACTGGTATCATAGCATCATATCAAACCAGAAAACACAGCAAAACTACTTGTTTTAAAATGCTTGGGGAGAATAACTTCAGAAAGGGCACAGTACTGCTTGGTAATGAATTTTCCTGCACTAGCATTGCAGCTAGAAGCTGTAGCCCTCAGCTGTTCATTGCTGCTTCCACTGACAACTACTTCCCTCTGATGGAACAGTTTACAGCACTGCAGAGCTTCCTCTTCATGTTTACCAGTCTTCCAGATCACCATATCAGATCATTTTCAACACTAAGAACAAAAGTGCAGCTCTCAGCTACAAGGGAATGCAGCTATACGCAAAACCCAAGTCAGCTTGAACTGCTTTAGAACTACTCCCTTACTTGTAACCAAGCCCAAAAAGAAAGTCTTTCTTTTAATTATAATGTTACCATTTAAATATGATTTCATCAAGAACAAGATGCAAATTCTGTCCTATTTGTCATCAGTTCCAAAGAAAAGGTACATCTTTCCCTACCAAAACACAGCAGCCTATAGCTCTGTTCCAGTCTCTACCTGAGGAACACTCCACTGGTCAAGAGTTAAGCTGAATTTCCCCTTAGAGTTCTGAAGAAAAATGGTAGGAAAAAAAAGAACAACATAATTTTTACATAGATACGACATTCGTTATGACATTTGTAGGGGCAGAGGCAGGAATAAAGAGGTAAGCTCTTAAGTGGCTTGTTCTGTTTAGTGTTGTGAATAAAACACCTGTACTACTTCAAAAACCATCCATTACTTAAGGTTTTCCCATAGAAATTGTTTTTAAAAGCCTTTAGAACACAGTATGAGAAAGACTTCTAGAAAAAAGGAAGGTTGAAGAGTAATCAGCACAGCACAACTCTTTGCAACCACTAGCAAAAGTCAAACATTTCCAGATCTGTAAAATGAAGATAATTATGGCCATCAGAGGTGACATTTCAGTATACCATGTGAGCACTGACTAGAAAATGAACTAAGATTAGGAAATCAAGGCTCAAAGAGATTAAATGCCTCGCCCCACACCAGTACTGTTCAGTGGATTAGGTACAGGCTTGGAAGTCATACATTGAAGGTGCTGTGATTCTTTAACAGCTTGAGAAGTCTTCTTACCTGATTTTCAGAGAATGGAAACTTTGGCTCAATTGAACACAGCTGATCATAGTATCTACAAAAAATAAAAGAGCTATTAGATAAATCAAGAGTTTTGTTTCTTACACTGGCATGTAAAGAAAAGTGTGCAAAAATCCCACACAGAAGTTGTGAAGCTCATTCATAACTATGGAGGACCTGCAGGACAGGCAGAAATTCTGCCTAAAGAGATGTTTTCAGCAGAGAAGAAGTTCAGTAGTAGGCAATCTTTCACAGATAAGGTGAAACCGTGTCTCAGAAGTAGAAGAGTATCACAGATGAAGCTGACCCATTCCACTTGCTTATGGGACAGTGGACTAGAAAAAACTGACATGCTAATGAATCCCTGTATACATATAGGAAGGCAAAGAATACAGACATTGAGTCATGCTGCAACAGTAAATTAAGTACAGCATTTAACATAATGTTAACAAGCTACACTCCACTCTCTTAATCTGAACATTATATCCCACTCCCTTACAATTTCTGACTCTTCTGTTTAAACTCCATTGTCTTTGAAATAGATGACATTGCCTTGCACAGTATCAACTGGAGAGCCTAATCCTTGATTACTTGATCCTTTACTTGTAAGCCTAGTTTTCATTATATTGTAGTAGTCACAGTGAATTAAAACTAAAACATTCTCTGTGCCAGTATTTTGTCTACTCCTAGTGAAAGATGCTTGGGAAAGAATGCCCAAAAGATAATACAGCAAGTATAGAATAGTACCTCACATAGTCTATCCAGGCAAGAGTCAGCAATTCAGTTTTCCTGACTTGTACCCTCCACCTCCAGCACTTGTTAAACATGACAGGCTGGATGCAGAACAGAATACCTTTAAACTGCCTACTGCTGAGAACAGGTAATATGTAAAGCCTGTTTCCTACCCTATCCCTTAACACTTGCCATACAGGCATACACCCAATATTACATCAGTCAAATTCCTTTTTTAAGAATTCATTTTCCCACTATACAAAACTCATTGTAGTAATGAGTTTCACAGTCTGTGAAACAGCGTTAACATTGTTCCCATATCCTTACATTACCTTATTAAATACCACTATTGATCTAGACATGAAGCAGAGGTACAAGGTGTATGTTCTGCAAGCAACAGATGTTTAAAAACTCAGAAGCAATTTCAGAAGTCAAATACAACAATAAAAATAATGCTAGCATATTCTTCAGTGGCTTGCATCTGCCAGTGTACATAATACTACAGCTTTCTACTTCAGCCACTGCAATTTAAGACAATATAATAAGCCTAATCAAAAGCTACAGTAATCTGCAGCAGTAACCCAGCAGGACTTACACTAACAACTGAGTTGAAAGAAATTGCTCCTAAGGTTAAAAAGAAAAAAGTCTGCACATATTTACTGTAAAGGCAGTTTAATCAAGATTAACTTTTAACAGCTTACCAAGTATGTAAAAAGTATAGTTAAACCCCTAGCACTGAAAATCCCTGCCTTCAGCTGGTCTCAACACAGTTCTCATGTGCTATCACAAAGAAAATGAGATTTTCCATGCTTCCTCCTCCTGCCTCAACTTCATTTGTTAACCAAAAGCAACTAATAAAGCCAAGTTGTCTTCCCACATTCCACAATTACCCTGTCCTCATCTGCCAAGAGGGGAGAGCCAAGAAGCAAAGCTTGCCAAATGTCTGTGTGAAGCTGGGGGCACCTAAGCCTAAGCATCAGCCGTTTGCAGCAGATTGTTCTTTGTACTCCAACAGAACCACAAAGAAAATAAGCAAAGGAGGTGTAGGCTCCTTGCAAACATGTACATTGCTGCTTTTAGCATCAATGAACACCAGTAACACTGGACTTTTTGTCTGGTTGGTTTTATACAAGTTTAGAACTTAGGTTCCTATTTTTGTTCCTACTTTAAGCATGTGATGTCATTTCTTTTTATTACAGAACTTCAAATACTCTTTAAGATTTGAGAGCTCTTTAAAACTGTGGACATAAAAAATCCCTAAAATCATTTAGTTTAGTAGATTAACATATATAAATATAATGGAATACACGGACTGAACACATATAAAATGTCAAACAAAGATGTTAATCCCAGCAGCTGAAAACTAGCAGTACAGAGAAATACTGAAGGAAAGGCCTTCATCAGATGCACAAGTCAGTTACACACTGAAAGGTGATGGCAAACATAAAGGTGTCATTTAAAAACATTTACAGTAATCTAGCTATCGATACACAAATAACAAAGTTGCCATGCAACACAGGTGAGTGTTGGGTGTTTGGCTACGCCAGTGATGAGCTACAGAGAGCCACGCAAACATTAGCTACCTGAGTTCTAACAGTTATCAACGGGAGGGCAGAGGTCAGCAACACAGATCTAGTTCTCAAAGACAACAATTTTTCAGCAAAACAGGCATTACACACTCATAAATGTTACTAAAACTGAGTTATAGCACTCCAGTGGGAAGTCAAGGTTTAAATTAGAATTTAATTAAAATATAAGTATTACATTAAAAACCTCAAATCCTGTTCTTCTTTCCAAGGATCGTAAAGGAAAATCTCCTTCAAAAGAACATAAAAGAGACCAAGATCCCTCTTTGCTTTTCTAGATAAGAACAGGAGTCCTGAATCCCAGCTGGAAACCAGAACTACAACTGCAGCCCTCAAGAGATTGACTGCTTAAAATAAAACCACACAAACAGTCCCCCTTTTTCTTTATTTTCCCCGTTTTTAAAAGGACTACAGGAATTGCTGGTAAAATTAAACTACCACCACCACCCCACCACTCCAGAAAAAGGAAATGAAGTCCAGGCTACCTTTCATATTAAGAAAGGCAGCAAGGAATCCCTTCAAGCTGTAATTATAATCATAAGAAGAAAAAAACAGAACACCAAAACCCACACCACTAAATCAAATCTGCTATGACAGAACTTAAGGAGAAACATCTGTACCAAGTTCACCTACGTCACCTTCAGAGCACTCAGATTTCCATTAAACAAAGAAAGCTTGGAAGCAGGCTGAGGTCTTTCCCAGTTGCACTGTGTCCCTTTTCACTGGGCATCTCAAATACTTGGCCAAAAGAAGCATTTGTGCTCAGCAAACAGCAGCACACCACATGCTTCCAAAGCTTTATTGGCTCCTGTTTGCCTGGGAAATGGGACCACAACCAAGTCCATATCTTACTGCACATAAAAGAAAAGTGCAGTAACCAGTCAGCAAAATGAGGCTTCTAAAGTTTACAAAACTGTCGGCAAATCCTGGATTAATTAGCAGATTAAGGCCTCATTTCTTAACAGTTAGTGGTCTACAGCACTCTACAAGGTATTATGGTCTATAAAAAGCTGCAAAGAAGTAAATGGATGTAAGAGGCATCCACATCTTAATTAGCTCTTCCAACCTTACTTCACTAACCAGTTCTAAACTCCAACTTGAATGAAAATCTTGCTAAAGTTGTTACCTAAACATGACTGAGTACAACTCTCAAACAGCAACAGGAAAATCCTGGAAGCTGGAGAGGAAAGGGCATTGTCAGGAGAAACGCAGGGTACTCAGACATTTACACTCTTTTAGCAATAAGCTCAGCTGGATACTCCACGCTTCAGGTGTGCAGGCAATCTGACTTTTTAAACTGCATCTTATAGAGTATTAACAAAATTTATCTCAGAGTATTCTTACAGAATAAGAACAAACATTTTCCAGCAACTGCAATATATATGGTCAGATAGGCAAACCACTCACACCTTGTTAGAGATACAGGAAAAGACATCTGATCAGTTTCTTTAATTAACAGTTAATTCAGACCCTCATCTTATCTGACTGCCACTATAAAGAGCACAAGTATTCACAAAGGATACAATTTAAAATGCAGGTGCTTTATCAGAGGAGCTTCTGTGTATCAGAGAACTGCATGTGGAACTGAATCAAAGGAAAACTGGTAATTATGCAATTGCAAGTGGTTTCCCCTCATTATTCAGAGAGAAAACCTGAGCTGAAGCTGCATACTGTGGCTTTAATTAATGGCCTGCTGGTACTCAGAGGTCCCACCGAGCCCCTTGGTTTTCAGCAACATCACTTTGATCCAGTTTTGCACTAGCTCTGATGATCATCTGACTGTCCACTGAACTCATCCAAGTAGCTCACTTGTCAGAATGCCATGTACACCTTCTGTCTCCCAGAAATGGTTCAAGAGAAGGACCAGAACTGAAAAGAGGGCGATGTAAACATGTTAGAGATAGGGTGAAGCCATACAACACGGCTGAGCCAAACAGGCATTTCAGCTAAAAACTAATGACAAACGGGATGGGCACCATCAGCAAAGGAAGCTCAACTCTAGCATTCAAGGGGAGATAACAACATGCCTTTCAATTTGGGTAGCAGAGTCCCTCCTTCACTTCACAGAAGCTCGTTATTTCCCTGACCTTCAACACATGCACAGTAATAAACAGGAGTAAAACAAGAAACTAAGATATCATAGAACAAGATTACTACAATCCCAGCTTTTATAGTCCAAACACCCAATGCAGGGTTGATAAGCTCAAAAAACATCAGCAATTCATTTTACAAATCTTGCTTTCTTTTCAATAAGTCACTTGTTCCTTTTGCATTCCTCTTCAAGTCGGTAAACAAGAAATTTGAGTGAACAGCAAACGTATTTCTACTTGTTCATGCTATTACAGAGACATCTCCCTGTACTAGAAAAATCCCTCTATTTTTTTTTCTTTCTTAAAAAAAAGATACAGTCACTTTCACTATGTAAAAACTCACATTCTGGTAGTACAAGTCTTTGCTCCAAGCTTTGCAAATAGAAGTGTGTAGTTAGTATGACTCCAGCAAATGAGTCACAGTGGCATCAGTGAGTAGATAAGCTACAAGAAATGGCTCAAAATATTTCCAACACAGAGAAACAGCTCAGCAGTGTAACCACAGCAATGTTGCAATCCATAGATATTCTACAAAGATAGGAAAGAGTGCTTATGTAGGTGATGGAGCAGTTACCCCTAAAGTATGCTTTATGCATAACCAGGCAGAAGGCACAGATTAACAACCATAATGCTCCTCTAACCTATGATAATTCCAGCACAACACGGGCACAGGTAAATTTGCCAAGTTTGTACTAAGTGTGCTAAATGGAAAATAAGGATGTGACTTTGCAAATACATTAAGAACACAGGAAAAGGCATGAAAACATATAGTTAATAAATAAATAAGTAAATAACTAAGTAAAGCTGCCAGCTGTAACAACAAAATGTTAAATAAAAGGCACACCTGCTCTCCTTTTAAAAGCAAGCCAGTCTTTTTCTCCTTTCTACAAGACTCAGCAGCGATGGGCAGATTACAAACACGAGCAGGGGAAGTTGGCCGGGACAAGGCCTGTTATCCGCACCCCACTTCCTCCATCACCTCGCAACACCAAAAACTCGGGCCCGTGGCAAGGAGGCAAGCAGCAACCCATAGGCCACCGGAGCCGGCCCGGCCGCTTCCTCCCGAGGAGCCCTCCGCCCCGCCCGGCCCACCCACACCTGGGCCCGCCCGCACCTGGCTGCGGTTGCGCCGCACCCAAGGCCCAAGCCCGGAGCTGCCGCTAGGGTCCCCCCCGGTGCCCTGCGAGGAGAGGTGTTAGCCCGCCCCACCAGAAACGGGAGAAGAGGGACGGGATGGCGGAGCTGGGTGGGGGGGCGTGAAGGCCGGCTAGGCCTGCCCCAGCCAGGCCTTACCTGAGAAGAGTCTCAAGCGCGCTCTCGTGCTTGTCGAGCGGGCGGCCGAGCGCGCTCTTACGGAGCTTGCTGAGCTCCTCGGCAGCGCGGCAGTGCTCGGCCTGCGCGTCGCCACCCGGGTAGCTCTGCTGAATGAACTTGCATAGCGGCTTGGCCAAGTCCACCTCCGCGGCCTTCTTCAGCTGCACCGAGATGAAGTTCGTCATGGCGGCCGCAAGGAGCAGGGAGGTGGCGGCCAGCACCCGCCGCCGTCACCGTAGCCTACCGCCTCAGCCCGCACCGCGGCCCTCGCCCGCGCTTCCGGGATCGCCGCACGCTCTCCAACGCAGCGTCGTCTCGTCACGTCACGCACGCGCGCGCACGCACGCACGCCCCGCCTTTTAACCGCGCAGGCGCGGCTCCCTAGGAGTTATAGCGGCCTGAGGGGTGGGTGTGGGCCGTGCCAGAACGCTTCAGTAACGCCAGGTCGGCCCGTTACTGAGGGGCAGCGAGTGCTGGAGGAAAGGATTATGAAGCATCAGGAGAGTGTTTAGAGCACGGGGAAGGCAGAGGAGAGCTGGCGTGCCGCCTCTGGAGAAGCGCCGTTTAGTGACAGACGTGCCCACGGAGCTGCGTTAAGGGAGGCTTCGACAGCCGGTAACGTGAGCACTGATCCCCCGCTAAAATTCACTCTGTAGTTATGGATCTGTTATTCTGCCACGCTTGTGCTGACCCAGCACAGCTCGGTAGGCAGTGCAGGCCGTCTGCACGGCTGGCTTGCCTGAACACTTACAAGGGATGTTCAACCTGTGTACTTTTTTCTGCCACTTGTTCCAGGTGGCTAACTCTGTAAGCCGGCTCTTTTACAACCCCTATGCCCCGAGGTGATGATACCATGGCAAAGAATGGTAAAAGTCCTTTTAAAAATACGTGGAAGGGTTTGGTGAGCGAGAGTTCTGCTATAAAGCCGACAATCCCTGTGCTCTGCCAGTGTACTGTACTAAATGGAGCTGTCTTCATGTCACCTGAGGAAGGGCTGAAGAGCAGAAGGGCAGAGCCTGGTAAATGACTCCGGGCTGCTGCTGTCGTGGCTGGGAGGGGCAGATTAGTCGTGCCCCTCCGCAGCCCGGAGTGCAGTGGCTCAAGGCAGAGAGAAGGGAGGGATAGAGTTGCCCTTGTAGTGCTGCTTCCAGTCACTTTCAGTGGTGTCCAAGTGGTGATTCTTGAGAGACTGGCCAGGGTGCTGCTGTTACAAACACCCAGCTCCATTTATCATAGCTCAGTTAAAACCAGTAGTTTTACATTTTGAAAAGTACACATTTGTTTGGTACAACGAGTACAGTAATGAATATAGAAAGTAAGCTGGCCTCCCTTATATGCGAGCTCCTCCTGCTTTTGTTCTCCCCAGGCTTTATTGCCCACATGTAAGTGTTTGGTCTCAGCCTGAGTCAGCCTTGCACTGACTGCACTTTCCTGGCCCAGGCAAAACCTCCACTCTGACAAGTTTAGATTCTGATTAGTCTTAAGGTACAGTCAGCTGGGCAGTTGCCTCCCTGTATTTCCACCATCAGGACCATGCAGGGTATAGTTATCCTACACAGCATTACAAGGTCTATGGCTGCCTATATATGGCAGGTGGAAGCCATCAATACCTTCCAGTGTCACAGTCATAAACACGGAAAGGGTGTGGATAGGGAAGGGCAGAAACTGCAGCAATGAGATCACAGTTCTGCTTTAGAGCCATGGTGACCTTCAGATGGCTGCTGCTTAACAAATGCAAGGGCTGATACTTTGTACTCCTAAAACCTTTCACCAACACAGCACAGGAGTCTCTCTTTGGCTTAGAACAAGTTACCAGACCTGCAAGCATCTAGGTGATTAGCTTGTTTCCCACAGGTTTCTTCATAAATTAGTACTCTTCTGAAGGATTTGTTCCAATTATTACAATTATGAGCAGTGATGATTTGTCTCCTTGTAACCTCTGACTAGTTAAGTGCTATTTCCTAATTTAGAGATGAGGAAGCCACATAGTAGTTACCGGTTCAGGGGGGTATAATCTGCACCTTGTGACTCAGTCCTGTGCTTTAAACAGCAGGCTGTGCTTCCTTCAAGTAATTTGTGATAATATCTAAAGGAACCACTTTAAAACAGGTTTCTCCTAAAATGTTTGAAGTAATGCAGCACAAGCAGCTTACAGCCATGTTTAAGCTTTAACAGCACACCTGATGTATTTTAGTGTAGGCAGATCATTCTATCTCCCCAGTTTTCCCCTGTTTTCCTAAACAACCATTCTGTATACATAGATGCAAAAGCATTTCTGAAAGATTTGCTTTCAATACATGAACTGGCTTGTCTGTGTGCTTCGTGGGGGTTTGTCTCCCATTTTTAGACAGAAAACTTCACTCAACTCTGATGTTATATTTTATGTGTGTTTTCACAATTTCTGTGTACAGGTGTTTCATTGAAGCAGGATTTTATTCTGCATTTGCTGCATTTTATTCTGTAGATTTTGATCCTGCTGCTTTATTTATACATTATTTGCCCTAATTGGCAAACAGCTGCTATACTAAACAAATGGCAAACCAGCAAAAGGAAGTGGTAAGGCAGCTAGTTGGTCATTTTGTTAAATCTGATGGTCCTCTTGCATAAAGCCTCATTTAATCACTCAGATCCAACCCCATACTGATGCTCCTAATATAATCTGGTGACCCAGCATAAGGTCCAAGTCTTTTATCACCATTATCTTTTGACCATGAGTTACAGGGGTGATTATCATCAAGTTGCCAAAATGAGGGAATGCAGAAAACAAGTTGTATGTCAGAAAAAGCTCTGCTTGAATCTAACCCTTCTGGTCCTGCTGCCCATTTAGAAGAATGTGTAAAATTCTTATGGATGAATTTTCTCCCTACAGTCCCTAATCAGAAGCAAGAGGAAGAATTACGACCATTACCTTCACATTTGATACTCCTCTACCTTTTGTTTCAAAATTTAGAGGAACTATTAATTCTGTTGTCCCCAACTTTATTATGTGTTTATGTAGTGAGAGTTCTATACTTCTCATAGGTGAGGAGGGACCTGAACCAGAACATACACTGGTAGCAAAGTCAGCTGGCAGAGGCTGTGCTTGTCCTTGTGCTTGTGGAGCCTTATTCACAGGAACACTAGATACAGCATCCTCCTGCTGTTCCAGTGTTGAATGAGCTAAACACATCTTCGGTCTAAATTCCGGACATGATACAGGTCAGGATGAAGAAATGAGAGGCTGGAGAAGAGAGAGGACAGGTCTAAATCAATACCATCAGTACACTTGAGGGTAGATGCTTCTGTGTATTGGTAATTACAACAAAGTTGCCTTTCAACCACAAGCTAAATAAGGATAGTGACTGTCTGATTTTTGCTTGAGGAGAGGGTGCTGCCAGAATGGTCTAGAAGAAGAAGAGCATCACATGCATAGCTAGTGGCACAGAAAAGAACCTTGTATATTAACTAAATTGTAAGCAGATGCTGAAGTGAGAAGGTTAAAGAGACGATAGAGGTGAAGTGATTTGAACTTAGATGAGATGTTAGAGAGAGAATACACAAGGCCTGGAAGTTGTTGACCCAGGTAACTAATTTTACCTGCTGCATTGTGGATGGAATAGAGCAGAGCAAATAAGGAATCCAGCCAGCATTTTCCATAAATGATTTCAGGAATAGTAACTATTAGGCCAGTTAGAATGTGGTCAAGAATTTTCCTCAAGTCTCAGCAGGCTTCAGAAATATGCCATGTTACATTATCACATAATGACAGTGCCGTTGCTTGTTACTCAAACACACCACATAAACAGGAATGAACAGCCCTCACTGTCCCATGTCATATGGTTTGTACTAGTGGGTCTTCATAGTAAGCACTGGAAGTATTGCTAAAGTATTTTCATATGTCCTGTTAAAAATCTGTGGTAAAATTATGTTCCAGTCAAAAGGATTTATGAGATTTCTTTTAAATGTTCTTTTTATTGTTTATACTATTCCTATTGCTGTGAAAATTCACAAAGCAGAACTTCTGGAAGACAGCAGCAACTTTCAGGTCAGTAAGAAAGAGCTGAGAGGCTATTAAAACATGTTTCCCAAAAGCTGAAGGTCAGGATTAGTGCAAGAAGTATAAATACAAACATATAACATGCTTTCTTACAGTGCATTGAATGGGCAGATTGCACAGCTATTTACTGAATCCAACCTTACCTATACCATCCAGAGTCATGCATGAGTATTTGACTTTGGGTTTGTCACAGGAACTCGGTAACACGTTTTGGTGCTGTTTATGGTATGGTGTTTGAAAAAAGCTCAGAGCTGCTTTCTGCAAGTCTGTTGAAAGAACAAAAAGGCTTGTTCTGCCTTTGTCCAGTGTTGAACCATTGATGCTGCTTAGTAAATCATTAATTCTGCTTTATGTAGCCTTAAGAGTGGAGAACAAAGTACTTGTCATGTATTAAAAGCAGATGAAAAATCAAACATCTGCTGCTTATGATAGTGGACCAAATTTTGCCTTACTCTGCACTTAGTCTTGCTGTGAACATCTCCTTGAACTGTCATGGGACTTCAGAAGGCCCGACTGGAGATGGGTAGTGTTCTCATGTTATCACATCTTGAATTACAATTGAAAAGAAGAAAGGATTAATGCCCTTGAAACACGAGTGGTTTGCAGTATATGCTTCCCCTAACTATGCTGGGGTTTAACTGCTTCTGATTTTAAAACAATAAACTGAAACTTATGCATGCAATTCCTTATTCATTCCAGAAAAGAGAAAAGAGTCTTTTTATTTCACAGTTTGCTCTTACAGGCTTGGCTGATTAAGCTCCCCCTTAAGATGTGAAAGTCAGAAAGATTTCACTCGAATTCTGTACTGCTAAATAATGCAAATATATCAACAAGGGGAGGTAACAAAACAGATGAAAGCTACCCAAGTAACTCCAAGTGTCATAGTTACTGCAACATGGGGTATATCTAAAGCAATGGCTTTATTTTACTCACTTTAAGACATTGCTTTCTTTATTTAAAACATTTCGTTTCACACTTGATAAAGAATTTTGTCCAAATACATCAATCCTTTTTGAACCAAAGAACAGAGTAGCCTTAAATGAAGCAGAAATTAACATTTCTCATTTGTTGGTATTGTACAATATGTAAATCAATTTTAGATTGCTTTTGCCTGTATATTCAATGCAAGAAGAATCTCTTTTCCTGTTTATTTCATTGCAATTGCAAGACTTGACTAGGAAACTTGTTAGGTTTATTGCATTGAAGAGATGAAAGAAATTAAATCTGGTTAATTGAGGAACATCTTTTATAAGTCATCATAGAGTTAGCATTTATTTCAATAGTATTTCCATTTGGAGTGTTTCTTATCCTGAAATATCTTAGAAAATATTCAAATAGAAGCAATTTTACATAGCTTGAAATAGGTCTGGATGGAAGTAGGGAAATATGTAGCCAGTCATTACACAGCATAACTCTTGCAACTATAGAGACACCACTTCTTGCAACAGAAAAGAAGCAGGACTGTAAATGAGGTCCAGAAATATATTCACTTGATAGATTTCACTGAGAACACTGCTGAAGTTCAGTTCTCTCATTCAGCAGCCTTCTTATAGCAAGGGAGAGGTTCACGCCACTAACCAGTCCTCTCTATTGACAATGAGCTATTTTACTTTCAGAATTCCAGGTGGAGAAGAGCCTGTAGTAAGGCCACATTCAAGAATCTAGAACTCCTTCACTGCACTAAGCAGTCTGGGGTTTTGAGAAGACACTAATGAATTCTGTCCCTTTTGTGTGTCACAGCAGAGACGAGCTCGTTGCTCATGTGTAGGGCAGGAAGCATCTCTCCTTGTGCTGGGGCATGTGCCTCTGCTCGCATGCCTGTTGCAGTGGCTGCCCAAACATGCAGTGCAGCTCTTTGCTGCTCGCTGGGGTATTTGCCACCTACTCACTAGTTCAGCTGAACAATAAGACACTGTGCTCTGCCCACTCATAAAGTGAGGGGTTTGGAGCCGAGGTGAATTGAGGCCAGATGTACTGTTAGCGTGCTCATATGGGCCAGTCCGTATCACTGTGTGTACTGCCACTACGCAGGTGACATCTCTCACATAAAAAACTCTTGCAATCCAGGGGCAGAATTTGTCATTACGTGCTGAACACAGGAGAGCCATGCTGCTGGAGAGGTAATGGGAGATGACAGCAGGGGCCAAGACCTAATTTAGGCCCAAGGCAGATGACAAGTATGTAAGGAGGAAAGCAAGGACCTGATTTAAAAGCTGTAAATTTGAGGTTTCTCATTCTAATGTGGGAACTGAGTAGGTCATTCCCAGGAGTAGAGTCCAGGAAAAACAGCTGGGGTCCTTATTGTCTGGAAACAACCCACTGCAATGCACAGCAGTTTGGGACCTTGCAAAATACGGGAAGATCAAATAAAGATGGAGAAGCCTGAGCTCGATATTGATCCATGGTCCATTCGTGGAGTGGCTGATGACCTTTCCCTATTCAGAACATCTTCTTTATGCACGTACTGCTGGGCTCTAAGAGGGTCACCTCTAATAATGACATAGGGAACTTGCTGCTAACAGCAATGAGGATTCTCATGTCCTGATGCTGAACTTGTCCATGATAGGAGGGTTTTATCTTGCGAACATAAGGAATCAGAACCAAGTCTCCGCTGCATAATGTAACAGGCGCCATTAGGGGCAGCTCTTCTGCAAAGTTTGGTCTGACCACAAATATCTGGGGATAAAGAGATGGCCACAGGATTTGGTGGCAACACTGCCAGAGGATTCCTCCTCAAAATGCTTGCTTTGCAAATGTTCAAAGGAGAAAGGACAGACAAACATGCACCAGCACAGGCTGCAAAAGCAAGATGCAAAAAGTGTGGTTTAATCTTCTACTTCATCGTTCTCCTGCTGTATATGAGCAAATGTGGTGGGAACAGGCAACAAACCCAGCATCAGCAGTGTGCTTCTGCACAGAAAAGGAACAGAGAGGATGATTTGATCCAGGGCATTTTTACAATACATGCTGCCTTCTAATGATTTTTATTCTTTCCACCAAAGGAGATAACTGTGGAGCAACTTGTTTCTCATTGTGGTAGGACATCTGTAGGACATCACAGGTCTGACTCAGGCATTAAAGGGAAGAGTTTGGGAGACACTGGGCAAGCCAGTTTGTGTTATGAGCCTGCACTTCAGCCAACACCTCTGCAAAAGCTATACAAATCGGGGCAGATTTCAGTGCACTGTTTGTCAAACATGATTCATCCTGGCATGAAGTATCTGGACATGGCTTGACTCATGCCAGTGCCTAAAATGCTACTGTAAGGATCTTTGCATACAAATTAAGTTTTGCAGGCTCAGGAGATGATCCCTAATGCCTGCTTTGTGAATCCTCAGTTTGCTCTGCTTGCCATTCCCTCTCAAGTTCCAGGAAGTTCTCATTGCCATGTACGCAGATTGAGATTTTTGTAATGAGTCACTCTTAGGGGGAAAAGAAATCCCTTTTCTTAACTGATGTTTTCTTCTGTGAGATCAAACATTCAGCTGGTTTGTATACACAACCCTTCCATTCACACTGACTGCTACGAACTGTCATCTCATGTTCCTTTTAAACCAGCATGCCCAGCAACCTAACATTGTTTCCTTTCAGAGATGCTGACACATGCAAATCAGATGTTTCAAAGAACATGAGATAGTATATTCCTGCTTCAACTATTATGCTTAAATAACAATTACTAGCCATTCCCCATGCAAGCATGGACAGGCTGATCTCAGCGGTCACTTTTGCAATCGGCTGTCCCTGATGACACACTACTCAATAGGAGTGTGACAATGACTAGGCATAACTGACATAAAGTGTCCTTGGAATCACTCTAGAACAGCAAGTGCATTTAACAGAGTAAGAAGCAAAGACTGACCACTGCTTTACAGGCAGAATCTCTAGTGTTCCTGTAACACCAGGTGTGCATGTGTCTATCCACTTCCACGCTTGTGGTTTTGTGTATCCCTTCTGCTTCTACATCTGCTTCCTCCACTCTTCACAGGGCTGAAGAGCCCTGTGCTGGGGATTGCTTAGTTGGACCTGAGTAACCCGAGCAGCTCAGTGCATTTTCCCATGGCATGTTTTGTTCCTCCTCATGACTGTCATTGTTTCCATGTTCATCTCAGCAGTATTTCCTGCTTGGCAGGGCACTTTATCAGTGATTAATGAGATACCTATTTTCAAGGATGAAGCAGCTAAAGAATTTCTTCTTTACTATGTAAATGACACAGTATGATTTTTTACTCAATGTACCTAGTGTCTATATGGGAATTATTGAAGTGTTCTGTTTTATTGGCCAGAAATGTATGCAGTGATTCAAAGGGAGACCTCTCCATATAAAACTCGTGTAATGTTAAATACATCAAAATACATGCCTAAAACACAGCTCAGTGAGAGATGAGGAATTTCACCTGTGATGTATTCTTTGTTAAGAGTGAAGATAAAGGTGAAAACTTAAGGCTCACCAGAATTCTCTTTCAGAAGTGCTGTAGTTGTACCCAGTCATTTGCACTCTTGTGCTGACACCGTGTCTTGTCAGTGACAAGCAGAAAGTTGGCTCAGCCTCATTTCCCCTCCTGTTTTCCCATACACTCACACAAAATAATGAACCATGTTTGAAAATGGCATATTAGCCTGATAATATGCAGGGAAAGAGAGGAATTAAGCATGGTGACTCTAGGAAATGGAATGGAAAAGCAGTAAAGAATGGAGGGCTGTGGCTGAGGTGATGCATACTTGTGAAGAAGCACCAAGCTCCAGTGCACGCAAGGGTCTGTGCATAGATTTAGGAACACTTTGTAAATTAGATTAGAGAATAAGTGAAGCAATCATCTATTAATAGGCCTATCCTGAATATACTAGAGAAGTTATCTGCCAGAAGCAGCCTCATGCCAGACCTAGAAGAACCAGGAGGTTCTGGTTTGGTAGAATTCATTCATGCTGTTCCTGCATGTTCCATGCATGTTCATTCAAGCTGTCTCTGTCTTTCCCCTTTCCTGTCTCCCCACATTCCCAAGAACACCCGTACCAGAAGAGGTCTCCCCAACAAGTGAAGCAGTTAGTGGGCTGGTAGTATTAGCTGCAGATCTGTCCATGCATGAAAGGAGCCTGAGGTGTGGCTGAGATGTTTTCTAGTGCTTGTCATGCTCTGTGCTGAAAAGTCCAATGGGAAACAGCAGTTATGGTGTGAGGTAGGGCAGCTCTCAGGGGAGTTTTTCCAGGGACTTAACTGGCCTGTGGCAACGTCAGAATGGAGATAGATAGGTAAGGATTTTTTGTGTTAGCTTTCTGCTCTGCCCTGCACCGGAAAGGAGCTGAGCTGTCTGACACTGTTGCAATTTTGTGGCGGTGTCAGTGCTGCTGCAGAAGGATGCAGCTACATGAATTACCCTACAGGCCAATACAAAACTGCTGTCTGAAGCAGCATGCAGTTGTAAAGAGCTAATGGTTGAGCATAGGTGGAAGTGTCCCGGTCACTCACGTACAACACAGTGCAGAGATCCCTGCTGGAGCCTCGCCAGAGCTACTTCTCAGAGCAGAAGCCTTTTGTTAAGTGTGCAGCCCGAGCCAGAGGGTACAACCCACAACAGTTCCTGTCCAGGACAAAATGCATTTCTCCCTTCTAAACATTCACTGCTAGAGGGGGATAAAAAACCTTCTAAAAACAATCACCATGTAAATCCTGTTTCCGACTTCACCCTTCAGCACTGCCTAAATAAACAGGGGGTCCTGACAGAAGTGATAGGAAGCTCATTTTTAATAGCCACAAGATAAAGCTAAAGGAATAATATTCATGGCATGCTTTTGACTTACTTCCTTAGAGGAGCAGCATATCTCTTCAGTCTGCTACCAACTGCAACTGCCATGCTGACAAAGTCCATCCCTCACTGTGTTTACTGCACAAAGCTGTAGTGTATTAATTTAATACTGGATTTTCTCCTTGTTGCAGGATCAGCTCTCTGCTTTATTACCACTGACACAAATAAAACACAGAGAGCAGAACACATCTGACATTAAGTCAGATTTTATTGTGTAGTGGACTTGTATTTTTTCCCGCTGTCAGAGTGGGAATAAAAACAGGGCTCATAAAACCAACTGCTAATTAGTGGTTATGGAAAGAAAGTCAATTTGCAATGAAACTCTTAATGGTGGTACATTAAATAGGAGTGAGTAGTGGCAGCTAAACTGAATTAATGCTGGAAATATTCAAAATGTCAGTAACAGTTCTCTACCAAACCTGTATGCGGAGATCCGGATGGATCCCTTTCCAAAGGAAACTGTTGCACAGCCCTTCAGGCCAAACACCTGCTGAGATCCATGTGCTTATAGAAAGAGATCACAGACACATCTTAAAGCTGATAGTGACTGCCTGGATTCAAGCAGTGACCATACAGCCTTTACCCATGTCTGTGAGATGCAGTGTGCATCTTTTGATGGAAAAACACCAGATTAAATACTCACATGACTGATGGACACAATTATGGCTCAGGAAAACTCTTTGTGATAATTGTATTCTTGGATTTTCATTAATGATCCTTCTTAGCATGGAAGAAAAGAGGTCTGAGCTGGTCTGTTGGAGCCAGAATCTGCCTTGCACCTACAGTGAAAGCAGTTTTGATGGTCGACCAACACAGCCACAGCAGCTTTACCTGTTTTCACACTGCCTTTCACCTGCAGCCACAGGCCTTCCTCCAACCATGCCCCCTGGACACCAAGCACTGCCCAGCACCACTCTGGAGCTGACTGGGACAGACTGGCTATAGCTTGCCCTAGTCAGAACAGCAAAAGTATTTGGTGTTGAATAACACTCCTTGAACAAAATGGTCACGTAACTCCATAAATACCACGCTTCCTGACATGATGCCGGAGAGGGAGCTTTTAGTTTGCACAAATACACATCTTTTAGCACACAAGGTTGCATAAATATGCACTTGAAAATGCTCTCAAAGCCAAAAGGTCTGATTTCTTCATCACTGAATCACAGAATATGTGTATATCCTACAGCGTGTCCCTGTGTATGGACATCCCTGTAGTGGCCTGGGAGCAGTCTGCAGTGTGAGGCTGGGAGAATGTTACATTCTTACCCTCTGCTGAAGGATGTCTCAATTTTTTTCTCCAAAAATACACATAACTGGATGCTGGTTTTGAACATGTCCTCATGCCCCAGGATTGCATTGATAAATGTGAGGAACTGCAGCCATTGCCAAGATGTGCTTCCTTCCTATTTTTGGGCATACTCTGGAGGTCCATACTTTAGCAACATTCCCTGTACTCAGGGGAAGCTGTGCTTAGGTAGGACTGACACTATGCCTCATCCCAACAGGATTTCCTGGATTTCTGAATCTCAACCCGAGACTAGAGCTGAAGTTTTGGAACTGGTCCTTAGGCTTACAATGGTCCACAGCAAAACCACAGACATGAATGAGAGCTGTGGGTGGAAAATCAAACTCTGTTGAAATTGTAGATGTTGTCATGCAGGTCCATCTCAAATCTGCAGTTCAGATGGACTGGTTTTACTGCTCTTACTACTCCTTCTCTACGTAGCTTTGTGACAGAAGTGGGTTACAAGATCTGCCACATTCAGTACCAGGTGTTTAAAGCATTAAAACAAAAGAACGCTGCTGTTCTCATACACATAAAGCAGCATGGGGCTTTATATTTCAGGAAACCAGGGGGTATATATGGAGGTAAGAAATTAGTTTAGTTTAATTGCAACCAGAGACCATATTGCAAACCTGTAATTGCAAATCAGAGACTGCAAGCAGACCATTAAATCCCCGTATGAGGCCCTAGGGTGCAGCCCTCAGTAGTGTGGGAATGGCTATGCTGGAGGGCAGCACTGAGGTAGATCACTGCGGATCAGACCCTGTGGAGAGCTGGTGGGTGAGAAGGAGCTGCCAGGAATTCCACTTGAGGAATAGCCCCTGCCTGGAGCTACCTGTGCTTAAGTCATGCACCTCACTAGGTCAGACACGGGGCTGGAGTGGGGACTTGCCTTGTTCTCACTGCGGTCCTCCCTGCAGTGATCCCAGATGGTGAACATCTGGAACATCTTCTTGACTTAGGATCCTTGAAGAAGAATTACATTGTTGAGACCTAAGAATGAAGACTGTTGGTTTATGACACAAAACAAGCAGCTGGTCACTAAAATGATACTAGTTTAGCTGAGGCTGTGCAGCCTTGTCCTTCCAAAAGGATGAGGCTATGGATTGGCTTTTAAACTACTTTAACGTGATTAACATAAACAGGTATCTGAATGGAATTAGCTGAAAGTCTGGTTCTATCTGATGCTCAGCCAGTGGCTTTCACTTGTGTGTGTTCTCCACTTCTGTGGTGTCTGTTGGGACACCCCTGGGGTGGTGTCCTGGGTTCAGCTGTAGCAGTCATTTTTCTCCTTCTCAGTAGCTGGTGCAGTGCTGTGGTTTTGATTTTAGCCTGGGAACAGCGCTGATAACACCGATGGTTTTATTTGTTAAGTGATGTTTACCCTAATAAAGGACTTTTCAGTCTCATGCTCTGCCAGTGAGGAGGGGTACGGGAAGCTGGGAGGAAGCAGAGACAGGACACCTGACCCAGACTAGCTGAAGGGGTATTCCAAACCACAGCACGTCATGCCCAGTATAGAAACTGGGGGCAGTTACCCAGAAAGCTGAGATTGCTGCTTGGGTTGGACTGGGTATTGGCGGGTGGTGAGCAATTGTGCATCACTTGTGTTTATTGTTTTCTTTTCTTTTTTCACTTTTATATTCTCTCCCCTTGTTATTTCCCTTATCATTATTATTACTGGTGGTAGCAGCAGTAGTTTTGTGTTATACCTTAGTTACTGGACTGCTCTTATCTCAACCCGTGGGAGTCACATTCTTTCCATTCTCCACCCCGACCCTCAGTGAGTGAGTGGCTGCATGGTTCTGAGTTACCGGCTGGGCTTAAACCATGACAGGTGGGTACTGGGGACAGCTCAGACACCATCACAGAGACTGTGAGGGGATAGCCCTCACTGTGAGCACAAACACTTCCACACTTACCTCCGGGTGTATATGCATATATATACATACTCTGGAAAACCCATAGCATGGGATATGTCTGTGTGCAGAAACACCCGGATGTAGCAATGTTTATTCCAATAGGAAATGACTTCTAAATAGGCTGGTTATTGTCTTTACATGCTGGCAGTGATGACAAGAATGTGAGTCATGCAGTACCAAAAATAAAAAGAGGGGGACTCATGATTGAGGCATCACAGATACCTGTTGGTTACTCAGCTCAAAGCAGATTAAAGACTTCATTTCTGCTGCCACAAAGCTGCATGGTGTTACTTGAGATTTTATAGAAAATAAGTTCTATTCCATTGTTGCCTGTATAATGACATATTTCTCTTCATCTGTCTACAGTGAAATAGTTCCCCAGACTCTTCCCCCAGTGAGTGCTCTTAGTGGGAAAACATGGGCTCCAAATTCGTAACACTGCTCTAAGGAATGTTGGCTGGACCCATAATAGCAGTGCTTGGTCAGAGCTGGTGGTGGCCGTGGTGGGTACAGTCTGCTTTGTGCTGCAGCTTCAGCACCACCAACCCCAGCAGAGGTTCTGAACTGTTCTAGACAAGGACAGTACTTTCCTTACAGGGTGAAAACTGAACCCATCTGTGACTTGTTGGTTTTGTAGAACATAGATGAACACTTCATTTTTTTTCATGTGCATACTCATTTACAGAAATTCCTCCCAAACACCAGTTGGTATTTGCATCCAAACCAGTGGGCTTCTATGTGAAACGGGGGAGCAGACAAGGAAAAAGTACGACTTGTGTTAACGGTTGGCTTGGCTTCTTTCTATCGGTAACAGAGACAGTAGGTGGAGTTTCAACTCCCTGCCTTTGGACTGAACACTTCCCAAGATGTTCCAGGGCAGGTTTACCACAAGAGGGAGCTCTCAAACAGCCAAACAAGTCAAGGTTTTTTCAGCCTACAGAGGAAAAGCATGCCAAAATAAGGCAACAGCCCAAAAACTGTTACCTTAATCCCAAAATGTAAATACACCCAATTCTTTATGAAAAAAGAGTTTTAAACTATATGCCTGTAACTTCAGGTATGCATTCGGCTATAAGTATGTAAGGAAAACTTTATTCTTCTCCTGAAAGAACCCTGCAGCTGCTTCTTGGAAAAACCTTCCTGGTGATGCAGGAGTTACTCCAGTGCTAAAGCACTGCCGGGTCTGGTCCTGTCTATAGTAGGGCTTGCATTACAGAGAAAAGGCAAGCTAAAGAAGGCACCAACAGATCACATCACACACGTTTTCTCCTTTCTCTTCTAATTCCCAAGCAAGGGAGCTGTGGGCTGCCCTATGTAAGTGTGGGCAGTGCCTGCACTGCTATGGGATGGGTATCAACACCACCTGGTTTGAGGAATTGTTTCTGTGCCATGTGAAGGACACCCTCCTACAGGGTTTTCGCATTCCCAGTGCATTCCCTGCCTCATAAGATTCTTGCAGATAATGAAAATGCCATGGCTTGTTTTGCAGGAATGGAGATTTTGCCAGTCCAAGGGCAAAGTTCACCAGCCACACGTCAGTGTGCTCACTGGTTTGTGTCTTTCAGGTTAGGTGAATCAGATATTTTGAATCCTTTTTCTGCAACAAACAGTAGCGTGACAATACAAAGGTGATGGCATTGATATCAAACCAGCAGTCATTGGTATTTTAACTAAAAGTTTAATCAATTTCCTATGTTTAACAACTTAGAAAATTTTGTGCTGATGGACTGCTACTGCATCCCAATTTTTCCCAGCATGACACAAAATCATTACAGAGCAACATTCTACAAAGGTTTTACATGGAACTCTGACATACCATACCCTACCACGGACATTCAGAGATACGAAAGCATAATTAATCAAGGTCTAGCAAACCAACCTGCTGCACAAACCATGCAATCACTGACCTAACAAACCACAGCTAAAATACTCATAGCACTGGAGAGAGAGAAACATCTCTGCCACAAAAATGACACAAAGGATACCATGTTAGGTAGCAGTGGTTTGAGTGATTACAGCAGACAGGATAGACTAGCTATAAAACGGAAGAGGCCACTTACACATTAATTCTATTTGCTTGACCTGTTATTACTGTTTTTCATTACCCATAGTTTTTAATTTGTTCTTCCTTCTCTGTGTCACACGTATCAAGGAAATCAGCAAATGAATCATAAAAGGTTTATCAGGATGAATTATTTAATTGCAGTACCTACATGTTAAAACACATTTGACAGTAAGGGACAAATTACCACCCTAAAGTAAGCTGGTAATGGGGCTCCAGCCTGATCCACCTCACGGCCCATTTCTTCAGTCATCAAATTGACTATGTACAAGAAAAATACCAGGCTACTGATTTCAACCTCTGGTTTATAAATAAGTACATAAAAGTGATGCAGATTAAATATGTAATTTCAAGAACAACCACAGCACAAGCCAAACTGTAGCAGAGTTCACTGAATATATTTGTAATAGTTACATTGAGTTTCATCTCTAAGGCCTTGTGAGAAAAAAGGGCAATACTTCAGCTAGGTTGGTACACACATTTCAACATCATTACTGGAACATTCCATTGTGAATTCAGGAAATATGTATTATTTCATTCATCTGCTATTAATTATCGCAGAGGGAGGTTTTAAAATGATTTTTTAAAGTTATCAACAGTGATAAATTCAGCTTGAAAAGATATACCTCATCCTTCTACAATGAATGTTAGGAAAGATGTAAAATAGATACCTATGCAGCACACACAACAAAAATGCCACATTGCTGCTTAAACTAGCCCAACATGACAGTATTTCACCTCCTGAGAGTATTGAGAAAAGCCTCAATGTACTGATGACCAACCTGGGCACACACAAAAGCCTATGGTTACTGCAGAGCACATTAAGAGGAGGTGGTATATGACTCCAAGATGCAGCCTGAGCATTTCCCTCAAGCCTCCTGGGTGGAACACGATGCAGAGTGCCATCCGGGCTGCTGAGGAATCCAGCAGGAATGCAAGCACAACTTTCTCACAGATTTCTTGTGTCAGCTTAGGCTACAGCAATTTATGGGAACTTTCCAAGTGACTCATGTTTAAATTCACTCTGTTTTTATTATGGTCTGCACTTGCTACTTGTAATAAAAAGACGCTTTCATCAGAGGCGATTTGAGGGATTTTTATGGTCCTTTCAGTGACAGGATTACATCTTTTGTGCAGGAAGGGCTTTTCAGAAGGGGAAGTCTGTCTGTGGAAGTGACTTTTCTGCTGGAATGACTGACAGGTCTGCTAAAGATCCACAAGTGGGTTGCAGGAGGTTTTTGCCTGTAAAAGCTACTACTAGGAAAGGACAAAAGGTAGAAACAGAGCCTCAAGGACAGCCCAAGGAAGGACAAGCACAGCTCTCTCCCTCCCCAGCCTGTTTTTCTGTAGGATTATAGCCTTTTTCAGCACAGGATGTTACCTGTGGTTGTTGTGCAGCACCCTTGTATGAGATGGGGGTGTAGAAACAGGTTTGGTGTGCAGTTCAGGTCGGAAAAGTGCCTCACTGGATTAGTGCTGTGTACCTCAGCTCCTGCTGTAACTCCTCTGGTTGCTAGCAAGCAAATCATATCAAAAAGACCAAAGAAAATCTTCATTCTGCATTCAATTACAGGGCTTAATTTCTCTACAAAATATTACACGTTGTACAAATACACAAGAGTAGTGGATTTACACTCACATGCTTGCATATCAAAAAGAAGATTGCATTCCAAAGGAAGAAATCTCCTTAACTGAGAATAAGAGGCTTTAAAAGATCTTTGAACAAAAATGCCTTCTCTTTGGAGCCTAGCCCACATCCCGAGGTACAGAGTCCATTAGGACTTGGTGAGAACATCTAACTGCAAGCCCTGTCCTTGGTCCAAGCTGGGGACTGCTCTAGACCCACCATTACAGCACTACTCCTGCCCTGCTAGAAGAAACAAGCATCCAGCAGCTTTATTTGCCAAATCAAAATGCTATTTGTTTGCAGAGGAAAAAACATCAACCAATATTTACTGATCCCACAAGAAACTTTATTCTTCTCAGTGCTAGGGTTTCAGAGGAAAATGCCTTGATCTTATCAGAACACCTCACGCTAAAAAGGGCTACCAATTTTCCAGTGTTGTATCAGTGTTCAGGTAGTAACAGGATGAAATGCAGTAGCTGAAACCTCTGATTTTACAGGGAGACAGTTATTTTCTCGTGTTTTTTCTAAGAGAAAGAAAACATGGAAGGAAAAAGGCCACATATCCCAGCATGGCTTTTTGCCCTTTACATAGCTTTGTGGTGCCATCTCTGGGTTGACAAAATAGTTTCAGCATTTCAAGTGTGTGTCTTATTATACTTTATCCTTCTCCTCAGCTTCAACACTAGTCACAGCAATTAGCTTCCCTCATCAGTGTATGAATCTTTGAATCAAGAGAAAAGCCAGTACCACGAGATTAAACCCGCTCTTTTTTGCATAGGATTTTCTGTCTGAAGAGATTGACATTAACTTGGATTATAATAAAAGGTCCCTTTTAAATCACTCAGGGTTTTTTGTTTGGTTTGGTTTTTGTTTCTCCAGAAAGTCTGGTGGTTTGGAAACCATTTACAGTTCTTAATACTCCAAGAGTCCAGTAACATCTACTCAGTTCTCTTGTATTTAGCCAATCTTATTAGATCAACAGTTCCTGTTAAAACTTTCACAGCAAGAAGCTTACTTTCTAAACTTGCACTAAAAAAATGTAACTGTGTTATTTTTATTTTTTTAATGTAATTTTTTCAATTTCCAGTGGTTTCTCGAGTGTCATTTTCAATAAAAGAAAATTCCATACCAAGGACATGCCATTGCACACACAGGAGAAGAAGCATTCAGCCCCATCCAAAATGATGGTTCTTTACATGTGCACAGGGAAATTCATTGTGAAAACATAATGAGGAGTTCATAATCTTTTTGTAAAAGTACAATGAGCTTGAAGTACCATATATACATTCCTGCTTTAAACCATAATAATCTTTTAATAGCAACCTTTTAAACCATCTTCATTATTGTAATGCCTAGAGACCAGCCAAGCGTGGGATCCTGACTTTGCCACACCACACTAAAATCAATAGAAGGCTGCTTGTGGCCCTGCTTTCTGCTATGCCTGTGGATGGAGATCTCTTCTTCTGCCAGATGAACCCCCTGAGCCAGCTCTTTGCAAAGTCAGATAGCAGCACACAGAACAGAAGTGCAGAATTCCTGAAAATGGGATTTGAGAGAAGCAGGACCACTGTAGCACCGGTTCAGTTTGGTTTACACTGCTGTGATGCTGCAGTTTGCAGGGATGGTTCCTCAGTCAGTTTACACCTGTAAATCCATTTATACCTGCATATCCATATAGTTTATACCTGTATATTCATATCATTTATACCTGTACATCTGTATAGTATACCTGTATATCCATACAGTTTATACCTGTACATCCATATAGTTATAACTGTATATCCATATAGTTTACAACTGTATATCCATATAGTTTATACCTGTATATCCATTCCTGCAGCGAAACAAAAGGGAGCTCCTCACTTTGCTGCATGCTCACTTTTCCCTAGTGTCAGGACTAAGAGGGAAGAAACAGGCAGACAGTGCTGACCTGGAACTAAACTAAGCTTTCATGACATAATGGCTCCCATTGACAAGGGTCCCACCAGCCCTCCTCTCCCCCATACACCTTCTTTTGGCTCCAGATCTGGCACTTAACTGCAGCAGTTTAGGAATCTGGATTAACAAAAAGCTAATTCTGTTCAGGGGAAATAAAAATAATGAGAGAAAAACCTCCCTGGAGTGTTTACATGGGAGTCAAATAAACAGCCCTGGTGTCAGAGAGGGAAGGATGGTACACCACGAGCACATGTCACTGAAGGCCTCATCTACAGAGTTTTCGAACACTTCCAGGTACGGTGAGTCCCCCACTGCTAGGAGCAGCCTGTTCCAATGCCTGACCACCCTCTCTGTGAAGAAACTTTCCTCATCTCTATCTATACACCCCCTGGCGCAGCTTGAGGCCGTTTCCTCTTGTAACTTGGCAGAGGAGACCGACCCCACCTCACTCCATCCTCCTGTCAGGCAGCTGTAGGGAGCGATAAGGCGCGCCCCCCCGCGAGCCTTCTCTTCTCCAGACTGAAACCCCCCGGTCCCTCAGCCGTTCCCCCGGGCACCCTTCCCAGCGCAAGCCTGGGGCACAGCACTCTCCTCCCCGCCTACCCTGTTTCTCAACCCTTGTCCTTCCTCTTCCTCCTCCGCTCCTCCGGCCCTTAGGGCGCCGCTGGCCCGGCGGGGGCGCACTGCGCATGCACCACCTAGTACAGGTCCGGCGGAGGTGGGAGGGGCGGAGGGAAGAAAGGGGGCGGGACCCGAAGGGGAGGGGGCGGAGCCTCAGTGTGCCACGCCCGGAGTCTCAGGCGGCTGCAGGGGCGGCCCGCGGTGGGGGGGGGCGCTACTTCCCCGGGACAGAGGCGGTGCCGCGGGGTGGCTGAGGGGGGCGCCGGGTCTGGCCCAGCCCGCGGTGGGCGCTGACGGGGAGAGCGGCGCGGAGCCGGGAGCCGCCGCGGCGAAGTTTGGAAGCTGCCCCGCGGGCGAGCAGGGGGAGGAGGGGCCGCAGACCTTGGCGTCGGGAGCATGAGCGGTCCGCCCCGGCCTCGCCATTGCTGCAGCGCCCGCGGGAGGACGGGCCGGTGCCCGTGGCCGTGAGGGGGATCGCTCCGCCGTGGGGAGCCCGCGGCTGCCCGCCTTCCGCTGAGGCGTCTGCGAGCTCTCTCCGCCCCGCAGGCGAGACCGGACGATCGCTGCCTATTCCCTTTCTCCCGGGCGGGAGGGGCGGCGGCCGGGAGCCCTCCCGGGATACCCCTGGGACGACGCGGAGGCGGCTGGAAAGCCCCTCGCCTGAGGCGGCCGCTCCCGCCCACCGCCCCTCACCTCAGCTTCCCCCCGCGGGCGGAGGCAGGCGGGAGCCGCCCGGGTCCCTGGCTGCAGCGCATGGGGGCGGCGGGCGCGGGGCCGGGGCGCAGCGGGCGAGGGGAGGCCCCGTGAGGGCAGCGGCCCTGCCGGCACCGCCGGGCGCGTCGCGTCCCCTCCCCGCCCTGCCCGGGCCCAGCTCCCGGCGCTGACGCCGGGCGGCTCCTCTCGTCTGCGAAGAAACTTTTCCCGTGTCGGGCGAGGATGGATCCGGGCGGTCTGGAGTACTTCTGCGAGCAGGTACAGCAGAAGGACGTGGCCCGCAGGATGCAGGTCGGGCAGGAGCTGCTGGAGTACCTGAGCGACCCGGCGCGCTGCTCCGAGGTGGAGCAGGACCTGCAGCGCTTGGACAAGGTGATCGACGAACTGACCACATGGGTCAACTCCAGCAACTTCAAGGTGAGGCTGCGGGGACGCTCGGTGCGGGAGCGACCATGATTCATCATGGCAGGGAGGTGCGGGGCTCCGCGCTGCTGCGTTATCGGATACGAGCAGGAATAAAACTGCCTTTATATTGGGTTTTATCCCTCCTCTGATAAAAGGAAACTCGTTTTTTTTTTGGGGGGGGGTGGGGGGGTGCTGTTAACGCTTTCTTATTTCTGCTCCTCTGCTCTGAAAGAAGTGGTAATATGAGTTTCATTTTTGCTTTTATCGCTGGTTCAACTTCTTTTTTTTTTGGACGTAATAACAAAACTAAACCAAACCACACAACTGCTTTACATACCCGGGCGGTGTTTCTTATTCTGAAGCGAGATAAGGGATGATTTTTCCCTCCCCCGCTCCCGTTCCGTGCTCTCTGTACTTGGGTGTAGCGTTTCCTGGATTGCCATGGTTTTCTGTAGGCCGTAGGAGTGCTGTCTCACCGGGTTTGTGCCGCACCGGGCGTGTTTGACACGGTTTAATGGATAATTGGCTGCTGGGGGTTCCCGTTGTGAGTTTGAGGCTGTTTTCCCGTCTCCAGGTGACTTTCCCGGCCGTGGGAAGTTGTGCGGTGTTTCCGCAGCCGCCGATGATGACTCACGTTTCGTAGCGTGTTGTATGTGCGCGTTTCAAGACCGAGCTGCCGGGAGGCAGCGATTGCTCGGGCACGCTCCCCTTGGGATATGTGTCCATCGTTCTGACGCTGGCCAGCTGATAAGGCGATTGGCAGCGTAGTTCTATTACCGGGGACAGCCGTGTTCGCAATAGCGAGTTGTATTAATTAGTTAATTAACTAACTAATTCGGCGTGCCGCTGGGCCGGGTCCGCGCTCCCGTCGCCTGGCGGCGGTGTCGGGCTGCGATTGCGCTGGGCTCTGTAAGCCCAGCCAGATCCGCCCTTCCCTCCGCACTTAGAAACACAGCGCGGGTCCGGTTGTGGAAGGGACCGTAAAGCTCATCCGGTTGCAACCCCCTGCCACGGGCAGGGACACCTTTCATTAGACCGGGTTGCTCCAAGCCCCGTCCTTGAATAGTGCAGGGATGGCGCTCATTCCCTTCTCTCACTGTCTTACCTTGTAGGATAATTGACTTGCACCTTGGGCCTCTGGACTCATTGTCGTGAGGTTATTGTGATTTTTTCCCCATCTGCTTAGGCTCAGGAAGCATACACAGGAGTGTCTTTGGGGCAGTTTGTTCATTAAATGGGTATTTGTTTTTCAGTGTTTGCATGTAGCCCATTTAAGTTTCAAGTTCCCTTCTAAGTTTCCAAGTAATAAGGCTTAAGTCTATTTGCACATGTGATTTCTTTATTTTGAAGCATGTTCGTCATTAAAGGTCAAGATAGATTGAGAAAATAACGTGGACAAGTATGATCTGTTTGCCTTTAAATTCCTCATCTGAGGGCAGTTGCTGATAATAAGTGATGTGAAACCTGGAGAGGTTTATAAAGAGGACTAGGTATTACTTATCTCAACAAGGCAATATGGAAGTTTCCTTTTGCTCTTTTAATTTGTCAAAATTTGGGCTTAATTCTTGAAATCTACTTCTCAAGATGAGTGTTTCATAAGGAGACACATTCTGCTTGCTGCTAAGGTAAGGTGATAGGGCTCTTTGGCTGTTAGGACTGCAGGAGAAATGAGGATATGCAGCACTCCAGATCACAAGCCTCAGTCGTGCAAGATGAGTTTAAAAAAGAACTTGCATGATAACTAAAATATATTTGTTACCTCTTCTCTATATCCACTTACTGGGGGCTCTTTATATATACAGTGCTCTATTTCAAAGCATGTTAAATGCATTCTTTTAGCTGCAGCAGCACAGGATCTTGGATGTTTTGTTCATGATCAGTTCCAGTATTCCTGGCTGTGGGGGCAGCATCTGCTGCTTCAAAACAAAAATACTCTGGAAAACTGTGCTTTGCATCTTATGTGCATGTTTTATCCTATGCAAGGATAGGCGCAACTTCAAATGTTAAATCTGAGTTTGCTGTTAAACTTGGTGCCTGTATGACATAATCAAGTAATGAGTGCCCAGGTTTACGTTTATTTTCAAGGAAAATATTCAAGTAATCTTCATCTTTGATTACTGTATTTTTTTTAGTGATTTGTTGGTGTTTTTTCCCTTTGCTGAGTGTCAAGTGGGGAATACTGGAGGGAATTTTAAGGAGGGCATTTCCGCTGTAGACGATTGGTATGGATGACAAGGGAATAACTAATGTAGCTTGGCCTGGATACGCCTTATCTTGTTCTTATGTGCAGACTCCATTCTTGCATGCAGTGCAGTGATGACCACACTGAAAGAGAAGATGCATGATCTTGGAACTCAGCTCTCTGCTGTACCTGAGAAGAGAAAACTCTACAAAATGCCACCCTGGAAAGTTTCTGTTTCCCATAACCAAAAGGGAAAGGGTCTGAAGGGAATAGAAATAGGAGAATTGATTGGGCAGACTTGATAATGAGTAGGGAAAAAGGGAAGAGGTGTTCAGTAAACAAGTGTGGGCAGTCTCTGAGGTTGTATTGTCTCAAGCAGGTTTTAGTTATCCAAACAGTGATTTTAAGTTTCTGAAGTTTGCAGCTGTTTATAGTGGTTTAATAAGCAACCTGGCAGTTCCAAACTAAGAAAGCAGATAGCAGAATTTCTTCAGTTTATCTAGCTCATCAAGGTGGAAAATGCAATTACCTGGCTGAGTTACTGGTAAATCAAAAAGGTGGGAGTAAGAAAGTGTTGACTCATCTGCAGATGGAGTTCTGGTGCAAGTTGGTTGTGGAGCACAGGGAGTGACCTAGAGAGATCTGAGTCATTAAAGGCTGATCTTAATGGTGTATCATGGGGACTTCAGCTACCAGGTCTATGCAGTCAGGGATGAATTACTTTCCACGACTGCTGGAAACTTTGCAAAGCCAGGGAGCACCCAGATTTATTTTGTATCTCATTAGAATGAAAGAGTTGCTCACTGAACGAAATATTGTTTGCTTGGTGTCCTGGTATTATGAACTCATTTATTTCAGGTTGGTTGGGACTGACCTCTCTCCTACAATTCAGAGGTTTCAGTTTGGCTTGGGTTTTTTTTGTCTCCCATGTGACAGCTTTCCCAAGGCTGTGAGGAATAGTGGAGAAACAAAGTAAGAGTGATGAATTCTGAAAGCTTTTTAAGGAGTAGGTAAGTTGGATACAAAGTATTAAGGGATGGGTGCTAGTACTCTTCCGCTGGTATTTGTTCTCCTCAAACTCTGAACTATTTGGCAACTTCAGCAAATTGTAGTAGTGCTAATGTCTGAAACTTCAACCAGTAAATTTACTCCCCATTTTGTGAGGGTACTGCAGCTGGTAATTGCTGGCTTTACTGGGTTAACCTGGATGTTCAGCTATGTATATGTGAGTTTTACCACCTATCTTCATGTCTCTCTGGTACTAGATAGCCACTTGAATTAATTGCAAGGTTACCTGACTTTGTACAGCCTGGTGGCTCAGACTGTTCCATGTCTGACTTAAATAATTGGGAAACCTGCTTTGAACATCTGCTAAAGAGATGTGGGATAAAGAAATACTCTACTCAAGAAGCACCTTTGCAAGTCTACTTTTGGCTGGCTGTTCACATATTGTGTTGGGCTTTTTTAAGCCCACCAAAATCAAGCAGTTACCCTCATAAAATTTCCTTATGAGCAATAAAACCACCTATCAGTTCTTTATGCAAATTCCACCTGATCAGAAGTGATCAAAACTATGACTAAAATTCTGGTGGTTTCTCAAGATTATTTTTGTAAGAGTGATTAGCCATGGTTGTGGCTGAGAGCCGTTTTGGGGTTTCTTACCTTTGTAATCACTATTTTAGCTTGGTTTATTCTTCAGATGCAACAGGAAAATAACCAGTAATCCTAATTACTGAGTTTATGTCAGAGGAGCAGATTGTTTGCCACGCAAAACCAAAAAATTGGGTATCCCCCAGTCTTTTGCTGATAGCGTGGATAATCTGTTTTAGGCAAATCCTTGGAATTATCTTTTATTCTATGCTCCCTGTATAGAGAGAGTTTTTTCCTTTGCTTTGTTTGTCTCAACCCCAAGTGCTGAACGATACTGACCTGCCAGTGATGTTATTGTTGCAGTTCTGTATTTCCTTAGTTTTGGTTTGTCTTCAGTTCAACAGGAGGCCAGCAGGAGGAGCTTTCGATTGCCGGAAGGGAAGCTCTGAAGTGGGTTTTTGCACATAGGTTATGACAAGTGGCCGGGATGTTTGTCTCAAGTCCTTGCTCAGAGACGGCAGTCATTATAACTTCATTGACTGCATATAACTGTGTGAAGTGGGAGCTGGAATTTGATATAATTTAAACAAAATGGAGATGAGATCTGGAAAAATAAGTTCAGAAATAAATGTGAAGTCCTACATTTCAGTAAAATTATTGATCAGAAATGCAGGATGTGGGACATGGGATTAAATAAAGGTCCTTGGGAACAATGTGTAAGGGTTGTTTTCGAGCTGAAGTTGAACACAAGCCAACACAGAAGCAAACGCTATATTGAGTTGTAGGACTGTAACTTGCAGGACAGAAAAATGGAAGAACAGAGGTCCCACCTCAACCTTTATTCTTCAGTTACAGCATAGATCCTGGTATTTCCTTAGCCTTTGTTAGCAAGTAGTGGTGATTTGAATGTCTTTGTTGGAGGAGCAGCATTTGACTTTGAGCTCTTTGCTGAACTTCATTATTCTTTATTTCAGGTTTGTTTCATCTTGGCTATGTAGGAGCTACTTCCCTTATTTCTATGTAATGAGAATGTGATTCAGCCTGTTCATGTATGAATCCAGTTTCAGTTTTCAAGCTCAAGTATTCGATTCTTGAGTAATAATTGCTATTTTTTCATGTATTATTTATGTTCTGTTGGTAGAGTGTTAAATAAACTATTAGCCAAATAAACAAATCTTCAGAAGGCAAGGGACACTTGCAGCAAGTTTTAATTATTTGAAGTATAATTAAAACTAATTTTGCCCAGCATTTAATTACTAATGTGGAATATACAGTCTCAAACTCCCAGGCATCTCCTCCAGAGGTGGAACTGGCAGTTCTCGGTAGTTTTGCAGCTTTAGTTTGTGTAATCTAGCCTAACTGTAGTCCCTGTTGAAAGAGCATCTGTGCTTCTCCTGGCCAGGCATCCCCACTATCGCTCTTGAGGCAGTTCCCTTTCTGTTGACATTGAATTCATTTTCCAGCATTTCAACAAGGTGATTGGACTGTTCTGCAGGAGGTTAAAGTGTGTACCAGGTCAAATATGCCTGCAGGTCAAGAGGGAGAATGGGGCTGTCCCTTTTAGCCTGCAGTTTCATTTGGGCGTGACTAGAGACCATTTCCAAGCTCTGTGCAATATGCAAGAAAGGAGCCTCTTTCAGAATGGAGTCCACAGCATGAGCCATATGTAGTTCCACATGTGATCATAGTGGTGTTGCTCATTTGAGCAGTTTCTTTTTCCTGGCTGCTGAATTGCCATGGTGCTTCTGTCTTCATTGCTCCAGTGTGAATGCTTGGGAAGCTGTACAGTGGACAGGCTTAGGGAAGATCTCTGGCTAAGGAGATGCTTTCTCTTGTTCACTTGATGCGCTGGCTTCCTAAAGCACATTACTCTTCAGCTGTGTGAATACTTGTCTCCTCACAGCAGAGGAGCTGGTGCCAATGATACAAGTAAGCAGCAGAATAGGAAGAAATCACATTGTGTTTAATACAGTTTTAACAAATAGGAAATGGGAAGGGAAATAAGGGACCTTGGGCACGGAAAGAATTACATTCTTTTGGAAGAGTAAAGTCCTAAAATAAAGTGGTTTTTGTTCTCCATCAACAAGCTTAGAAAGGTTTTCAAGTGCCATTGTTGGGGGGGGGGCATGGAAAGCTTTTTCCCTTTTTTTTTCCTTTTAATTAAAAATTTATATAAAATTTATTCTAAAGAGAAATGCAGTGCTTACATCTCAAGGTCTTCCCACTGAGCACTGCTTTTAAAGAGGGTCTGTCTTCGAACTTTTTGCACTGCAGCACGTAAAGTTTAAGCTAGACAACCTCAAAAAGAAAATGATTTAAAATGTCAGGGGTTCCTCTGTGGTGTAGTTCTGCTTTATACTCACTGTCCTTGGAACAGTGTCTATGAAAAATATATGACTGTGGTAAAGGGAGGAATGTTCTGTGTATGTGTGAAGCAAACTGTAGATATTCCTGTGATGGATCAAAGCTGGAGGCAGTGCACTACATACACACTTCAGAATACTGATTGCTGAGTTGTCACAGAATACAGAACAGTTTGGAGATCCCACTTTCAGCCTGAACTCAAGTCAGCTTGAAGATCATGAGAGATTTTGAAGTAACAGAAGGGTGTAAATGTTTCTGAGTGTTACTGATGTGTTCTTCAGAACTGGGTAAATGTTTCTTCACTAATGCTGGTGGGAGGAATGTTCTAGTTCCTAACTTGGGGGAAGGGCAGTAAACCAGATTTATGAAGTTCTGAAATGTTCATGACGGCACTATGCCTGCTTGTTTTGGCTGCTGTACAGGAGAGGTCAAAACAACAAGGACTTCCCAGATCCATGCTTGTTGAGAAGGACCTCTGAGGGAACTGAGCCTTTTCAGTGCTGAGCTATACTCATCAGCCTGTGGGTAAATCTGGGTGATTCATTCAGTAATCCTCTCGTGGTGTGGTGACTTGCACTATGGAGCTGAAATGATTTGTGCTTGGCCCTCACAGGAGGAGTATGAAGGGAAGATTATCCTGGGGAGTTTGGTAGTAGTCTGTACTGCTTTTGAGACTTTGTGGGTTGCAGCTGAGGAGTAGCTTTAACAGTAGCAGAGATCTGATACTCTCAGCAGGGTCTTGGCTTGTAGTCCAAATTATAGTTGCAAACCACTGCTTTGAAGTCAGTAAACTTGCATTTTTAGGTAGAGGAGTCTCTGCATTTGCTGAGGAATCTGCAACTCAAATAGCTGAGCTTGAAGACTGTGGTTGGTTACTAGCAATCCTCTTTCCTGGCAGTGTGAAGTGATGTGATAAACATACTGCTAAACAGAAAAAAGATGGTACAGATCTTGGATCTTTGGCATTGTGTCATTGTACCCTTGAAGATGGAAGAAGCACAAGAATGGAAATAATGCTTTCTTGTCAATTAAGATCTCTAAGGTAGAGATAACGTGTGGCAGTTTCAGCAGCTGTGGCTGCAGTTTTGGCTGCTTGTCAGCAGAGGCAGCTGCCCTACTGATTCTGATGGGGGAGAACTGAAGTTCACTTGTCCCAGGGAGAACAGTCTAAGGGTGACCTGGGTGGGACTGGAGAACCACCTGGGCTGAAGAAACAACCAAGGAAAATGGAAGAGGCCTTCTGCCTGTGGAGCTGGGGCAGGTTTTGGTATCTGTGCAAGCTTTTGGATTAAGAGAGGGAATGGAACATGGCAGATCTCAGCAGAGTGGGTAATGTGGAAAGAACTGGAGTGGAAAACAGTAAAGGAGCAAAAAGTGATGGAGTATCCTGTGAACTAGGATGGAAGTGTATTCAGGGAGATGAGTGAAGAGAACTACATAAGAAACTTCCAGGAGAGCTGGAAAAGGAACAAGCTGCAGAGCAAGAAATAGGCTCAATTCATAATCACGTTTTGGTTGGAACATCTTGACTTCACTGAAGAGCCTGGTCCTTTCCAGAGCAGATAAAATACTTCTCAGTCGGGTTGCCAATTTTATTGTAATCCAGGATAGTCAAGGACAGTCCTGAACACTGGTTTGCTAAAGAACAGCTCAACAACCAATCAACTGCAGCTTAAATTAAGTCTAAATTTATTTTGTGAACCTCAAATGCAGTGTTTGAATGCATTAAACAATAGTGAGCTGATGAATTGGCCTCAGCATACAAAGGCCTTTCTAGGCAGCAGGCAAAAAGGCTTAATGAATGCAGAGTAAGAAACAGTTCCAATGATTTTCATCCCAGAAACAATACATCCCTCATTGCAGTGAGTGGGAAGAGCCATGGTGCTGTTGAGGTTTTGCTGTCCATAGTGAAGAGCGTGTGTTGATATACCATCCCATGCAGTGTCTGAGGGGTTAGACCCTGTTTCTTACAGATCAGCTCTACCTGACTTGTGCGTTGTTCTTGTTGGTTTTGCTTGAATGCTGCTCTCTCTTGACCCCCTGTCAGTCATTAAGGGCTCCTTCCGAAAGGCTGCTTGGATCGTATCTACCAGGAGATACTGAAACTCAGAACATCGTGTATCAAAGCAGAGAAGTGTAAGAGCTATTTACAGAACCAGTGAGGTAGTTTATTTGATGTACTCTGTAGTGGTATGCTTCAGCTGACTTGTTTTGAAACACGGAATGTGAGCCAGTTTCATAGCTAGAGGAGTTTCCCACTACTTCAAGCCTGAGGTCTCATCCTACTTCCTGTAGGTATCATGACATCTCTTACCTGTTGTCATTTTGAAGGTGCAGACCACAGGGGACTTTGCATGAGCTCAAGCTATGTGTGCTTTACTTTTTTTAAGCCTCTGAGGTGTTGTTTGGAATGGAAGAAGTCTTCAAGAGGGATTTTAGAAAGACAATCAAATGTGTGGAGAGGAAGGAGACTCTCTGTAAGTACCGTTACAGAAGGAAAGGCTGCAGTTTATGCATTAATAGACCTTTAAATACACACATAGGAAGGGTATCTTAAAAGCTGCCACTGGAAGCAGAGTCTAAGGTGGAGCCTGTAATCGGGAAACAGAAGCATAGGAAAATGATGCATATCCAGAATGAATTCCTTACTGCATTCAGACATCACTTTCTAGACTGAAATTTTGCCTCAGGTCTCATAAAGCTTTAACAATCCGGAAAAGAACATTAAAGGGAAGAGCCTTTTGGGAAACTCTGATGTTACCATAAGAGCTGACTTATGTTTGGGGGTTTTTTTTCTAAGTTACTACTTGGAGTGTTGTGTTTTCTCACCTTAAGCTGTAGATGCAGTCACCTGTTGGCAGTATATTAAGTCAGTGATGCCATCCATTTGGATTTGCTCTTCTTTGTTTTAGTACATAATAAAATGGTGTGAATTTCCACATAAAATGGTACTAACTTGAAATGTAAGTTTTGTTCCCCTTGTTTAAAAGGAGGTCTGTTGTACTTATAACGACTTAATTAAAATCCCCTTAATTATGTGGTTGCTTCAGATCCGAGGTTTTCTGGGGACCATATCGGTCTAGTTTCCTGTGGAAACACAGCTCATGCGATCCAGTGTGCGTGGGCCACGTGCATTCACATTCATGTCCAGACGGATTTTCTTTGGCCTGTGTTTGCTGTGGACCATTGTGACAGATAAGATCTTGCGGAAACAGCGTTGTCCAGGAAAATGTGGTTCCAAGTTGTAGGAAAATAAAGAGCTGATAGAGGGGAGTAGCTCTGCTCAAGGCTTCACAGGGAAAAACTTCCAGTGCCTTAACTAGCAAATTCAGAGGAGAAAAAACTGTTACAAAAGCCCAAGCATCAGGTGGTCCTTCCTTTGGGATTTGCATCTTCGTGGGCTGCAAATTGAGCTAACTACAAGGTGTGGGAAATGCAGTTCTGGTGTTCATAATGAACTGTGATGGGACATCAGGAATGAAGTCTTGGAACACTGTGCAGGGTAGGCAGGGGTGAAAAAAAGCATCCTGACTTGTTGCAATAATTTAGTTCAACCACTCTTTTCTGATCATGTTTTTGTTTCTCTGTTAGTGGATGCTGCTCTTTTAGCTGGTTTCTGATCTGAGATGGGAACTTCCTCCCAACCTCAGCGGTGTTTTGACCTGCCTCTTGTTTCTGATTTTCTTTTTTCATTTTATTTTTATTTTTATGTTTATTTTTATGCTTATTTTTATTTTTTTAAACAAAAGAAGAGAAATGGAACTTCTCAAGCTGAACAAGCAGGTGGACAAATGGTGTGGTCTGAACTGCCAGGGAAGGCAGCATTGGCTTCTCTCCCTTGTTTTCTTTTGGGAGTCTGGAAACCGATGTGATGACCTTAGTGGATGAGCTATGTAGCCAGATTGCAGTAAGCTCTTAGCATCTGGAAAACTGTTTAAGCCATGGAGGTTTCCTAGTCTGTGTTAGTACTTATGTTTTGGGGGGCTTAGTTTTGCATTCTAAGTTTGCTTTTTCTGAGTCTTACAACTGCATCCCTCTCCTTTGGTTTTGTTCTTTGGTTGTGGGTTTGTTTGGAGTTCTTTTGTTTTCTCTTTTCTTTGCTAAGGCATTCTGGTTGGTTTGTTTCAGCAGCTTAGAGACCTGGTAGAGGAGGAAAGGCCTAAAGCCTCCCTGTTACCTGGTTCAGAGGAACTTTGACTTTCATCTTAATATCAAGTTAGACTTCTAGAGTCAGCTTTTAAAGGATGGACAGAACTGCAGACCCTAACATATCTAGACAGGAAAAAAAGAAGCTTCCTCTAACTCCTTAGTTCTTGTAATTAATAATTTGGATTTTAATGATTTGTAGTTGAAAATACAAAAACATTAATAGTCCTATTTTAAGACAAGCACTAAAAAAAACTGAACTGCTCTGGTATATGTAAATACACTTGATCCATCCCAAATGTATTCTGCTGACTTTGTCTTCATGAAAGCTTCAAGCAATTATCAGCTCTCTAGTTGGAGCTGTAATTTCTCTTTGGGTTAAGATCCAGTCTTTCAGCATGTTTGCATATCTGTGTCTGATTTCTTTAATATGTATTCTAAAGGATTCCTTAGTGATCTGTTTTATGTATTTAATGCTTTTGTTTCAACAGGTAGCACTACTGGGATTAGATGTTTTAGGTGCCTTTGTCGACAGATTATCAGGACGCTTTAAATCCTATATAGGAACTGGTAAGTGAAATACAACTTTATTGTTAAAACCAAGAAGTAAAAGACATTCTCCTCCTTTGCCCCTCTCCCCACCCTCCACAGCAGCTGAAGTCAAACGTGTTAAGAGCTTTCCAAGCTATTATAATATAGTGGTAGGCATCTTATTGCTACTGTTGGCATTTAAGTAATTTGATATTAACTTGTAAGTATTCATTTCTCATGCAGTTGATTTCTGGGTGGTGATTGGGGTTTTTGAGAGGTTCCAGGAACATTTCTTCAGTAATTAGGTTCATGCTATATAGTTGCTCACCACTCCCATGCTATCTATGTACTCACCAGTCCCCAAGACAGTCATCTACAAATTACAAGTGTTACCTTTAACTTGTGTTGAAGACTGAAGGTTTTATTTGCAGATCACTTTAATTAGAGCCTTATGTCTGCTGAAGCCTGTGGTCTCTGGGGGCAATGTGGTCTACCTCCTGTGAGATAACTGTAGCTTTTGGTAGTCTAAACTTCTTATGGGATGGAAAAAAGGACTATTGTTCTTGTGTGAAGTATTTACTTGAATGACATTCAAGTGAACGGATCTGCGTGCGCCTGAGTATGGAACAGTTGTGCTGGGAGGTGTGAACACATGCTGCTGCCCAACCCATTTTGCTGGTGTCCTTGAAAAGAAGTAGTGCTAGAGGAGCATTGGCATCGGTGATGTATCACTGGCTGTTTCTAACAGAAGTTTCCAGTTGTATCTCCTTTCCCAAAGTTTGTGTAACTTACAGCTTGTTCCCACATCTCCACTTACCTCAGATTTTCTGCTACAATGTTAAGCTTCCTTTTCTTTATGTGTCTACTTTTGTACTCAAGACTTAAGAAATCAGCAACATCTGAAAGTTTAGGAACACAAAAGTATAGTTTGACAAGTAACTGACCAAAGTCACTAGAAGCCCCTTTCATAGTGCTGCAGAACCCCTGCAGTAGCTCTGCAGAACTGCAATCTGCTGTTGCTGAGGGTTTTTCTTTGGCTTGTTCTGTACTGGAGCAGTGTAAGGGCACTGAAGCTGTGTTGTGCTGTGCGGGATAGTGATTTCTGAATAGCCTCTGTCGCTACACACAGTGCTGGGCTGCAGAGTTTTATTCTGTTTTGATTTATGTTTTAGTGGTGTGTGTAACTGAAAATTCCTGCAGCTTTATGAAAGGTTGGAAAGCTTTATTCATTTCTCTGATTTTAAGTGTGAACTACTTCAGAAGAGACCGAAAACACTCTTTGGTTTTGTCCCAGTAGTTGAGTAGTTTGAGATTATGACCCTGTAGCATTTATATTGAGAAAACCAAAAGGAGTACTGGCACCAGGTGTCCATGGAACATGTGTAACATCAGTTGGCACCTGAAGCCATGTACTCCACAAGTACCTTTTAGAAGAGCCCAGTACTAGTGCTTTCTACTGAAACTGGTCTTCTGAGCATCTTCAGAATCAAGACCCCCGTGGAGTGCGCTGTGCTGAATACACAAGTCACTGTTGTGCATGGTCAGCTTTTAGGTAAGCTTGACAGACACCAAAATATTAGTCTCGGTAAAGACACAAAAACAACCTTTGTTTTAGATGACTTTTACAAGAGAGTGATTTATGGTAGGAATTCTCTTCAGTCAGTGGCTGTCTCTCCAAGTCTTATAACATGACGTGAATAACTTTCAATTTTTGCCAGTGAAGCAGCCACACAAAACCTTCATTTTAAAAGTCTGGCTGTGCGGGTTGTCCAGGGTTTATGAGAGTAATTAGAAGCACACTGGTGAGCAAGAGAACTGCTTCCTTCACCAAAACTTAAAGACCCATCGGCTTCCCAAATCATGTTCTGTTGACTCTGTAGATTTGGCTTCTGACATAATCTGAGAATGACTCCAGTAGATCAGACCAAAACCTCATGTCTGAGAGCGATCTGCAGCTGCCTGAAAAGACAGTAAGGCCATGACAGTCATGGGGTGATAACCCCTTCATTATGATCCCCAAGCTGGCAGCGGCTTTACAGTTTAGGGTAGCTGAGGCCAATGTCACCCTGTCTTCCTACAGCTGTATCCAGTTAGGTTTTGAGCACACACAGACATTTGGCTTCTACAGTGTTCTGTAATAAGGCTTAATTATGGAAAATGTTTGGTTTGGGGCTGCCTGATAACCTGATGTTTGCTAGATGTCAGCAGAGAGATGAGCTATCACTTCTTGTCTTCTTGATCACCATCCTCATCTCACAGATCTCTTCCGTGTCTGTCCTCTGCTGTCCTTCTCCCTGCCCTGGGTAACAGCCCCAGTCTGATTGTTTCTTGTATACACATGGTTCCATAGTCTTTATTGTTTCCCCTTTCAGAACCTTTTCGTCGCAGGGCTTTGAGTTGAGGAAGCCATAGCAGCACTAATGCAGTGTGTGTTTATAGCAGCATAATTCCGTTTGGGTTTATTATGTGTCTATTACTGTTGTAATGATTAAGAACCTCTTTTTTTGTTACCTGGCTGCTTCCTGAAAATAGACCTAATAGATTCATATATACTGCCTGCTGTAACAACCTGTTTCCTGTGATTCCTAACAGATTTAGGATCTGCTGCCCAGAGTGGTGTCTCTTCCTCCATGTGCCTTTATCACTGTGGTACCTTCCTTCCTGTAAGACCCCTTTACTTGAAAACTATATGAAAATCCAGCTGCACTCTGTCAGCTGAGTTACTTTATGCAAAGAGCTCTTACAAGTTAGTGAGGTACCACTTAGAACCACACAGAGTGATTTGGGTTGGAAAGGACCTTAAGATCATCCAGTTCCAAACCCCTGCCATGAGCAGGGACACCTTTCACTAGACAAAGTTGCTCAAAGCTCCGTCCAACCTGGCCTTGAACACTGACAGGGATGGAGTATTCACAACATCCTTGGGCAACGCATTCCAGTGCCTCACGAGTGTCACAATAAAGAACTTCTTCCTTATATCCAACCTAAATCTTCCCTGTTGAAGTTTGAAGCCATTATCCCTTGTCCTTTCATTGTAGCTCCTGATGAAGAGTTCCTCTCCAGCATCCACTTCTTTTTATAAAATCTACGTTGTCTCCTCTATGCTATAGATGACTGTGCATGTACTGACTGTGGTGGGTTCTTCAGAGATGCCAGAAGCAAGTAAAATCATAGAGGTTGAAAAATACCTTTAAGGTCCTCAAGCACAACTGTTAACTGGGCACTGCCAAGTCCACCACTAAACCATGTGCTTATGATTAATGACATTGCATGCTCTCTGCAGCTGGCATCAGTGTTCTGGGGACTTGGACACACACACTTGGGATCTGTTTTCTAGTACTCATAATAAAGATGCTTCAAAATACTTTGCAAGCAAGAAATCTCAGGATATGTGTTAGTTCCAGCGGCTATCTTCTAGAAGAACTGAAGCAGATTAAGGAGTGTTTAGGAGTTACATCTTTGAGTATTTAAAACTACTCCTTGTTCTGTGATTAAAAGAGATTACATAAGAGTACATAATTACCCTGTCACCATCTATTTTCCCAGGTGATGACATTAATTAGTAAAATATTATATATCAGAAATAAAAGAGGATTAGAACTATGGGCAAGTGTAATGGCAATAGAGCTTATGGGAAAAGTCTGTACTCATAGTTTCATTTCTAAAAGAAGTGAATGTTCTCCACTTATTGCCCACTCATCTTCAAAGGAATGAGAAAAGAAAAGGTATAATAAAGGTATATGGACCCTGTGTGACATTTAATGTGGTGTGCTATCATGACATTTTCCTGCACATACTGAACTGCCCATTAGTCTATCATATAATTATCTTGTCATTCACTTTCACATACAACTTTCCAAGATATACTGCAAAATGTATTATAATTATCTGCAGATTAGAGGAAAGATACTTGACACTTAAGGACAAAACACAGGTTATACTTAGGTGCGTATACGTATAAGTCTGAATTAAACACATTTTACACACAAAGCCCCCACATGTAGATCTATATATATATGTATAATAACAGTTTCAAATTCTTATGGGAGGGACTCTTCATGAGGAACTGTAGTGATAGGACAAGGGGTAATGGGTTAAAACTTAAACAGGGGAGTTTTAGATTGGATGTAAGGAAGAAGCTCTTTACTGTGAGGGTGCTGAGGCACTGCAATGGGTTGCCCAGGGAGGTTGTGAATGCTCCATCCCTGGCAGTGTTCAAGGCCAGGTTGGACAGAGCCTTGGGTGACATGGTTTAGTGTGAGTTGTCCCTGCCCATGGCAGGGGGTTGGAACTGGATAACTTAAGGTCCTTTCCAACCCTAACCTGTGATTCTATGTAAAAAGAAACCAGTGGGCAAAAATACTTTTGGGAAGTTGTTGTAGTGCCATATACTAAGGTGTGAAACCAATTGCAAGTGTTAAAGTTCTTTCCCACTAGGCTTCTAGAAGTGATAGAACCACGTTTGAATTAGGCTCTTCATAGCAGTTTAAATGTTCTTTCAAATTTATTGTTACAATTAAGCATTCAAATATGTTGCCTGATTTATTTGCACATCCTTACAACCGCTTTAAATGTGCATTAATATTTGGAGGGTGCTTGGATTTAAAAGCAGTTGGTACAAGAATTCAGAAGTATTTGTTTGAGTAAGACTGCATTGAGATAAGTGACACCCAGCTTCTGATTTTTTTTCTCTCTCCTTCTTCATGATTGGTATTTTGGGATGGAAAATACCTAAATACACAGTTTAATCAAGATGTGACTCTTCAGTTAAGTGGATTTGATGATGTGTGGAGAATTGCTTTCCTCAACAGTGTGAAAACCAAGAAATGTTTTAGCATGAGTCTACCATGGATATATATATGTGTGTGTGTGTGTGTGTGTGTGTTTGTGTGTGTAATAGGAGTTTCAAATTCTTATCAGAGGGACTCTTCATTAGGATATATGGATATATGAGTTTATATATTTATATTTACATATTAATATATATTGATATTTATATATTTATATTTAGTATATGGATTTTAGATTGGATGTAAGGAAGAAGCTCTTTACTCTAAGGGTGGTGAGGCACTGGAATGGGTTGCCCAGGGAGGTTGTGAATGCTCCATCCCTGGCAGTGTTCAAGGTCAGGTTGGACGGAGCCTTGGTTGGAATGGTTTAGTGTGAGATGTCCCTGCCCATGGCAGGGGGTTGGAGCTGCATAATCTTAAGGTTCTTTCCAACCCTGATTGTTCTATGATTCTATAACATGTGGAAGAATATGGGATCTTCAGGTTCTAGGAACTGAGTTTTATTTTGTTTTCTATATATTTTATTATAATTCAAGAAACCTAATTGCTCAGATAATGTAAAGCAAGCTTTTGTACCTACGTGATAAGAGTCCTGTCTCAAAGACATCTTCTTGTGTCTAACTGCAGGTCAGGTGTGTCTGATACTGCCTTTTCATTTTATTGCTTATTGGGCTCAGGAAAAGCTGTCTGGATATCAATTGTAGGAATTGCGTAAGCACTAAAACACTACTGAGGCTTTCAGAGGAGACTTCATTATTTGGGGTGGGGGTGGTTCTTCTTTTCTTCTTCAGCCTAGATGTTTTGAATTGCTTTTATGTTTTCAAATGTAACAAGATGAATTTCCTGCAACATCTCAGAAAATCCTTATGTTTTCTTTGGTTCCCTCTATAGTGATCACAGCTGATTGTCATAGCTGATGTAAGCTGCAACTTTTTTTGCATCTTGGTGACAGTTTCTCTAAAGTTTTAATAAAAAAAATTAAAAAAGATAAATGTGTGCAGCCTTTGAAAGCTTCTTCTGTCCTGGCTGGCATTGGAATTTAGTAGTAGTGGGAATGAATGTTACCTGAAGTGATCCATGGCTGAAGTGCTAGGCTGTGATTTAGAGTACCATCTGCTTGCTGTCTGTGGACTGCTCACTGTATGACACCTAGAAATGCAGTGCTGTTAAATAAGAGGAGAGAAATCACAGCATTCCTTGGTTTCTGTTTGGTTCTAATTAATACTAGTTCTGTAAAGCCAGCCTAGAGCCAAACAGTTTTAAAAGATGACATGAACATTTGTTCTGTCTACTTTCTAGTTTCCTTGCTGGTCTGGTACAGGTTTTTGGACCTGAAGGCTCTGGTCTTGTGTTCCTGTGACCAAAATTTTGGTAGGTTAATGAATTAATTGTGTTAAACCAAAAAGGTGTGTTTTTTCCCCAAAAAGGTGTGTGTTTTCCTTCCACTGCCTGTGAAGAAGAGTGTTACCTCATTAATCCTGCTTTTCTTAGATGGCTTCTGGAGAGACCCAAAGAAACAATGTCTGAGATGGATTTGGATTAGACTTGCTGGGGACTGGACTTTATCCTGAGGAGGGGAAAGCCTGCTAATGGTTCTTTGCTTACAAGCAGCCGTTGGCCATGTGGGTGTGTTATTGTGGCTCTAGTATTGGCCCCATAGGAGCCTCTCTGGGCTCCTTTCTCTCCCATGCATTGTACCCAGCAGAACAGACTGCTTTTTCTGTCCTTGTTCTCTTTCTTTCCAATATAGCTGCTTAATGCTGTCCTTGAGCTGGCAGTTCCTGAGAAAATGAGGAAGATACTGATAGCTGCCTCAGTATAATCTGTGTCTGTCCTCAAAGCTTTTTCTTTTAATGTCTAAGAAGTTAGACTTTTTAGTAACAGAATTTCTGCCAGTGCTGATGTTGTTTCCCTGGCACAGATTCTTATTAGCTTAATGCTTTCTGTGGGTCTTTGCAGCAGAGCAGACATGGCCTATCAAAATGTGGGCCATTGAGATGGGTAGATGTGAGAGGGTAAGAGGCCGTCAGATGGGCACTTACAAAGAGCAGGTGTAATTGGCAGGAGAGCAGGAGCAGAAGTTGCTGTGAGGGATAACACAAACCGAAAAGCCCCATGTTTGTGTCACAACAGAAGGAACTCTTGTTAAAGTTTAACAAAAGGAAATTGTTGTGCTTCCAGTGGCATTCCAGCTGCAGGGGGATCATGCAGTTAAGCTGCTTGGCATTCTTAAAAACACATTGGGTGCTGTTCTAGGCACTGACTTCTGGGGTTTACTTGTTCATCATCTTCATTCCCTGTAAAAGGAATAAATCTGTCATCTCTCAAGGCTGTACCCAGACTCTCCAGGCTGGCTTTGGCCTTAATTCTGGTATCTGCTGTCCAGCTTGTGGTGATGAAGTCATTGTGTGAATGTGTAAAAGTGAAAATCTATTTAGGCTTACTGAGCCAAGAGAAGGCAGACAAAGAATGGAAGAGAAACTGATGGGATAATAAGCTCTGTTAGGGATATAGTAGAAAGGAGAAAGGGAATAAAGAGCATCTCAGATGTAAATAGCAGGGCAGTTTGATGTAGATCTGGTAGAATTATTGTATGCTATAGATTATTTTTGCTAACGCTCCTAAGTTTTCTTCAGCAATAAAGCCCTATGAAGTCGTGGTATAACAATGTAGAAATCTTAACAGGAAAAACTCAGGAGTAGCTGGTAGTGGTAGGAAACTTTGGCAATGTGGTGAAAAGGCTAATTGAATGGGATATAGTGCAAAAATAACCAGCAACTGCAAAGGGGAATCGGTGTTTCCTGTATTTAATATGTTTCTCTTCATATTGACAGAAGTAAATTAATAAAAGGAAGAAAGTTGCTGTATGTTAGGTTTTCCAGAGTCCCTTTCAAATAGTGAAGTAGTATAGAGTAGTAGTAAGTCCATACTGAATACAAGAAGTTATATAGTTCAGTGGGTAACTTGTTAGGAGACTACAACTTTGAATACCACCTTCATATATGGTCCTGCTTCTCCTTTCTCACCTTCCTTTTAACTCCAACATCTATTTGAGATCGTTTAGTTGCAGAGTGATGCTTTGAAACAACCATGTGCATATATTGTCACTGCAGCATAAAGGATGCTAATTCAATCATGGTAATGAAATGTATAAAACCTAGAGGAAAAGTATCAGCCAAAGTGATTGTTCAGTTGTATTTGGAATGAAGTGGCAGGGAGCATTGTTCTTACTGATTTATTTTCTGTCATTCAATTTTTGGAATGTAGTAGTGCTCTAATCTTCTAAAGTAGAGGCTTAAGTTATGATAAAGGGTGCCCTTGGATTGCAGGTATGACTTCAGCTGTAACTGGTAGGGGTAGAGATCTGCCTAAAGCTGCCTAAATCTTTCTGTAGAACCTTAGTGCATGCACATCCAGTCAATACTTCCTAAGGTGCCAGAACCTCCACGGGCTGTTCCTGTTGGCTCAGTTTCAACATAACTCTTGGCTCATGCATTTGATTGACACACCTGTATTACCTGGAATGTCTGAGCATGTCCTCAGTTCACTCTGCAAACAGACAAGTGCTGGTACGAGGGGCGGCATGAGCTGTGAGGGGGCAAAGGTGCTGCTTTCTATTGACAGCACCAGCTTCTCCTGGTGCAGAGCAAAAGCCTGTGTCGGTCTGTCATCTCTGATGCTGAGCTGTAACTGCTGCTGTGGGCTTAGGTGAGGTTTCTTATGAGAACTTGAAGTGTCTTGTGGTTTGTGATTTTGGCTGGGCAGGAGTAAGAGGAGTGAAGAGAGGCCAGGAGGCTTGGAGTAGGGGGAAGAGAGGGGTGATCAGCAAAACCAGGCTGCTGGGATGGACCCAAGTGTCTCAAATGGTGTCAGAATTTTTAGGGAAGAAGATGTGTTTCCCACTCATTCCTAGAAAGCACAGCTAACACAAATGGGCTATTTTTCTCTATTGCTCTTTTTATATGTCTCTAATGTTTGGAGAACAAGCGTTGAAGGCATTACAAGCTCAAGTTGAAATATATGTAATGGAGATTCCCTTCTGGTTGAGTGCTCTGAAACTTCTTCAGTAGGCAACCAGAGGTTTCCTGCTGGAGCCTTCTTTGACAGAGAGAATGAAATACCAAACTGAATATCAGCATTCGACAGCCTCATTTCATTTTCCTTATGCAAAAAGAATGTATCATGTCTTGCATGGGGTCCTACAGAAAGTAGAGATTTGATGGGGGAGTTAAGCCTGCAGCCATTCGGGTCCCTGAACAGCTCCCACAGCAGCTTGTCCCTCTGTGACAGGGGCCGGCGTGTTCAGCTCTGAAATGTGTAGGCTGAGGCATGGCTTAGTTCAATTCAACGGGGTGAGCTCATCTCTGTTCCACAGCTCCTAGTAGCTGTTCTCTGTGCTTGCCTTGGTGATGTGAGCGGAGCCCTGGTATCTGCAGCTCCGTGAACTGGCTCAGTGTGCTCATCAGTCACAAAGGAGCCCTGTTCCCGCAGGACTGGCACTCCCTGTGTTCCCCTCTGCTTCCCTGGGGCTGTTTCCCTCTCTGTAAACCTGGAGTTGCCTTCAGCTGTGCAGCAGTCAGCTCTAAGGTAGTAGACCTCACCTGTAACATGTGCCATGGGTAAAAGGTCCGTTTAGAAGTGCTGGAAAGAGTCATGGGAAGTGATGCTGGCATGAAAGATGCAATCAGTAAATGTAGGAGTGATGGGCAGTTTATGGGGAGGGGTCAGCTCTGTACTCCCCAGGATCCCTTACTGAGCTCTGGATGTTTTTTCTGTGCTCACAAACTGGGGACAAAAGCCACCCAAGCCACTGAACAAAACCAAACCACCCCTCCCAACACCCAAAGCAAACAACCAGCACCCCACCCCAACAAAACAACCCCAAAACCTCAACGCTTCACCCCAAAGGAAATACCAACCCAAACAAAATAACTCCAAACTCCTCAAACTATAAACTGAGAGTAGCTGTTCATTTATTTACAGGAGAACAGGGAGGGCAGATAGATGAGAAACACACAAACTTTGTAGCTGAAGATGTCAGGGGAATATCCAGAGCCAGGAGAATTCAGTGCTCAGATGAGGACAATTAGGAAGTGTTCCGATACAGCAGGAGGAGAAATTGAAACTTCAGTACTGTTAATACTCATGGCACAGAAAGGGCTGCTGGTTTTAGTGTAAGAACAGAGGAGACATCCTGAGTTTCTGATTCTGTCCCCTTTTCTCTTGCTGGCAACTTGGTTGTTCAGTTATCACTATAAAATCATGAAGTGCTGTTAAAATTCTTTCAGATATCCCTTTCAAAAACTAGAGCAATACTGTTATTTACTGCCTGAGTAGAATAGGACAGTTAATTTGGTAGCAATCACTGTAAAATACCCTCAAGCGTTCAGAAGTGTGACAGCAAATGCAGCGAAAGGTGATTTTTAGCTGGACTTTAATATGTTTTGACAAACTTAAAATCAGTATTGTTTTTTGTATGAGATGTATTTTAAATCTGTTTTAGGAAATCTCTGTAAGCATCAGAAGATCTTCACTGGGGGGTTAATCTTTTTTTTCTTGTCTCTTTTGCAGTTCTCCTGCCTTTGATCGATCGTATGGGAGATGCCAAAGACCAAGTTCGGGAGCAAGCACAGAATCTCATATTGAAATTGATGGATGAAGTAGCACCACCCATGGTATGATTACTTAGTGTAGGTTCAGGTGGAGGCCACCAGTGGGTTTATGGCTTGTGTATGAGCTTACCTCTGAATATGTGACAGTGGTGTGGTGACTGATAATGGTGCAAAGGCTGAAGATATCCTTCCTGGGGTAACACTGATGCATTGTTCAGCTGGAGATAGAAATCTGGCAGTGCAGTGCTGCAGTCTTTGCATATGGGTGCTGCATTCTGAGTAGATGGGTTTGTGTCATGTGGCAGAACTCTGTCAGTTAAAGCATGTTTGAAGCATCCTCCTGGCTTTGAGTTTGCATAACGGGAATAAATAAGCTCTGACTTTGGTTTAAAATTAGCTTTGTACTTGAACATGGAGTAGTCCTGCAGTTGAGGCCATCAATTCTAATGTAGAAAATATGGCTTTCTAGATGTATGACAGGTGCTCTGTGTGAACTGTGGGCAAACTGAGGGGGGAGTTAAGGTGCCCTCTTGATTGAGTTTGAAGTTTGAGTTAAGCAAATTTACAGCCCTTAGCATTAGGTGGCTTCCATCCTAGGAAGTTAGGTGCTCAATCTTCCAGTTTCTGCTCTGAGTCTGAAAAACATAGGCTTGTTTAACAGGGTTATATTGTTCGAGCAGTGATGTTGTTTGGAACTCTGGGTGTCAATAGGGACTTTGAATTTGAGTTTTTAGTTTCTGAAGCAAATCTGTCAGAGTTTGAAGTGCAGAAGCTTATAGGGAACATCTTGGGTTTTGTGAGGAAAAATAAGGTTTGTTTGTGTGCTAATTCCTGTCTTGTTTTATTCATAGACAGAGATTTGGATGTTTGTGCGCAGAGAATAAGATTTACTTGATGTGCAGTCAGAAAACTGTTCTTGGTTGCTTTGTTTGCCTCATAGGGAAGACGAGGAATGTCTGGCAAATATAAAAGCATATTTATCTCCCTTCCGATGTGAGGCATTTTCTTGCATGATTTGGTCACAGATCTGACTGGGGTTTAGGCATCAAAGTCTAGTGGTTTCATCCACAGAGACATGCCTTGACCTTTTCAAGAAATCCCATTTTGATTGTAGTCATTGCCAAAGAGACATTGCAGCATTTTTTCATGCCCAAGAGCAAGTAGCCCATGAGTGACATGTTCCTGTGCCCAACATGCTCCGAAGTACCTGACATTGAGACCTGAAAGTACACCTACCTCTACAGTCACAGCATTTGGATAAATGCAGAGCATCTTGGAGACAGACACCTTCATTTGAACCATTGCTGATAAAAACTGTGGTGATAATTGCTTCGTGCTAGGCCCTCATTATGGAAGTGCTTTAGATTACTGGTCCATCTTTTAGTCTCTGAAGAGTTGGTAGGCTGGTGGTTGTACAATGAGGTCATGGAAGGAAGCTTCCACCCCCTTGGAAGCTTATTCACAGTGTCAGAAAGAATACTAGGTGTGTGATGTGGAAGGAGCAGCGTGTGTAAGAGAAGGGATGGTTCTTGTGGTAACTCCCCCAGGGTGGAAGAAACCCGGCTTCAGTCATTTGCTCTCAGGACAGCCTACGTATCATTAAAAATGTGGATGAAAAGCACTGATCGTCCTCACAGCAGGGACAGCAACAGAAAAATCTCTCCTGTGCCTCCAACACTGAAATACAGAGTTTTAGGCTCCATTTGATGCAGAGAAACATCCTTTTGGAAGAACTGGGTGCAGTAATCTTTTGGGGATAAGTCCTGTAAGTTTCTTTCCAACCAACTCATCTTGTCTGTTCTAGTGTGTTGTTGAATGATATTGAGTTTGTTCTGTTGCCAGTTCCCTTTTCTTGGTTTAGATGTGTTTGGGTCTTTCTGTTTGTTTGGGGTTTTTTTATGAGTGAGAACTAGACATAGCTGGTTATGGGCAAGAAAGCATAAAAATAAGAGTATCAGTGGTATAAACGATGCATGGGACAAAGGAAAAGTTGGCATCAACTAGCGAGTTGTGAGAGTTGACATTTCTAAGCAGCCATTTGGATTTCTCTATTTAGAAGAACTGAGTTACAAAAGTAGGGTAAATTCAGTGAATTTCTCTTAGCCTGCTTTGTTTCATCACTCTACAGCTCCCTCCCTACCTGTATGCTTTGTACCCTAGCATGGAGACTTCCATTTTCCCATGTTTTTCCAGGACAGTGGCTCAGCTGGAAGGATGTTTTCTTCCATGAAATCCTGTTGTTTGTTGTTAATCTGTGCAGTTTTAACAAGCTGTATCCTGCTTGTTTGAGCAGAATGTAATGAAACGTGAAACAAACCAACCAGAAACCACAGATGGGACAAAGCGATCAAGCAAGGCTCTAACTGGAGAGTTTTTACATCTGCTGTGAAGTGTGCTGCCTCCTGAATGGAGAGGATGCAGTGTTTCCTGCTCTTAGGCTGGCTGTCTTTGATGAGTTGCTGTTTGTGAGGGTTTGGGTTGGTTTTATTCAGGAGGGTGAACAGGGCTGCAGTCATTCCCATGCAGCGCACCTAAGTAGATGTGTATGGAGGGACTGACTGCACGCTGCAGTGGCCCCATTCGGAGCAGGAGCGAGGGTGGTGCCTGGGCTGGGCGCTGTGCAGCCATCGCCAGCAGGCTCCCCGCTGCTGGGGCTGTCATGGCAGCACTGCCGCCGCATCTGCGCCGGAACACCGCCGGGAATCCCCAGCCCCGTAAGCTTCACCTTTGTGCTTCTTGCACCCTAACGTGCAGCTAGAGAAGGACAAGGAGATGGACAGGTACAGAGATAAACGGAGGAGGGAAGGGCTAAAGGCAGGCAGTGGAAAAACTAAGTGCGCAAGAAGGGGGATGAGGGTTCAGAGAGCCGTAGAGACGCAGCACGGGAAGCGGCACAGCACAAAAGGAGGAACGAAAGCAGAGCAGAAATGGAAGCGAGGGAATTAGCATGAATGGACTGAAAGAAATAACTGACACAGGAAGAAATACATTTAAAGCAGAAGTAGGGGGGAATTGGACAGCAGGAGTGTGGGTAAGGATGAGCTGAAATGAAGGAGAGATTTTGGCAGGGAAACAGAATATGAAGCAAGAAGAATACAGCAACTTCTGCTTGAGTCAGTGGTTTGTGGTGTCAGCGTTTGCTTGGTGTGTGTTAACTGTAACAAATCTGTATGTTTCTAAGAGCTGTTGCTCAAAGACTACAAATACTCAGCTACGTTTCTGAAGTGTTCTTACAGATTGTTTTTGGTATAGGAATAGTTCGTGTTGTGTTCCATGCTGTGCATTTTGTAGCTGCATTTTAGCTGAGAAGTGCCTTTACTTCTCTGGTGGACCTGTCTTCTGCTGCTTTCTTGCAACTGTTATGAATGTGGTTATAAAATACAAATAGATTTACATCTTGTTGTGCTCTCGGTAATCAAAGACAACTGTTTCTGTTTTATAGCACATTTGGGAGCGCCTTGCTGTTGGTTTTAAACACAAGAACTACCGATCCCGAGAAGGAGTGTGTTTGTGTCTTGTTGCTACCTTAAACATGTAAGCTTTGTGTTTCTATGGAGATGTAATGGTTCTCCCCTTCTTCTGAATGGCATTCTTCTCTGAAACCAGTACTTGAAGAAGTCTGGTTCAATAAATTGATAAATGGGAAAAATCAAACCATTTCACTTGTGAGCTTTCTGAAAGAAAGACTGAAGCTGTAGTATTTCTGCCTTATTTGAAAGTAGACAGAGGACTAGTAAGAGAAAGATGGAGCTTGATTGATGCAAGTCTGTATTTTATCAGTGCTAAGCTGAAACTTTACTTCTGCATGAAGTGTTTTGTTTTTCTGTTAAAAAAAAAACACAAAAAAACCCAACCAGACCCAAACCAACAACAAAAAAAACCCAAGCATTTAACTTATATTTTTAACTATAACTTTTATTTTTTATTATTTTTTAGTTATGGTGCACAATCATTAACTCTCAGCAAGTTGGTACCGCATCTGTGTATAGCGCTCGGTGACTCCAACAGTCAGGTAAGGGTTTCATTACTTACTGGTGCATTGATAACCATACCTTGGCAGAGGGATGAAAGTCACATAAACGTAGATTAAGAACAGCCAATACTCCTGCTTGTATACAACAGATCATTATTTTCTACCATGAGCAACAATAAACCCATTTTCTTCTGAATCAGTCTATCCATTGGCCCATGAAAGCAGAGCTGCACAGGCAGCGGTGTTGTGATGTACTGGCCCCTTCAGTTTTGTCTTCAGAGGCTGAGATTTGTCGTTACAGTTGTTTCTTATAGAGCATGTTGAAAGAAAAGGGAAAAAAATACATTGACAGGAAGAATTGCCTCCAGGAGGAGCCCCTGCATGAGACCTGTAACAGCCGGCCACATTTGCTAACATTATCATGTGTAATGATTTCCTAAATGGGACCCAAATGACATTTGAGTACATGCAAGGACTGTAGTTAAAACCAGTCCATTAAGCATCTTGCAGTGAAAATGAAGATGCAGTTTATAATGGTGATAGCTGAACTTCAGAAAACCTTAAAATGGAAATTAATAACATCTCAATCTATCTGAAGGTGTAGCTGGGAGAAAAGGCCAAGAATACAGTAAGGGAGAAGGTAGCATTAGTAGGAGATGGACAAATAAACAGGATATGCTTTATGCTTAATTTATGGATGCAGCGAAGTCCATGTCTCCTGTATAGTGTAGCATTGTTCTAGTGTAGAGAAAATCTGTTAGGAAATTGTTCTGTTTGTTGATCACTAGAATGGATGGTAGTTCTATCTTGATAGAGCAATCGTGGGTTTAGTTCAAACTGTTGCAAAGAACAATACTGAAGTAATTCCAGGAATTCTTTGTAGAGAATAATGGCATTTACTAACATGCATATTTGGCAATTGTTGTTACCATGACTGTGGTTTAAGGTTCTTAAAGAGGCACTGTCTCCTTGCTGTAGCTGCTCTTCCTGTCTTGTCTTACTTCCTTGCTTGTGCTAATATGATGGTAATGCCTGTTGAAGGAAGTAAAGGAAACACTGGTCAATTTGACTGATTCTTGTGAGCAGTCAGGTCCTTGGTTTTCCAGAAGGGCTTCACTGTGTGTAGAAATAGATGAAGGCAAAGTGGAGTGGCAGGGACTAACTTTTGGAAGCACTGCCCACTGTCAGAGTCCTAAATAAAGCACTGGGGCTGTTCTTCTCATGTCAATCCCAGGAATTCCCTCTAGAGCTGTTATTTCTAGGATTTTTCATTTACCATCTGGAGATGCTCTAACTTGGAACAATACCATATTGAAATAACAGTTGTATTTCCTTTTGCTTCCATCCTTACCGTTGCAAGTGTTTTGTGAAATGAGTTGGCATGCAGGTCGATGGAAGCTGGAAGATCGTCAGCAAATGTTGTTTTGGTTTTGGTAACCCTGAAGTGAACTGTTTAATCTGCATCCACAGGTGAGAGATGCTGCCATTCTAGCCATTGTAGAGGTTTATCGGCATGTGGGAGAGAAAGTACGACTAGATCTTACAAAGAGAGGAATTCCTCCTGGAAGGTGAGTTAGATGTTGTGATTTGGTACTCCTGAGCTGCTCTGTGTTACTGTTCTTTGTCACAACTCTAAATTCACTAAAAACTTGGGTTTAAAATGATGACAATTTGCATTTTATCTTCTGGTTAGTTTTGCATCCATCGTGATGCTCCTAGTGTTATTGACTTTGTTTTGCTGGGTTCTTTTCTGCTTGGAAGAGGCCTACAAGTGTACGATGAAAGCAGCCTCACAGTCAGCAGTTAGATTTTAACTGACTTGAAGAGAAGCTGAGAGCTTGACAGAACTAGAGAAATTCTTCACAGTTAAGTAAATACATAGTAGGGCATATTGGGGAGCATAGTGGGGAAATAGAAAATACTTGGATATATACATCTTGTTCCTTCTTCTAGAGCTGCTCTTTAGCCTCAGTGTAGAATAGTCTCAAGCACTTAAATCAACACTTACATATATTGTCCATGTGGGAAAGAGAACAAGCATGCGTGTGCAGTGAGTGTGGCAAACCAACAAGCTCCTGCTTTCTTGAAGATACTTATAATGGAAGAATTTTACCTCCCTTGCTTCTTGCTAAGTACATCAAATCAGTCCTTTCCAGCCTGGGTGCTTGCTTATGGGGTACAGTTAGATGATAGAGATGCTTTACAAAGTAACTGCTTCCCAGTTCTGAAGTTGCAGTTCTGGGGTTCAGGAGGAGTGTTCAGTGCTTTAACTGCTACACATGCTATCCCAGGACATGGGATGTGACTTGCAGAAGGTGCAAGGAACTTTTGGAAATGCATATTTCATTGGCCCTTTCTCTTTCTTTCTGCCTATGGGAATGTGTACACATTCTTTTCTGTTTAATGACTGTCACACTTTTAGACTATTAGGAGATTTTATGGTTTAAACTGCATTGTTACTACAGTTCCAACAGTTGAGTTCCATGGCAGATAACTGGAACATACCAGAGAAGATCCTTCTTGCACTAAGATAGGGTCTTGGACATCTTTTGAAGCAGGGAATAAGAGCAAAAGAGTGCAGTTAAAAGCCTTTATGTTGTGTATGTTGGGTCTGACCATAAGTTTAGGTTCAGCACTCGTGTTCACATCTCCAAGAGATACAAACTGAGTAAATCTTGGGGTCCAAATGGGATTAAACGCCATAGGAGCTTTGTATCCTCAGGGCAATCAAGTTGTTATTTCTACTGTCTGAATCAGCTGAGTACAAAATTCCCCCTGATCTGGAAGCAAGCACAGTTGCACTACTTGCATTTGCATAAAGAAGCAAGGCTCTACTTGGGGAATCTTAAATGGGTTGTTGCCACTCAATCTCAGCTGTCTTGTACCTGACAGTCAAGGCTACTGCCAAATAATACATGGGCTGAGGCTGTGCTGTGTCCTCTGCAGCAGTTTTTAGGCTGGGATGAAGGGGGGAGTTACGATGTACTTCAGTTACATATAAGGCTCCTTGTCTCTGTGCCATCCATCGCTGATAGGACGCAGAGTCCCTGTAGCCTATTCTTCCTCCTTCACAGAAGTAACAAGGCAGTTGACAAAGCTCAGGACAGACAGATTAGCTCTATGGTAGCTCAGACCTCTACTGTAAGATTATTTCTTCCCCAGTGCCTGTCAGAAGTTCTCCATTCCCTTAGGTGCATTAAAATGTTCATGTGGTTATGCATGAGCTACAATCTATGGAATAAACCCCTTTGATGCGTTATATCATCTTCTTGTTTTGAGACGAATCTGTGCTCACGTTTGTGTGTCTGGGTGGGTTTTAAGGGGGTTAAGTACTACGGATAATCTGCAGTTCTGACATGGCTGCTTTCAGTTGTCAAGTTCAGCCTCAAAGAACTGCACTGCAGCTCCTTCACTGTACGGCAGTGCGTTACAAACTGGGTGTAAACATGACTGTTAAGAGAAAACCCTATCAGTGCAGTATTTGCTGCACATGTGATCGAGTAGAACGGAGGCTTGTTTAGTTTCCATAACAAATTACACATTCGAGATGTGTGTGTTGCTGCTTGAATGCACTCTGTCCTAAAGCACTGAGAATAAGAGCTCATGTCTGCTGGAAGGAAGGCAGGAAAGTCAATCAGGCATTGTTCGGAGAGATTGTTCAACTTCCTTAAATATGCAAATGGCATATGCATGTTGTGTCTATATAAGGCCAAATGTAGTTAGTCATTTAATAACAGTAGGCTTACCAGGTTTTGTAATCTGCACCTGGTAGGTTTGCATTGGTGGGAAACTGGATTTTCTGGAGAAGGTTATTGGACCTGTTGGAGTCCAGGTAGGCGATGAAAGATGATTGGATCTTACTTTGCTATTGGAGCTTTCTTTGCTGTTACTGTAGCTTTCTTCAGTGCATCTTCACACATTACAAAGATAAATTTATGAATTTATTTATTAAAACAGTGAGTTCCTTTTTTTTATTATCTTTTCAACTTAAAAATCTCAGAATAATACTGTGGTTTCTGTCTGAAACAGTCCTGTCTCGGAAAAAAGCAGTATCAAGTCAGTGGCTGGAAATTTGGATGTGGTTTTCCCTTTGGTTAAAGCTGCTGCCAAAGAGGTTTGATGGTTTTTTATCAGGCATGGAAGCATTAGTGCTAATAAATTTGTGAATACCGAAAGTGGATGTTGTATTCCTTGTTCTTGCCAAGAATAGTGAATGGGTTTTGTTCTATATGGGTCAAACTGAATTTGTTACAGTGTGGAATCCATGGGGCTGATCATCCCTGAATGGCAATGGTGTATGTGGTTCTGGACAGCAAGTGCTTGGTGTGAGCATTAAAAGCTCTTAAAGGCTTTTCAGGCAGCCATCTGACAGCTTTTCCCACTGTTACTTGAGGAACGTAAATGTATAAAACCAAATATTTGTTTGGTTCTTATGTCTAAGGCCACAACTCTATATCCTGAGAAGTTAAAGCATTTTTCAGTACGTGTTTCTGTATGCCACATTTCATGTGCTATGCACATTCTACTTATCTGTCTAGTTCATGCTGTAGATGAGGTCCATCTGTGTGTCCAGATGTGGCCACATGTTTGTGCAAGATCATTTTTGGGGAGGGTTTCTTTTCTTTCCTTTTCTTTGGAAGGGGGAAGTAAGGAGAACTGAATGCAGGGTTTCATATGGGCCATTTCCTGCTTTGGCCTCACTCTGGATATGAAGAACAGACTAGCCAGCACCCTTTCTTCTTTAACTTCCTGCTGTTGTCAGGGGAGTGGTGCTCTTTTGCCTCTGCATCACAAGGTCCAGACTTTCAGGTATCCCTCTGTGCAGCTGAACAGTGAATTATGTCAGGACAAACCTGTTGCTGATGTGGGGGTCACGTTTGTTCCGGGAGGTACTTCACTGCTTTTACTGAGTTTTCTACAGGAGTGATCAGAAATGGCTCTTTAAGGCAGCTTTTTTGCTTGAATAGCGTTTCCTCCCCTGTGGGATTAATTTGCCAGTGTGGAGTGTTGGGGATCTTTGATTTGGTTTTAGTGGGGGTTGGTTTGGTTTTGTTTAGGTTTTATTCTGTTTGCTTATTTGGGGTTTTTTCCTATTTATACATAGCTCAGCACCTGCAGAGTGGTTTCAGTTGTGAGAGTTGAAATCAGGGCTGTGCTTGTCAAATGTAACTGAGGTGTTCAGTGTACCTTAAGCTTAGGAAAAAGTCTTGCCTTTGTTCTTGCTGTGGAAGTGCTGACTCCTGCAGGGGTTCCTTCATAGCAAAACTGAGGGAATTCTGAGGAAACCCAGCAATTGTTGCAATTAAATCCCCATTTTTGCCTTCCCCATGAACACTCCATAGCTCAAATCGTTGCCTTTTGGTATGGTGTATTAATAGTGACATCACAGACGTTTGAACCCAGTATATACGATTACTGAACTTGAATTTAGCCTTGTAGTCATTTTTAATCATGCTAATGCCAATGCTCAGTTTTGTTCTTTGCTAAATTGACTTGGTTTTCTGTGCAGTTGTGCGAAGAGACTCAGCTAAAGAGGAGTCCTTTAGGAATTGCTTCCTGATGCTCTTAATCCCTTGTTTATTCTGTATTACAGCTCTATAGATTACAATGAACTGATTTTACCAGTAACCTGGGGGATTTCAGAGATGTAAACTATTTTGTTGTTGTTCACAGGTTGCAAACAATCTTTGCAAAATTTGATGAAGTAAGAAACTCTGGAAATATGAGTATAAATAGCATCAGTGGTGAGTATGAAATATATATTTGTAATGAGCTTTAGATTAATACAGTGTTTAAATAATAACATTTTCAATGTGAGATGAATGATTAGAAACATGTAAATACTAAGAAAATGAGACCCAGTGCAATAAGCTTATAGTGTATTAGTGAAAGTATTTGTTGGACTGCAGACAGAATACACTTGGAAAAGGTGTTGAAACTGCATGGAAAGGAGCAGTCAGTCTTTAACAAGTTACACATGTGCTCAGGAGAGGATTCAAGAATGCTGCAGAGTGTTCATGCATGGGGGAAACCGATCAGATGAACTGTTATCCTTTCTCACAGGATGTTTCTAAAGAACATGGTAGTTTATTAATGGATGTGTTCTATTTCTTCTCAGTTAAAATGATGAATAATGACTATAATAGAGGGAGTTTTAAGTTATAAAAATAGGTGAGTGCAGCATTCAAAGATGAATGTTGAAGTTAAGACCTGACTTTGAGCTTTTTATTTTTGGAGTCTTTCATAAAAAGAAATCCTGTTGTGCAGAGAACCCTTGTTGCTTTCTACTGTTTTCTTGATATAGTATTTTATAGTATTAAAGAGCAAGACCATCATTCTTATTTAAAACTATAAGAATTAAAAAGGTACATAACAGCACAACAATGGAGTGATGGTGGAAGTGGCTTTAATGGGGTTGGTTTTGAAAGCCTTGTTGCCTTATGCAAGGAATGAGGAGACCTTGTTTGATAGGGGAGGGTTTTCCATCTTCCTTTCAAAGCAACTATGTTGACCGAAAAGGCTTTGCTAGATCTCAAAGGTGTAACTGCAAGAGAAGTATTCTGAGGAAAGCGTATGATTTGTTAATATCCTCAGATACACCTTTTAGTTATAAGCTTTCACACCCTTTTCTTGTTAGTGAGAAAACAGCAAAGACTGTGGATTCAAAGGAATGTGTTTTTACAGCCTTTGAGGCAGTAAGTTTCTGTGCTGCATGCTGCTTTGAAATACAACGTTGCTGTTCCTGAACACATGGAGGTTACAAAGATAGGTTTGTAAGGGTTAATATTAAAACCCAAAGGAAACATGCTGATTTTGGTAAACCATTGTCTTTTGCATTCCAAGCTAAAACTGCTGCATAGCTTTGAGATGTTCAAGGATGGATTTATATGTGCATTTTTCCATTGGTACTTCTCAGGAGAATGGAGAAAGTTACATGATGGACTGTAAATGCATTAAAGTAATTGAAATGTATACGAAAATATCAATACAACATTGCTGGACCAGTTTACACAGCACTTTGAAGCTTTTTGTCTTGGCTTTAAGAGAGCTGATTAAGTTTTGGGGGTTTTTAAAGCCATTTCTATCCCATCTTTACCATGCAGACGTTAATGCTGATCTGCAGCAGTACACACCATTTAGTTAGTTTCATAAGTTACAACTTCTATGTGGAAGTTCCTCTTACTCTGTTTTGATTTGGCAGGATCCCTCTTTCAGTGTTTTTCCTTGAGCCTAGTTTATCTGTTGCATCCATCTAGAGAATGTTTTAGTGTTATTGAAAAGCTTCTCTTCCATTGTTAGTGCTTTCTCTTGGCTTTGTCCTTCATTATTCTCTGAAGGACGGTTTGTGTTTACTGCTTGCACATGTAGATTGAAAGTTACTGTTGAATTCCTGTAGCCTTGTTACCAACTTTTCTTTCAGGAGCTTTATCAAACATCTCTGGGTAAAGGCCAAGGTTTAATGTCTAAACACATCTGTTTCAGTGCTGAGGACTGTTTTAGTGCTTTTGATATTTTGGAGCAGGGTTTGGGATGGCAGGAGGGGAATAGGGTTGTTTCCATAGAAGGGGGGGGAAAACCCCTTTTAAACAGGCTTTACTATAATGAGACTGGTGCAGCTCTATTTGGCCTTTTTACCAGCAAAAGCACTGTGGTTTTGCCAGGTGGAGTTACTTCCCAAACAAGTTAACTGAACTGATGAGGGTTCTCTTCAGTGTGTGATGGCTAGGGAAGGGCTTGCTGACACAATGTGGAAGCTGTCAGCTTCTTCAGCCCTGGCTGGCGCTTTCTTGTGTTGACCTAGTTTCTGAGAACCCAGAGATGTGACTGAGGCTTCCTGTATCAAAGAATGCTAATGTCAGTTGTTCCGTCTCATTATTCAGCATGTTCTTAGGAGGGGAAAGCAAAGAAGAATAGAATCCTCAAAACTTGAAGCTTTTAACAATCTGAATACAAAAACGTTTTCCAGAGTATTTGAATAATCAAAACATGTATAGAAAAACCAAATACTTCCACTAACGTGATTAAACACGTGGCTGGTATTTAAAGCATTGTGTTGGTATGCTTGGCTATGTGGGAGAGAAACACAGGGAGGAGAGGAGCCTGCAGCCTGTCATAGCTGCAGTCTTACGCATGCTGGTAGATTTAATACCTTATTATCCCTGTGATTGTGTTGGGGTGGACCTGGCCTGAGCAAGCCCTTTAGTCTTGTGTTACCATCTTCCTTTATTGACTCTGATCCCTGATGGAGCTATAAAGAGGAGGAGGCCAAGGAGTTACCATTAGAGACTGACAGATCCCCTTGGAGGGCAGAGAAGGGGAAACTACATTGAAACGAGTGTGAATGGACTAATAGGGGCAGGATGCAGTGAGGGGTTTCAAAAGCCAGCAGATGAGGAGCCACCGTGTATAACAAGGAGACTGGGAAGGAGTCTTAGTGCTTTTGCTTGGTGAGGATGACTTAACACCACAGTGCTAACTTGCCTTTCATTTCCTTTGGTTTTTTTCCTTCACGTTTTTCCCTTCCCTCATCTTCCCTTGCCCTCAGATATGGATAGGAAAAGCAGAGGTCATTTCAGCAGTGTGAATGATGTGAATGAGTTAGCTGCTATGAAAACCTTGCTCATGTTGTGCGTTAAGAGAACCCCATCAGGATGTTTGCCTGGTGAGCAGAATCTTCTGCATGCTGCTGGTTCTGCCTTTCCACTCCACCAGGAATACACATATCCCTGTGAACCGGAGAAGGTTCTTCAGAGCACTTCCCCAGTTCCCAGCAAATGAATGTTCATTTCTATGGAAACAGGCCTGGCAGCCAATCCCAAAGCTGTGAGAGCACTTGCTTCTGCTGTGTGAGGTTTGTAAATACTGTTTTCGCTACGAGAATTTCAACAGACTCCTGTAGCAGTGTAAATTTTGAGACAGGGAATTAAAAGAGAAGCAGGGGAAATGTTAATATTGAGCTCTCCTCCTCATTCAGCAGACAGGATGATTTGAGCTGGATATAAATTGGTACACCTCTATTCCACCCAGGCAATTTTCCCTGTTTAATGCTATGCCTCACGGTGTCAGCTGTGTGCACCTGAAGTGTGAGATGCAGGATGCAGGGCTGTTGGTATTAGGGTTGGAAGGGAGCTGTGTCACGGGTGAGATAGATGCAGTCAGGGTGCATGTTCTGCTGAAACCCCCCAAAGCAACCTAAAAAGGCAATTAAAATCTGTAGCACGAGTGTGTGCTTTTCCACATTACGCTCTTATTTCCCTTTGCTGTTTTCCTGTTGGAAATAGAGTTACTATGGCGACACTGACGACACACTCGGACAGACACAGTGCCCTGCATGCACCTCCATGGTGCGGGGCACTGGTGATCACTGGTGGGGTTTGGGTTGTTTCTTCAATGCAAACGATCAGTGTGTAGCTGCGTTATTTGAAACTCCAGTTGCTGGATTGTAACTGTGCATAGGAAAATGGAATGACCAGTGAAGCAAAAGGCTCAGTTCAAGCCTGTTTTGGAAGCGAAGGCTGCTGCTTCCACTGCTTTGTAAGGAACTTGTGTGAGGTTTTGAGTTATTACTGCAGGGACTGTGTTCCTGCTGATGCTTGATCTGCTCGCAGCTGTGTCCATCTGCACTTAAACTGCTCCTTAGGCAAGACAGTAAATTGGAATTGGAACTACTTTTAATCCCGTTATGGGATCGCGCTCTTTCTACCCTCAGTATGTCACCCGAAGCAGTGATGTGGGGACAAACCAGCAGCAGCAGTGCAGGGTTTGGGTAGGTTTGCACTGTAATTCCCACTGCACTGCAGCGTGCTCCCCTGCATCCATTGCATACGTGCTGCTTAATGTGCTGAGGGCATTTCCCTCGCCTTCCTTCAAGGAGCCATCTTCTGCTTCCGTGTGCTCTGCTCAAACCCCTGTTCTCTCCTGCGGTTCCGCTCTGCCCTGTGCTGTACAGAGCCTGCACCCTGCTCCTAACCCGTTCCGCTCTACCCCGTTCCTATTCCTCCTTCCACCGCTTCCCATTGGGATCGCTTACCCGAGGAAGGGGAAGGGGTCACGTGACCGGCGCGGCGCGCAGTAAAAGCGCCCAGTGGGCGGGGCGGGAGCGGGCTCCGCGCGAGGCGGGACTGCTATTTTGAAGCGGGGCGGCTGTTGCGGCAGGATGGCGGTGGGGGACGGTGAGTGCGGCGCTGCGGGCTCCGTGTGCGCGGCCCAAGGGGCCGGGGTGGCCCCGAGAGATGCGGGGCTGGGACTGCTCGGGGTCTGGAGCGGCCCTGCCGTGGAGCGGGGAAGGCGGGGGCCGGTCTCCGCTCCTTCCGCCTCACACAGGAGGGCTTGGGTACCTCAGCGCCTCAGGTCTCCCGCGTGGCGGGCTGACATCTTACCGCCGCGGCGCGCTGGGCCCTCTGTGAGGTGTCAGCCGTGAGGGGCTTCTGGGGTGCGCCGGGAACATCCGCACCCGTGTCCCCCTGTTACCGTGGCCGTTCTGCTCACTCCTGTCCCGGTGTCACCGCGTCTGGTCTGGTGTGTTCTCCTGTCCCGGTGCGGTGCGCACCAGTTCTGTGAGGCAAGGCAGAATTCATTACACCGCGTTGTAAGTGGTCGTGTTTTCATCTGCGCTGTTCTGTGGAGAGATGTGTAGTAATTGAGCGTAGCTATAGAGGAAATGCCTTGCTCCTCGGGCTAGGAGTATGTTTGATAACAACATCGGGTGTTACTACTCTTCCTTTCCTGCACGGTGTAATTTACACAAACCCGTGGAAAGTAGGTCAGAAAAGAGCCCCAGGTTTTGTCCTTGTGTTGTAGAACTGGACACGGGGTTTACCTCCCTCACAGCTCCTGGTTTGTGTGACAGCCATGTCTCTGGGCTCAGTACCTTGATGACTTTCAGCGTGTGCACGATGATTTCTGGATAAAGTTGGGAAGCGCTGGTGTGACTTGCAGCAAGTCAGGGAGCACGGTGGGAGGGCTGTGCTTTCACAGGTGGTTAGAGTGGTGTCGTTTCAAATAACACTAAGGAAGATGGGTTTAATAAGGATCACGTTGTCACCTGCAAGGTGCGAGGTTGTCCTGAACATGTACCGTCATGGTGAGGGTTTTTTCCCGGGAATGTTGTAGTTCGTGTTTCCTTCCTGTGAAGCAATACAGTTCTCCACAGGGTGTAAATACTGGTGATCTGCAGATTGAGGAGCGGGCTGTGGCATGTGGAGAAATAACTGTGTTCCCTGCGCAAAGCCATGGGATTTCTGATGCTCTGTAATGGTCGAGGTTTATAACGTGAGGGCGGTTGTGGAGCTCTCTGCTGTTTAATTGAATTCGTCATTAACAAAGGCACTAAGAACCAAGCGCTGTGCAGGCAGTCAGCTGATGCTCTGTGTAGGAGCTTTGAGCAGTAATGCCAGATACAATTAACAGTGTGTAGGATGATTATGTAGCTGTTGGTCTCTCTTTAAACTGCTGCTTACTGCATTTAGAAGGAATTCAGTCTTCTGACGTTGTGTTATGAAACTGCTAGGGAAAACAAAACCCTAGTTACTGCTGAGAAAACTTTGCTATCTTTTTTTTTCCCCCCTGAATTTAACGTAGGGTTTGCCATGGTCTTCTGTTTTGCAAATATCCTGCGTATCCTCCTAATTAGTATATGCAACACAGAAGAAACAATCTTAAGGTTAGTGATTCTGTAGCCTATGAGAGATGTCTTTTCTTGATAGAATGTCACTTCGTTGCAGCCAGTATGAGTATTCCACTTACTGTTTGTGAGACTGTGCTGATTTTCTGGGAGGTGTTGGTACTTAAAGAGAACAGATATTTAGTAATCTGTTTATTCATTTTGATTCACTCAGTCAGCCTAAATATGTTACAGAATTGTACAGAGTAGACTTAGAAATGCTATATGGAGGTGGTGGTTTCAGCCTTTCCTCTTTAGTGCAATACACCGGCTTATTGTAACCCTTTAGGATTTTTGTCAGTGCTTTTGAGCACAAGCACAAATGTAAGTAAAACGCGGTGCTTAACAGCTGAAACTTAATCTGATTTCTCACGTGAAGATTAAAGGGAAGAGCCAGATTTTCTGTTTGCCCCCATGTTAACTGTCTCAAGCTCTCCAATCTTTTGTTGGAAGCATGTAAAGGAAGATAAGCAGTACTGTGTTTGTGGCCCAGCAAACAGTTGGACCGTTCCTTTCACTGTACAGAGCGTGTGCCAGTGGGAAAGGATGCACTACCTCAGTCATAAAGGCAGTGTGTGTACTTCTGTGGATTAGGTCTGTGTTGGACCTGCAGGTTTTGTTCTGAGGCTGCTAAAAAAAACCAGTCAGGAGCCATTCCTTGCTCTGGATTTCTCGTTCCTGGGACTGGATAACGCATTTTGTGTCCTTATTCATGAATACCCAGATCAGGATGTTCTGGGGATCACTCGCATCGCTTTATGTTGTGCATTGTCCTCAGGAGGGGGCATTCAGTGATTTCCATCAGTGCCTGCTTGCCTTATTGTCAGTTTGTGCTTTGCTGCTTCATTATTTTATAGGTAAGGGACTCTCTTGCTCCCAGTTGCACAAGGTAGTTTGAATAAGGACAAAATTATCTGCCTAAAACTGAGGAGCCATGAAGGGAAGATTAGACATGGGTTTTCTTAAGATGTACAAAACACGCTACAGAACCAGACACAAGGTATTTGAGGGCTATCTAAAAGCATATAATCAGCTTTGTAAGAGGACGTATTTGGTGCACACATTTAGTGCACTAGCATATACCAAGTACACTATTTTGAATCGTGTAAGGAGATAAATCTGTTTGTTTATTAGTAGAATTTTATTTAAATGGCATGATGACCTTGAGCACTTGTCAGATTTCAGATGATAAAGCATGTGTGACTGGTTCATGAATAGGAATTATCCTTCTGTCTTAGTACACATGCATATCAAATTGTGGGTTTTGTCTTCTTTCAAAATACTTCATTAATGTATGCATGGTCCTAGAGCACAGGACCAGTTATCTTCCATTCCCTGATGTTCTTTGGAAGGAAGGCTGTCTTCCTAAGGCTTTAATCTGATTAGCAGTTTCTGTAAAATGTGGGTGCTGTGCAGCTTTAGTACTTCTGTCTGACAAAAAGATTGGACGTAATAAAGGTACAAAGACTATAGTGATATTGAAACACTAACTTGATTTAATGCATATTTACAATTGCAGTGCATGTGTGCTTTTGATGTGCATTTCTGATTTTCCTTTCCTTTGGTAGGAGGCTTTTTAAAACTGGAAGTCCTGTGAATGATGCTAATAAAGCAGCTGGCCTAGAAACTGGGCAGGATGTAACTGTGGTGCTTTGTACCATTCAGAGCTGTTTCCTGGAAAAAGAAAAGAGTTCTAGACAGTAGCAGGCGTCTTTTCTGGGGAACAGAAATGTTCCCTTTTATGTTCCTCTTTGGGCCTGTGTTTTTCAATGTGCTAACTGCGCCTGCACTGGCTCCTTTTCCTGTCCTTGTTCTGCACCCCTCCTCTTCCGTTATTAGCAGGGCATGTTGGTTTGGAGAATTCCTCTCACTGTGCCTGAGAGGAAGGACAGATACCGTGAGTATCTGAATTCGATCACTGTTCTGAACCAAACCAGGACAAAGCTGCTTTCCATGGTAAGGTCATATGCTAGTCCCAGTGATTAACATGGATCCTGAGTAGTGTTTTGTCTGTAAAGTGCACATACTGTTGCTAATAGCAGTAAAAGAACAGTGGAACAGTGAAAAAAAGGGGGGGGGGGGGGAATGTGTAAACAAGCCAAAGGCTGTATGAAAAGACACAGTTTCTACTCAGAGAATGGATGAATACAGTGAGGTTTAACACTGATGTGAATTAAAAACTTAATTCAAAGGTGGAACTTGAACCATTTCTTACTTAAACAACAAAGCTGTAATCATATGACAAACACAGATCTCTCAAAACCACTGTAGATTCTAGAGTGATAACTGCATTTGGGTTTTGGTATTCTGGAATAATAGCTACCAGTAAGTTTTGTCTTCGAGTTTCTAAATGGCACTTTTGAAGCATAAGGGATATTTTGGTGCTCAGTTCTGGGGGACTTGTGCATGGTGATGGTGGTTGTTTTCATTAAAGGGGAAATACCAGCCCACTAAAAAGATTTCCACGTTTCATCTGGCATCCAGAAGTGTTGGTTGCTTTTGGAGTCTGTTTCCATTTGTTATCATAAAGACTCCTTTGGTGATTCAGTTGATACCAGTATTGGTTTTGAAAGATCTTTGATTATTCCAGGCTATTGCTGATATTACAGGTTTCTTCTTCTTTGCTAAAATAAAGAAATAAATAAAAAAGCTGTGTTTTGAAATGAGCATTAGAACTGCCAACAGCCCAAGGAGAAATTTGAAGTCTAGTAAGGATTTTCTTTGACAGATATTACAAGACTCTTGCATGACTAATTGTGTATTTGCCTTGCAGGGTTAGTGTTCATCTTTGCTATCTATTATAAACATATAAATATATATATACACTTATATAGATATGAGGAGTATTTCCTTACTGTTATATATTAATTTTGATAAAGCCTTCCTGTAGTCAATACTGATGAGCAAGGTGTCTGAAGTGCCTTCAGAGATGAAGGTTCTGCTGTAATATTCACTGGAGTCAGAAATTCTACTCTGTAAATTGTATTTATAAAAGTAACTTGGTTTTAAAGGACTGTGTTTTGAGGTTTGTGTGTTCTATCCTTTCCCAACTGCTTCATCAACATATGCTTTTGTAGCAACAGCGGGTAAGAGCCTTTTGAAAACCAGCTATGCCTGTAGATTCTTACAAGTAGTAACTACAATTTAAAACTCAAAGGAGTTTCACAGTTATTTGGACTATGGACAAGATTTTCATGGTTACTCGTTTAGAATTTCTCTGGTACTTTTAACTGGTGCGGAAACTCTTCAACTGACAAAACACTTAAAAGCCCTCAAAATTATGGATAGCTGGAGCTTGAGGAAAGGTGGGGAGAAGGGATGAAGATGGGGAACAAAGCTCTTAACAGCCTACAGAGGAAACTGACTTTCTTCAAATTAAGTATATTTGCTTTCATCAAGTCAAGAGCTCCAGTGTGTGAGTGAAAAGCTGTCTGGCTGGGGTTAAACCACAACATATGGTCACCTGAACAATTAACATGAGTAGGTTTATATTTGACAAAACACCCTTCTGTCATTTCAAATTGCTTACACAATATGAGGTTTGCTTATTGGATTTAAAGGTTGACAGCTTATCTGTATAGATTGGTTTCCTCTTTGTGGTGCTGATTTTTGCAAACCATTTGGGAACACTGAGGGAAGCAGTCAGTAGGCATTATTTTGGGATTGTATGGTCTCACAAAAGAGGAGAAACGACAGCTATTAAAGCTGTCCAGCTACGTACCAGACATTTCAGATTTTCAGATCTGATGTGAGTTTTTTACCTTCTTGTAAAAGCCTGGTTGGTGGAGAGTCTGTCCTCTTAAAACCACTGGTTTTGTCAGCTGCGGTGAACTTGGAGCATTGAGAGTAGATTAAAGGTAATCTGCCATAATTTCTTTAGATCCTCTTCTGAATATGTGAGGTAGGAAAAGAAGAGGCACTTCTGGTGTGAGTCTGTGAGCTGCAGCTGGTCGGTGGGATGTGGGAGAGCTGTACTCCACTTTGGTTGGTGAAAAGTTGGGGGAACTTGATCAGAATTGGAGATTGTATCATTAGCATACATTTAACTCATAAATAGACTCATAGAATGGTTAGGGTTGGGAAAGACTTCAGGATTCCCCCCTCACCCTAGACGATGTCTCTCAAGGCTCTGTCCAACCTGGCCTTGAACACTGCCAGGGATGGAGCATTCACCACTGCTCTGGGCAGCCTGTTCCAGTGCCTCACTACTCTCACAGTAAAGAACTTTTTCCTTTTATCTAACCTGAACTTCCCCTGCCTTATTGCTGTTACTGGCAGCTTCTCCCTGTGCTGTCTGCCTTTTCAGTTCTTTTTTTTTAAAGGCCTTAGTCCACTGGAACTGCCCAAAAAGCTGGCACGTGAAAGAATACATTTAACTTCACAGTTGGCTTTAGTACATTGGAGGTTTTTTGGAGACTTTTATTACTTGTGCAAGAGTTTGAGATTTTGCTGATGAGCATCAGAACGAGTTGCACAGAACGTGAGAACCACTTGCCAGCCCTGAATGCTAAATACAACTCTCTTCTTCAGGAATGCAAAGAGAAGCAGAGGTGGTACTAGGAAGTGAAGTTAAACCCATCAGCAAGTGGACTTATGTTCTTGTCACTACGCTGTCACCTTCTGAAAGACATTGCTTCATCATTGTGGGAAGCAAATTTTTGGTTTTGAATGGGAATTTGTGTCCTTATGATCTAAGATCCCTCTGTCCCATGGCACAGGGAGAATGCCCAGGAATTAAAGCTTTTCCAATAGATCTAAAGCACTTGGGTGTGATTCAGCTGCCCAGGCTTAGGCTTGTAGTGCCACTCAAGATGTCCTGCAGCATCCACACAAGCCACACAGAGCAGTCAAGTGTGACATGAAACCCACCAGATATCTGTCCCCTTCTGGACTGTCAGCTGGGGTCAGATAGGACACCCAAAACCTAAACCCAGTGTCTGTACTGGTTTCAGGTGACTGTGCTCAGGCAAACGAGCCCTGTCCTTTGCATTAGGATAAACAGATTCATACTGTATGGAACTCCTGAGTGTAAGGGATGAAGTGCTCACTAAATAATGTGGTGCATTGGCTTGAGGTATGGACTGGAAGGATCAACTAACCTGATGCATTGGTAGTGCTTGTGGCTTCATTTTCATGCTTGACAGTGTTGTTGTAGGCTGCACCAGTTCATGTGGAATTGAGCTAGTGATCCAGTCCCTGATGTTCCAAGTGATTGATGTAGCCTCTGTAAATCAGTGAAGAGAGATGGGCAGTCACTGTCTCAGTGAGTGCAGGGTACAGGACCAGCACAGAAGATGTGAGGAGTTCATCTGCTTGTTCTTGTTTTGCTTGGTCACAGTTTGCAATCCGTGTCATCACAAACAGTTTCCACTTTAAACTTTACCCAAAGTCAAAGTTTAAAAGCAGTTTTATAAAAGATAACTGTATTCTCTAGTTTGACTGTTGTCAATCTACTGCAAGCTGGTACTTGCAGCCCTAGTAGTGTTAGATGTGTAGGATGTCAGTACTGATGCAGTAGTGAGATTTGCCGTGATGGCCAGATCTAGTCCTGTGTCACTTGGAGGGATCCAGCTGTTTTTCCCCACTGTGGTTACTTGGGGATTTGCTTTAGGATCAGCTAACTTCTGATTGGCACGAATATAATAGAGATCTTCTGTTTCTACAGCCACGTAGGGGATAGGATATTTCTTTCTTCTGTTATTGACTGTGACTTGCCAACTGTTAGATATTAAATGTCACATTGATCTATGAATCTTAAGACCAACTAAGGTAAAGTCTTGAGCTGCAGAAGCAATAAATGTGTTTAACTTTCTTTAAAAATTAAATATTATTTTCTTTAGATATGAACAGTTTTAGATTCTCCTTTTTCTCTGGGTACATCTCTAATTACCCTGGTTGTTCTATGGCCAAATCACATTAAATAAGTTGTTTAGAAGTTTTTTAGCATTGGGGTACTAGAATGTTCTCTGAGTGTCAAGTCTGATTGTAAATGCTTGTCCTTTTATCTCTCTGAATACTTTATAAACCAGATACTACACATTTGTAAATCTGTCCCCCACAGTAATGCTACAAGGCACAAAGATGTCGCATATTTGTGGTTATTTTGGTTCGAGTTGCATAGTTTGTTCCTTAAGAATTTCAGTATTTAGACCTCTGGGATGGTTGGGGTTTGGTTTGTGTTTCTAACTGATTAGGTGTGCCTGGATTTAATCTTGGAATGACTTTGGTAAACCCCAAGTTTTGAAAGTGTGGCAAGCACCAGGGTCTGATGTGTCCCACAGGTGGTTATGGGGAGTGTTTTACTAAGAACATGCCTTTGGCTTCACTGAAATGCTCTGTAGCAATGCACAGCAGTTCACTGACACCAATTCACTTGCTGCAGGTGTCCTGGGTTTAGCAGCAGCAGTCAGCAGTCATTTTTTCTCCTTCTTGGTAGCTGGTGCAGTGCTGTGTTTTGACTTTCGGGCTGGGAACAAAGCTGATAGAGGTGATGTTTTGGTTTGGCCAAGGACTTGCAGGGCACCCCCCAGAACACTGCAGTGCGGTACAGATATCTTTTCCCTATTAGAAAACTTCTAATGCTTGGAAATGGAATCATGTGTTTCTGAACAGAAGAATAACCTTTCCTTGAATACTTTTTCCCCTCTGTTCTGCTTTGAAGTTGTTCATCTGGAAAAGAACTTGTACCAGAGCGAGAACATTTGCAGCCCATCAGGTCTCTTGAGGAGCTTTTGGCAACAGGAGATTCCAAGCTCTTTTCTGTGGGCCGTGCTTACCTCCAAAGCTCTTCTGACCTGCTGTGATTTAAAAAGGCAATACTGAGTGCAAGAATAGTCCTGTGAGACTTCACTGAGGTTGTGTCTTTCATTAATTGTGGTTTTCATTCAAGATGTTCTGTACATTGCTAGCAATTCATACAGTTTTGTATTCCTTTTTTTTATCCCTTGGGACTTTGTTCTGCAGTGCTGTTGGGATGATACTTTCCCAGCTGTCAGGTATATTTGCATATGTAAATGGGATGTATGTGTATAGCCTTTAAAATGACTTAGGAGGAAAATTACCTAGCCATTCTAGAATGAAACAGTGTTTGCATCCTTCAGATAAATTTGGTGTGAAATATCTATCATATTTAGGCTTTTGTGTCTCCTGTAAGTTGCATGAAACCAATTGCAGTCACAACTGGATACTGACAGAGCAGCATCATTATACCCTGCGTGGTGCTATAAGGAGTTCCAGTTATATTGTGGCTAAAGCCTAGGGAAATAAAAGTGTAAAGGCCCAAAAGGATGGGGAAAACCTCTGCTTTCTGGAAAGGACAGTGCAAAATCTTCCTGCTCATGTTTATTAAAACCCCAACAAACCCACCAAAAGCCAACAGCTACTCAGCAAAAGAAACTCAGCTGTGTTATCAGTTGAGCCTTCATTGAATCAATACAGATCCTTTTCATTCATTAACTTTACACATTTATGGTAGTGCGCTATAATTTTAATGTGTTTTACACATAATTTATGCAAAGTCTAGTTGTGGACATCAGTGTCTCAGTGGTTACTGTCAGTTTTATGTTTCTCAAAAACACGTAGGGATTTAAAAACGGAAAAAGAATGTATTTCCAAAGTAGATTTTATGCAGACTAAGAACCTGTATGAAACTATTTCATAGTGTATGTTTTAAATCTAGTGTTAACAGTGTTTTAAATGTATGAAAAATAATAGGGGTGATGGGTTTAAACTAAAACAAGGGAAGTTCAGGTTGCCTATAAAGAAGGAGGTCTTTACTGTGAGGGTGGTGAGGCCCTGGAACAGGTTGCCCAGAGAAGTGGTAAATGCTCCATCCCTGGCAGTGTTCAAGGCCAGGTTGGACAGAGCCTTGGGTGACGTGGTCTTATGGCAAGGGGTTAGAACTGGATGACAAGATTCTTTCCAACCCAAACCATTCTGCTATTCTATGATCCTGTTCATTTGGCAGAGTAATGTGGCAGTGTTACCAAGGCTGTTCAATACATCACCCTATAATTTCCCCAACGTGCATAATTTTCTGCAAGTTGGGACTGTTGCCTTTGCGTTTTGCTGATGTTCTACTTGTCCATGTAGAGCTTGAGCAGTAACTTCCGCAATTCTCCATCTTCAGTACTCCTTTGTAAGGAGTGGCTTGATAACGGTAAAATGGATTTATCAGAGCTTTTTGCTCCCAAAACACACTGGTGTTTGGGGCTGCTGAGGTTTTAGTCCACAAGGAGGTTTTGCATAAATGAGCAGATGCTCCCTTACTATTTTTAAGGTTGTGCTGCAAACAACTTTAATTTTCAGAGGATTCTTGGCCAGTATTTGCCCATCAGCACTGCACCGTTTGGATGTGGCAGACCTGCCTGTTTCCTTATCAGACTTTAAAAGTATAGCAACAAACCCATTTTTATTTGAAAAGCATGCTTTAATCAGCTTCCATGACAGTATATTCATGTGTCAGTGTTGATCTGCTCATGCTGTTTAAAAACCTGTAAGATGTTTCATAGTGCTATTTTACAATGACCCATGATGTTGCAGGTACCCTACCTAGCTGTTAACCATGGCCATCTACACATCTGTTACTGTGTTTAGTTCACTGCAGCTCCTCTGGCCCTGGTGCGAGTGGTTTTCCCTGGCTCTACGTGGGATGCTGTGGGCTGGAGCCTTGGATTCAGCGGCTCTGCCTCAGCCCGGTTCCCATGGCAACACACACGGTGGGGGGGATGGCTTGTGCCTCTTCCCCGGTTCCCGGAGTTTATACAGCCATAATATGCGTTTTTTCTCAGCAGTATTATCATAGAAATGGCTGCTTGTAGAGGAAAAAGGGATAATGTTAGTGGAAATTGTCAGTATACTCCCAGGTGTTTCTTGGGGTGGTGCAGTGTGTCTCAGGGCATGCAGGTTTATTAGCGCAGCACGCAGCTTTGCACAGATGCTGGGAGAACGTCCTAACCGCAGCAGCAGGGCTCTTGGGCATGTCAAACGCAGGATGTTGTGTCGTTTGGTGCTGCAGATGCTGTTGGACAGCACCTTGCTTTACCCTTTTGATGCAAGCTGCCTTCCTGAGGGCGGCTGTTGTTAAATATAGCTGACATTTCAGTGGGAGCAGGTTCAGAATAAGCACAGGGTAAATAGTTACCATTGCAGAGATGATAAAGCTCTGTAATTAATACTGTTTTTTTAGAAGTGGGCAGGGTGTAGAGCAAGTGACAATCTCAAGTGGTCCTTCATTATGGTCATGCAGCCTCGCCCATTTATTTACCATAGGAACCATAGGCAGATTTGGTTTTCTGTGCTACACAGATAAATCCTTCCTCCTCCAAGTGTGTTGGGAAGCGTTCACTTTCCAGTGTTGGGTATTTTTGTGGTGGTTTTGGTGTTCCTTTATTTTTAAGCCAAAATGTTTTGTGTTGAGACTATTTTATTTCATCACTAGAGATGAATTTCCTTCTTGATTAAAAATGCATGCACCTGGAATTCCAAGGCAACCCCAGAGTATTGTCTGCCTGCCTGGTGTCTTTAATGAAGGGCTGGGATAGTGGCAGATACGGTGTGTGGGAATGAATGTATTTGGATGGATATTTTCCACCTTCTCCGGTGGTGGTGGCCCCAGCAGATGATGTCACCCCGCAGCCCATTGGCTGCGCAGCTCCCGGTGCGGGGAGCAGAGCAAGATGCCGGCACCACGCTCGGTGCTGGATCCAGGCTGCTCACGGGCAGCTGCTGATGGAACCTGTGGTCAGCATTGAGAATTGGCTGCATGTGGCCATGTGAGGTGCTGGGTCTGTCCTAGGGTGAGGGATTGAAGAGCTGTCGGAGGAATGAGGCGGCTGATCTGCAAGAGGATCTGTGATTGTGAGTTGAAAAATCAGGGTGGAAGGAAGGAGACAGGGAGTGCTGGTTAGAGACATTGTGGGAGGGTGTGTGGCAGAACATGCATGAGTGAGAGGAGAAAAGGGAGAAGCATTTGTCTCTGGTAGAATGGAATGATGAAACTGATTTTAAGGGCTTTTCTTTAGGGAAAATACTCCGAAATTGGCAAAAATACTCCATCTGTGCAAGGACATTTTCCCTTTGTGGGCATGAATGTGTAGGATTCATATTTATTCTTAGGTTTGCAGTGGTTAATTATGGAGGTAAAATAGTATTATAACCTTATATTATAAGAACTGAAGATGTAGAAAATGATGTTTATTTCTCATTGTCATTTTGTTCCTAGGTCAGAGACAGAGGACAGAGTGATAAATATTTGGTTTTATTTACGCATTTTGTGAATTTCTGTGAAATGTGAAGCAAAATAGTTGATTAGGAAATAAATATGCATCCATTCTAATAGCTGTAATTTTATTTCATGTATCCTTTTCTAGACAAAAGCTTCGATGATGAAGAGTCAGTGGATGGAAATAGGCCATCATCAGCTGCTTCAGCCTTCAAGGTTCCAGCACTTAAAAAGCCAGGAAATCCTTCGAATAGTGCACGGAAGCCGGGATCAGCTGGTGGGCCTAAGGTTGGAGGTAATGTAAAGCTATTCAGATTGTAATGGGTGTTCCCAGAAACCTTGGCAGAGCAGGGGCAACCCAGAGAACTTTGGAAGGTGATGTTTAATTCATGACTGCAGTATTTTTGCAGGGCTGAGAACAGTAAGGGACTTTGTTTTACATGATTATTCATACGTAAAGGTGTGTGCATGTCTGTGGGAATGTACATTTAGCTTATAAAGGCCTCTCATGTTATAAATGCAGTTAACATCTGGAGATAGCAGTTGTGCTGGTGAAATGAATATAAGGATATCTCTGATAGAATCCACACCTCACTTGCTGTATATACAGGTATACTGTGAGATTCTGTCTGTGTAGATGAGATTTCTGCTGTGGGTCTGCACTGCTGCACGTGGCTGGAAGGGACTAGCCATCAGTCATACACCTCAGCAGAGGTGCATGTTACACCTGGATGTTCTCATTATCCCTTAACCTGTTGTGACATTGGTTATGAAAGATAAAAAAGGGGGTTGTCAAAATCCGTGCCAGGTATTTTGGGGTTTTTTTCCATGGTAGACTTGAAACAGGATGCTGCTGCTGCTTACTAATTACAGTCTTTGAACATGGAAATCTGCAGTTTTTTAGGGCGGGGGTAACCTAATAAAAGCAAAGGTTCACTGCTAAAGAACTGACAGCTTTCTGGATGGTTCATGTACTCATTCAGAAAAATACATGATTAAGTGGAAATGTACCAGGCTTCAGGTGGCTTTTTTATGAACAGGTGATTCAGTAAAGGGTTTCTCTAATAGAAGTGATTTTTTTGCATGGTTTTATTCATGTAACAGTCCCTTATGTGAACTGCAAAGCTAAATTTGAAAGGAGATACACATGCTGAATGAGGTGCCTTAAGCATTTTCATGTTACTAAGATGTACCTAATGTTCTGACAGTTTATTGTTTTTCTAATGTGATCTTCAGAATTCGTAATGAATTGAAAAGATTCCCATAGGGCGGGATCAACACTGCCATAGTATTAACTCCAAATTGATAGCAGTGTGAATCAGGAAGTACCACCTAAAAGACTTCCTAAAGGAGATGGTCTCTTGAAATTGACTCTTAGTATTTATTATTACACAAAGATCTACTAATAATAATACCATCTCCTTTAACCTGAAGCATGGTGGGTTTTGCATGAAAGACCCGCTACATGTAGTAGTAGAACCGAATGCTCAGGATTCCTGTTTCCTTCAGTATGTGCCTATTTTAGTAATATTTTATTAGATATAGATGATTTTTACTGTAAAATTATTTTTACATGGAGATTTTGACTTTACGTGCTCTGCAGTAAAAACATGGAGATAGGAAAGCAGCAGAAGGGAAATAAGAACAGAATAATCATTCAACTGATTTCGCAGTTAATCTAAAAATTCAGTAGTAAAGGTCATTAACTCCCCAAACTATTACATTGGTTTTCTTTCCTTTCCTGTAGTGCCAATCTTCAAAAAAATTAAAATGAAAAAAAAGACATGGAAAAAGGACAAAATGTGAGCAGAGCCCTTTGGTCACTCCTTGCTTTGTACCATCTCCTTTCAAGTCTGTAAATTCCTGAGGAGTGTTCACCTGTGTTACCTGTTCCCCTTCTTTTTGTCTTCTGTCAGTATGTCTCTAGTCAGGATTTTGAAAACTAAACATTTGACCTGTATAATGTTGATGAAATTGTTCTTTGCATGTTAGTGTGTGTGGTTCTGCAGGCTGCTCAGGTGCTTGACCATGGGTATTTTTGCCTTAGTACTTTGTAGGAAGGATGTTACGCTTTGTATTCTTCACCAGATGGCTGGGAAGTGGAAGTTTGTCTTCCAGTCTTCAGTTGTTCACGACTACCTCTACTTTTTTCTCTTGCTGTATGCCAAGAAGAAACTTTTACAGATCTATTAATCTGCTTTTGCACAGATTTCTTTTATTACATGTACTGTATAATTCCTAGAATTACTTCTTTGGTGGCTTTTTTTTTCCCATCAAGTTTTCCTTGAGTTGACCCTCCATCTTTTTAGCATTTTCCATATGTCACCATTGATCAGCAAGGCCGTTACCACTGTTCATTTTTAGCAGCTAGTATTTGTCTTCATTTTACTTCTGCTTCTCATTATTTTTATCTTTCAGTGTTTGCCTCCATCTCCATACTTTCTTTTTTTTTTTTTAAGGTTACCAGTGCTTAAACTAGTTTTGTGTAGTAACAAACTTGCGAGCAGATAGAAATGATAGATGTCTGCACTAAGAGAACATTACCCTTCTAAACAGTATTTACAAATCCTGCATCTCCTAGCATATTAAAGACCATTAGTGTAGATAACAAATGTATTTTATAGTCAGTCAAGTCATATACTCTTCCAGAATTGAGGAGTTTCCCATATGTTATTCATATGAGCAGTGATACTAGGTCAGACAAGATGTCTATATAACCCACTGTCCTGTCTGACTGTAGTCAGAAATATGGCTACTAGAGAAATGTGTGTGCACAGGACAAGTGTCTAGAAGCACACTGTCATTGCACAGGACAAAATGCTGGGTTTAAGGAGCTTTATTCCTCAAGAGAACCATGGTCTTTGAAAGTACAGCTAGGGCATCCTGTTCTGCTTGAGACTTCATGGGTCTTTCTGGCTATAATCATGACATAAGTTCGTATTAACTTTCCATTGTATGTTTTATGAGAACCTCTGTAAGGCTGGAACACTATTCTTAGCATTGTAATTTGGAAAAAGGTGTACTCCCTACTTTTTGCTGCTGTTTTCAGTAGCAAGATACCACATCTTGTGTTTTTACCCAAAGTTCATTGCCCTTTTTAAATCCATAGTGTACTTGCCTTATTAAACTTGTTTACTGTTCAACATGGCTCCACTTTCCGAAACAACCTGTGTTGCTTTAGGATGAGTCAGCCAATAACAAACCAGCAAAGGGGATGTTGTTCATTTAAGTATCAGAATAACTGTTTTTCAAAAAGTTGGGGTTTTTTTTCCTATCAAAAAACAGTGATGCAAAAAGCATTGGTGATGTTGCCTTCATAAACTATTCCAAGGATCTGGTCCTGAATGTGCCAGTTCAAGGTTTGATGGTGGCATTATTTGAAATAACCCTCAGTTTTAGAATGGTCTTCATTCTTAAAGCTAAAAAAACTCCCTAAAATTTGATGTTTGTTGAAAGATATTAAAAATATCTCCTTTTAGGTAAATATCAGGTAACTGGAAAACTTCAGTCCATGTAAGAATTATTTTGTGCTTCATCTTGGTACACAAGTCCTGTACTTGCCCCTGACTAATGTGGCACACCTCAAGGGCTATTGAGATGTGCTATCCTAGTAGTTGAACACCCCACACCACCTTCTTCCTTGTCAGTTTAGCTGATGCCTTATCTCTTCTTGTCCCTCCCTACTCCTGTTCTTTCCTGCAGTGAGTAATTGTATGAAGAGCTCTGCTCACAGACAGCACACTCACTTGCAGAGCAGAATCTTCTGTTCATGTGCAGCATCTCTGGAATGTAGGAGGATTGTTTTAATGAAGCGGGTGTGATACAGGTGGGATCTCTAGGGAAGTTCTCTAACCCTGTCTGCCACGTTTCCAGTGTAGGCAGATAAAGTAAGGAACAGAAGGTTTTAGAAAGGCATTTGAAGGTATTTTGCTATTTTGTTCAGGTTTTCGGCTTTTTCAGCTTGAATGACTTTGAGTGCCTCAGGGACAAAGACTTCGGTGCTGTAGGAGCAGAGGTGGACACATCAGTTCAGAATGAATGTCAGTCATGGGGGCTGACATGACAGAGTTCATCTGTCAGTTTTCTTAAAGTGGGCTCTCTAGCAAAGGCTTTTCTACTCTGCAGGTCACTTGGTTATAACTTGAATTGCTTCTAAGCTGGCTTAGAATAACATGAAGGCTTTGTCCGTGAAGGTTCTACTAAAAAAAATAAAGGGTTTTTTTGGGTTTAGTATTATATCTGGTGACTTCAAAAAAATCCCGTGCCTTGCGTTGGAACAACTGAACAGGCTTGCTGATCCTAACTCTCTGCCCAGTGTCTTTGTCAGAGGCAGTTCAGCTTCAGTCAAAAGCATTTTGGCTTGAGCTAATATATTGTGAACTGCAGTGGCTGAACAGCCCAATACATGTTCCTTCTGCTGTCCCTCACCCCTCCTCTCTCCCCTATGTGCATGTAATAACTGCCATCACGCAGATGTGGTGAGCAATTCCATCAGGTAGCCTCCCAGTGGTTTCCTGTGTTTTGTGTGCAAGGTTTGGTAGACAAGGTGTGTGCTTGCACAAGGGGCATACAGACAAGTTTATAACAACAGATTGGTCTTTGAGGATTGCAGATTATTTGTTTACAGATGCAGTCATTGTTTTCCTCTGAAAATGGACCCAAGGCAGATGGAATTCAGTTGATGGAAACTTGTCAGAGCTAGGATCACTAAAACTTCTCATGGTTTGGTTTTTCTCTAATGTTTGTTGGCAGAGCTGTGGCAATTAGCAGCATGATCTGTTTCTTAACTTGTAGAGCAAAGCCAGTAAGTGACACTAACAGTTGTGCCAGCACAATTACACAGGGAATAGGAGCAGGAAGCTTGCTTGTTGAAACTTCTTGGCCAGTTCATTTTATTCACATCTTAGCTACTCCCCACTGTAATTCACTATTCAGATGTACTAGTGCTAGATTGAGGGCAGTCAGTAGGAGTGAGCAGGGGCTGACAGCTAATCTGTTGTACAAAAAACTGAGCAAGTGCTTGAGCTTATCCTGCCCACTTACCCTGTGCTGAGCTGAAGCTGCTGACAGTTCCTCATGTACAGCTCAGTGTTTGTTATTCCACAAAGTCAAAAGGGTAACAGTGCTTTTTAAATCCAGAATGATCTGCATTCTCTCCTTCAGTCTCAGATACAAGAAGTGAAGCTTTGGAATTAGTTGAGATGTAGGTGGTGGGGTTTGTTTCAGAAGAAAATGGTAATCCCCATCATTTTACTCTAGATATGTTGCTCAGTAAGATACTGTTACTGCGTGCAATTCAGTTTCTGAGGGATAAAAGCCATTTGTGTGGCAATACATTGTTTAAAACTTACTAACATTTGATTTGAGATGCATGTTGTATCAGAAACCAGCTACAAATATCTTAGGCAAGTGCCTTTGAGGAAAGGATTGGAAAACAAAGAGTGAAACTAAGCTTTAGAGTTTGTGTTACTCCCAAGTTTCTGTACCAGGGTTGAAATCCCCCTTTTTAACAAGGAAATTGTTGTCAAAAGACCCATAGAAGTAGGAAGAACTGGAGTAGTAGAGACATGCTACCAAATACATACCAAGCATTTTAAGACCAGGGCTTTTATGCTTTGTAAAACAAGCTTTGATTAAACATTTCTTGGTTTTGAAACAAAAATACCAGCCCAGTATGACTTTCACGACATCCACCTTCTCCCATACAGCATTGTCCTGGTGTTTCGTTATCCCATGATGTACAGCTTTGCAGGGAGAGAGCATCAAAGTGGGGCAGGAAGTGAAGCAGTCCAGAGTTGTTGTGATATGATGGAAAGATTTCAAACGTTTCAGTTAGAGTGGAATAGCTCTGCCACAGGAATGAATTCCTGGGTGAGAAAACTGATATAGTGCAAAAGTCTAGGTAATTTCTTTGCTTGCATACAGTACCCTCCTGGTGTTGAGCTCTTCACAATGCTGAACTGAAAGCCTTATGACTGGAAACCACTTCGTTCACAAAAACTCCTGGAGCCTCACAAAATGTTAGAAATCCTTAAATCTAACTTATGAAGATGTGGTCTCTCTCAGTAGTCTGCAGGGAGTCTCCATCCCCAGAGTCACTGAACTTGACTTCAAACCAAACCAACAACACAACAGCAAAAAACAACCAAACAACAAACCCCAAATACTAATCTGCTCTAAAACTCAGCTGCTTCAGCTGGTGATTTACTTCCATGTCAAGTCTGTTTGTTATGTTCAGTGGATTCTCACCAGCTTCCTGAAGTGGAACTTGGACTTACAGGTTTCTTTGTGATCCTAACTAGAGTGCTTGAAGGGTAAGAATAAGTAAAGGTTAGGATTAAAACTAACAGATAATGTAGATAAATGCCTTGTGTGGATTATTCTCCTTCTTCAGATGCTTTTCTCTTCTGGGTCTCAGCCATGGGAGGCCCAGCAGGTTCAGTGAGCTGTGTCCACAGGTAGACTAATGTGAATTGCATTCATTTAAGAAGCCAGTTGATGAGGCTCTGGATTTTAGTTATCTACTGAGCACTTAAAGATGTTAAATGCAGCAGGGTCACAGCCTTCTAGAATTGCTTACAGTGTTCTTGCCATTAGGACTGCAGTAGCTGAACTCGCCTGTACTTGGACAAAGGATTATGTGCTCTGTGGGTAAGGTTAAGAACATGCAGCATTCACTGTAAAGCATTAACACTCAAGACGGCTGCCTCTAAGAAATTTGTAATCATGGCTTGTTCTGAGAAGGTAATAAACAACAAAACAGCTCCTCAGAATGTGTGTGCTCTGTCAGATACATCAGGTTTGAGACTGTAGGCAGTACTGTCTGAAATGGGAATTCCATACAGCTCTGCTGTTGCTTTTGTGGAGGGGAGTCAAGCTTGACAAAAGCATGAGAAGTTCTTCTGAAGGTATCTGCATGTGTGTGACTGTTGATACGTCTTGTTAGTGTGCTAAGTCTTTCTCCTGAACTGGGAAGCAGCAGGTTGAGTTTGGTCATTTCTTGGTTACTCTCTACAGAAAAAATGACTTTGCAAACAGAACTGCTAAACATACCTATGAAGAGAGTGGGAAGTAAAGGGGAAGGTTGGACAATATCCTTTCTCCTGCAATACGGACTTTTGACTTGTATTCAATTTAAAGAGAAGACACTTCACGCTTTATTTTGGTGTGTATATGGGATCATGCAGCTGAGGAGGAGAAAGATTAGTGAAATACCAGTGGATGTTCTTTTAGAGATAACTGAAAGGTGTGAACTGCCAAAACCCCACCACACCACCTTTTATTATTACCAGGCAAAGAGGCAACAAGACTATTTTCTGAGGGTATTACTTTCTAAGAAAAGTGGTCTGTAGAAGTGAACTAGTTGTTGAACTGGGGAAGGTAGGAAGTGCTGCGTGCCTGTGTCAAATGGGATTTAAGTAGGAGTCTGTTTCTCTTTCTCTCTTTAAAGTAATGAATCCTAAGATGCAGGGTCTACTCTTATTCCTCAGGATGCATTATTGGGTGATGCTGAGGTGCTAGAAAACAGTCAACTCTATTTCTTTGTTTTTCAAATACCTTGAAGCAGACTAAAGAAAACATTAGGAAAGGCAACTTCATCTACTTTTAATCTTTATAGTGTACAGGAGTGCACTATGAATACTTGAAATCCAGGCATTTTCTGTGTTTGTATGCTCATGGCCTATATGTGTCAGTTTGTAATACTTGATTTCTGTAAGTTTATCCCCTTGCAGAAAATTGTTAAGCAATGGATGGGAATGAAGAGTTTCCCTGCTGTAACAGTGGTGTTTTCTGTATTTATATAACTGAATAATAATAATAGAGGACCTGTATAAACTGTCAATTGCAGCTTTTAGGGCTTTTTGCCTTTCATGTTACAGGATCACTTTGGTCTTCATATGTCATCAGTTTGCAAAGAAACGTGTGGTATGAGCTTCATAGAGGTTCGTGTGTGACTAACACAGTGGGTTAGGTTTGAATAAGCTATTTTGGTAAGAACAGAAATCTCTATGAACTTGTGTATATAATTTTAAACATTTTTTAAAAAGAAGTTCTGTGACCATATGAGAACTGTTTTAACCTTTAAAAATGAGGTTTTCTGGTGACCTTTTGGCTGCTTAGGGTTTCTTTTCTCCATTTACTTTCCTTGAGTACGTACTGCATGTTGGAGTTTTTTTGGAGGGACATACAAGGTTATGAGTTGAACATCCAGGCATCTCTTTGTACCACCTCGTTTAGTATGGTACCTGTGTGCCATATGATTTCTTATCAAGATTTCTTTCTGTAAAATTATGCTCTGACCAGGGCTTCTTCCCCTTTAGGAGCTGTACAAGTTTGTGTGGCAAAGGGCGCGTTCTGGGTACAAACCACATCTTTCCCTCCTCCTTTTCTTGGCTGGTCAGATACTCATTCACCTTGTGGAAGGACTTGTTCCCTCTACTGTCTGGATGGAGAAGAAATAGGTGGTTATTACATCTTTCCCTTCTGGCTGCCATTGGCATTTATGACAGATGGTGTTGGAGATACACATGTAGAAATGTGCTATATAGAGCATCTCTTTGCAACAACCTTGAGCTAAGGCTGTCAAAATCACTTAGGTGTTCCGGTATTTTACTGCAAGCATCATGTCCAAATTTTGCTAGATACCACTTCAGTGGTTTTACACTAAGCAGCCACAAAAGCATGTGAGAGATCTTATTGTGCAGGGAGGTGTTGAGATCTAAGAAGTTTGTCAGCAAATTTGTAGTAATAGTGGACCCTCATGTTCCAGACTGCCCAAGTATGCAAACAGAATAGGCACAATTCCCTCCACTATAAATAGGAGGTCAGGAACTGTAAACTGTAGAATGGTTTTTAAGAGTGCAGCCATCAAGGGTTTGATTTCCCAATAATTCCTTGCTTTTTGGTTTAGGTGACTCCTCTGCCTTAAATGCTTATTCATCTAGTAAAATACATGCCTTCTCTGCCTAATGCCTCATTTCAGCTGTGCTCTGCGAGTTAGGGAGGACATTCTGGCATCTATCCTGTTGGCTTCACTCTGAAAGGGTTGAGACAAGACCCTTGTTCCTGAGTGCACATTTGCTGTCAGAGGTTGTTACCTTTTTTCCCCTCTCGAGAAGGAAGTGTGCTACTGGTCTGGTTACCTCCATGCAGTTAACCTGTCTCGTTGTATTAGTTAGCTGCCTGATTTGATAACTGAAGATACTTAAGGATTGTGCCAAGCTTCACTTTGTACTTGGAGTTTTTGACTTCTAGCACAGCCTGGGTCTTAGGACGATAGTCTTTGATTTGAAAGCACACTTGAGTTCATTCCTTTAAAGAAACGGCTCTCTTGGTAACCAAAAGTGAAATCCAGACACTGCTTTCTATTTATTTTCTTTTTAGGGTTACCTTAGTTCCTACACAAGATTGTAATGAAATTTGGCAAGCACATGCTAGTGTGAAGCCAGCAGGTTACCTTTTGGTATTCTTCCCTGATCCTTTTGCTTGGGATCTGGGACATCTTTGCTGGTAGGTGATAATAGTTCCATCACTTCCCTCATGCAGAAGTAACTGCCCTATTACTTGCACAGGTGTCATGGAAGCTTTTGGAGAGAAAACATTTCTGGTAGGACACAGTTTCAGTTGTGTGTTTGGGCTGTTCTGGGGAGCTTCCTGCAGGTGATGCAATGTTGAAGCCCCACTGGGGAGCAGCCATGGCGATGAGTGGTCTGAGAAGGAGAACGCTCATCAGTGGAGTTCAGGTTCTTCTCCAACACAAATTCCCTTCACCATGTCCTTGCTTTCTTTGTTGAAGTTCTTGGAACTTTGAGACAAATGCACCTCACTCTTAACTACCTACTCCCAGGTCAGCTGGGGAACAGCAGGCAAAGTGATTGTGTAGGGCACACAAGAAAAGTGCTGTCACAGGTGAAACAGAACTTTCTTCTCTCCCTTCCTGACCAGCCCTGACTCTTGCTTCAGGATCCCTTCAGCACCCTAACAAGGCCTTCTTCATGCAAACCAAGAGCTAGGACATGACTTTAATATGGGGAGGGGCTGAGTGTGGAGCTGGAGAGGGAGGTGTTTCTGTAGCTGCTTTTAACTGCAGACACAGCCCAGGTTTACCTGGAGCAGCAGGAAAGCTTAGAGAATAAGTGTGGGGTTGAACTGTGCAGACTGGGACCTGCAGTTCACCTGCTTTTGTGTAGGAGCTGCTCTTCTTTGAGTGTGACACTCTTCTTGTTGGCCACCCAAGGGAGGAGAGGGGGAATCAAGCAGTGAGTGTGGGCAGGAGGCAGGGAAGGCATAGCTTTTCGGAGGCTCTTAGGAGGCATCACAGTCTCTTTCTGACTCTGATGGGAAGCAAGAGAAATGAAGCTGGAATTTGGTAGAGGGAAGGGATGTAAGAATGGCTCCTGCTTGCGCCACTCAAGCCAGGCAAACGCAGGAAAGCATGGGGACCATTTGTCTTTTGGAAGTAGGTGTTTGGAGATAGGATCCAGGCAACAGAGCTGGTGCAGGGCATGGAGCACAAGTGTGATGGGGAGCGGCTGAGAGACCTGGGGGGTTCAGTCTGGAGAAGAGAAGGCTCAGGGGGGACCTTATCGCTCCCTACAAGTGCCTGACAGGAGGTTGTAGTGAGGTGGGGTCGGTCTCTGCTCCCAAGGAACAAAGGACAGGACAGCCTCAAGCTGCACCAGGGCAGCTTTAGATGGAGCTGAGGAACAATTCCTTCCCCAGAGGGTGCTCAGGCATTGGAACAGGCTGCCCAGGGCAGGGCTGTAGTCACTGTCCCTGCAAGTGTTCAACACACCATGTAGATGAGGCCCTCAGTGCCATGGGTGAGTGGTGGCCTTGGCAGGGCTGAGGAACGGTTGGACTGGATGAGCTTGAAGCTCTTTTCCAACCTGATTGATTCTATGGTTCTAAAAATAATAAAATGAAGCCATTAACTTTATCAAATTGGAAACTGCTCAGAATTGTTAATCTGAGGGGACAGTTAACGTCTTCCTTATTCATGGTGAAATGAGAGTTCAAGGTCTTCTGATTTTAGACATGGTGGATGTTCAGGGGTTTTCTAAGTTGTAGTAAATGTTTGAAAACAGGCATTGTGAAAGGTGCTTCTGTCAGTTTGAAAACCTCAGTGTACCCTGCATACTGTTTAACAGTGTTTTGCATTTATTTAGGTTCCTCGAAAGAAGGAGGAGCTGGAGCTGTGGATGAGGATGATTTTATTAAGGCATTTACAGATGTTCCTACTGTACAGGTAAAGAGGCTGTGTATACTCATGCTTCTTTGGAGAAATATGCTATTTGTTAGCCTACTTTCAAACTTTTGTAGTTTTACAGTCTTCTAGGCAAGTGTTACTACTCCTTCTGCATTTACAGTCTCTATGGGAAGCTCTTTATTATGGGAAGCTCCAGTTAGTTACAAAACCCACCTTTTTTTTGTTACTGTCCTACTAATTACCACATTGTGTTTCAGATAAATACATTATTACTTTTCTTAATCTTATCCAGGGGATACTGCAATTAATTCTATGTTTAAATTTTAATAAGAAAAATATTTCCATGATGTTTGAAGTATTTAGGACTGCAATTTTAAGGCATAATTGAGTAATAATAGTATAGGCAAATAATTTACAAAGCAAGAATTGTATTTTCAGATGTGCCTGAATTGGAATGATGTGCATCTCGCATATATGTCCTCACCTCTAGCAGTACTTCAAAACGAGGAATGTAGTGCCTTATTTAAATACTAATGAACCTGTTGGATTCAGAGTTATTAGTTGGAAGATCAGACTTTTGTTTCTGTTCTTGAACTGTGGGAATTGTATATATTTGGTACTTTCACACGGTTGAGTCATTTAACTTGCTTGTATCGTCCTCGACCTAGTTTGAATAAGTTTTTCTTCAGTGGCAGAGGTGTGGAAGACAAACGAAAACTCAGCCATAGCTCCCAAACACCAGAAGGATTCTGTGTGACTCCTTTTTCTTGATACTGACTCTTGTTCCATTTTTATTTCCTAAGATGATAGCATAGCTGTTTGCTAGATCTCCTTCTGCAGGCAGAAATGCTTTCTGCTTTTATGAAGGGACACTCTTAACTCCATGATCCCTGTCACATCAACATCTTTGTCTTACACTGTGAGAGCTTTATGTTTCTTTGCCTCTCCAAAATTCAGAATTCATTACAGGACAAAACCAGGGAGGTCTTAGTATTATATATCCCCATTATGTTGAACCAAGCCATAGTCCCCAGCGCAGAAAATGTGCTGTTTGTAGTTCAGTGCCATAGTACTTGCAGTCCCAAGCAGACCTCTCTAGTCACTGCAGCTGGTTTATAGCATTGCAAGAACAAAAGTGGGGTAACTGTATGTTGTTGACCAGCATATGTGATTTTTCTGCCTGCTAGATGATCTAAGAAGGTAGCTCATCCCTAAACTGTGAGAAGTGGAGTATGACACACTTGTCTTTAGTAACCTCCTTCTAGTTGAGGTGAGGAGGCAGGAGAGAAATGTGTAACTGGCCCTAAAATAGCTCACTTATTTCATGGATGAGAATGTAAGAAAGATCTGCTGACTAGGAGGTCTTGAGAATAATGATTTCTTGCTGTCCAACTTCTTGCTTCTAGTTGTGGAAAACCAGACTGTATTTGGAATGACTCTTGTAGTAATTTCAAGTTACCCAGGAAAATAAGGTATTTTGTAGAAAATATATGTTCATCTTAAGTTTAGAACAGAGTAAGGATGTTCCTAAATCTTACTGCAGTAAAAGATGCATACATGCATGCCAAACAGTGTGTTCAAGAGACCAGCAGCAAAGCTTTTCAGGAATTCATGCGAAGCAAAGTGTCCTAATCTCTTGCTTTCCCTGAGTTGTCTGTGCTCTTGCATATAGAAAAATTGTGTCTTGGACCTAAGTCAGTCATTTGGGAGCATCAGGCATGGCTATTTACTTGTCATGCTGGCCTGAAGCTAACACTCTAAAAGGGTATGAGTTTCCTTGAAGTCCTGAGTCATATTGGCCAGCCCCATGTGGATGTGTTGGCTGTGTCTCAGATGGCCCTAGATGCCTGTGCATGGGCAACTGTGTTTTGCCCAATGGGTTTATATTAACTATTTTTTTATCCAAAATATTAGACATCTTTAGATGAAAATATGCTTTAGAAAAAACCCTGGGCAGATCAAGCTTCTGATTAGTATTTGCTTCATACCCTCTTCAGCTTGTTCTCAGTCTGGGCTGAGGGAACTTTGAATTTTGCATCTACAGTAAAAGCAGAAAAGAGAACAGAAGGAAAATCAGTTTATTTGTGATGTTAATAACAAATTGTCTTGACGTTTTACTTTTTTCTTTAGGAATCCCCTGTTGTACATGTATAGTTGTCAATAAATGTGTTAAATCCTCTATTACCAGGTAGTGACTGATGCACGGTTGGGTGGGTCAGACTGCAGTTTTGCTGGAGTTATTATGTGGTGAGAACTCTGGAGGCTGCTCCTTACCTTTACATACTGACTGCATAACTTAATAAGCAATAAGCTTGGAGTAGTAATACACATGGAAACTGTTGAAGGTTTTAATACATGTTTTCAGACAAGTCTTTATTTTGGTGTTTAGCGGCCAGCCCGGTTAGAGCCTCATAGACTGATGCACTCTTGGAATGCAGGCGGGACTCCCTGCCCCAGAAGAGTTGCATCAGGTTAAAAGCTGTTGGTTGAGTTTCATCAGGTGAACTCTTGAGGAAAATGTAGATTCTTTAGCTTTTAATGACTATTCACTGCTCAGTGCTCTTTAAAAGCCTATTTATCCCTCTTAGGCGGTTCTCTGGAACTTTGGGGGCAAGATTCTCATAATTACTATTGTGTTTTCAGTCTTCTCAACTTCCTTTCTTTCAGGTTAGCTGGATATTGACAGTCTCTCATTTTTCTGTTTGTTTAATGCTTCAGATATATTCTAGTCGAGAACTTGAAGAAACATTGAACAAAATCAGGGAAATTCTCTCGGATGACAAGCATGATTGGGATCAACGAACTAATGCGGTAAACTTGGGCAGTTTCAGGGCTGGGTGTATTTCAGAAAGGAGAGGCAGATGGGTGTTTTAAACTGATTTTCTTGAAGCAAGAATAATTGAAGATATGGAATTGAAGATGGAATTTTCCTTTTCAAACCTTGCATCTTGTATACAAAATGAGTTTGAGCAAGGATTTTAAAAAGGCCAAAATACATTTTTGCTGACAATTTAAGTGGAAGCTTTTCTACAAGCCATCATGTCATGTAAGTTTCAGCTGACATTATAGAATCATAGAACGGTTAGGATTAGAAAAGACCCTAAGATCCTAATTTCAAGCCCCCTGTCATGAGCAGGGACACCTTCCACAGCCCAAAGCCTGTCCAACCTGGCCTTGAACAATGCCAGAGATGGGGCAGCTACAATTTCCTCAGCCTTTTTTTTAATGCAAACCTGCCTATTTACAGGTGAACTGCTAGCAATAGTACCTCTGTAGTGTGGCTCTAATAAGTTGCACTTGCAGGATTAAAATGTGTGTCTAGCATTTGCATTTCTTACCAGGTTTACGGTGTCTTAGTGTTCAGAAGCAGATACTTGAACAGCATTTATGTATTGGTACGTTTGTAGGCTGGGATATGAGACCTGTTAGCTCTAGAGTTTAAGTACTAGAATGTTTTTAAACTTTTCAAAGTTACTGCTATATATTTCAAGATGATGCTTTGCTTTGAGTTAGAGTTTTGAAAGCATTTTCTTGCAATGAAGTTGTTGCTTTTTTATTTCACAGTACATATTGGTGGTGTCCTAAATGAAATGCCTTACGTTTTTCTAGCTGAAGAAAGTTCGGTCGTTGCTTGTTGCTGGAGCTGCACAGTATGATGGCTTTTTCCAGCATTTACGTTTGTTGGATGGTGCTTTCAAGCTGTCAGCCAAGGACCTGAGATCCCAGGTGGTTAGAGAAGCCTGCATTACTGTAGCGTAAGTACTCCTTGTGTGCGCTTGTGTACGGTGCTGCATTGAATGATTAATTTGACTTAAGATGCCTTAGCAGTGCTGCAGGAAAGAGTATCCTGTGGGGCTGCTGTACACCATGACTGAGAAAGAATCAAGCCGATAGCTGAAGCTAGAGAGAAAAAGAAACATTTAAAGGGATTTGCTCTCTTAGGGCACATACATCGTTGATAACCCTGTAACAGATTGTATGTGCGGAACAAGTTCCCATCATTGCACTGTGTACTTAGCAGTACTTACAGCAGTTTGTATTAACTTGCACTATAATACTAGGGGCTAGTCTTAGGAGCGCTCATGCTTTGGTGATTGGCACAGGACTTCACTGTGGCTACTTGTAGTAGCAAAATGAGCTGTCCTGTGGTGGTTTGAATATTGCATGTTTTGGTGAGGTGGTGTCATTCATGTCCATGGTAATTTTAGAAGCCATGGCTTCACAGAAATAAGACCTTCACTTATCTTGGGCACTCACTATTCAATGTCAGGGGTAAAAGCACCACCGCTGCCTTGGAGACCTGTTGGAACATGCAGCTGCCCTTGCAGGGAGATTGAGGCTTTGAGAAAATAACACTAACCTTTCCTAACATGAAGTCAGGAGTAGTGTTAAAAAGTACTGTGGAAATGTTCTTATCCATGCTTAAAAGCTTGGAATTTTTCTTGATCCCTAAAACTTAGATACATTTTGATGTGTCATTTGCTGCTGACTACAGATTCGTTATATGTGTATGTATACATATATATAGCTTCTGCATGGAAAAAGCATTTTCTGTCACCACTGGACAGTTAAATTACTATGTGTTGTATATGTTTGTACAGTTTGCCAAAATTGAAACCATAACCTTTAATAAACAAGGGAGTCAAATGTAATGGTTGGCTTATTATGATAAATTCAGTAGGTTTGCCTGCATTCAAAAGCAAAAAATCTCAATTTTCATAAGACTTTTAGATCTATGTATTCTCAAAGTGTGTTAAAAAAGCAGAAGTACCATGATATTTTATATGGACATGAGACTTTTAGCCTTTCAAATCATGGTATTTCTTTTTCATTGCAAAATAAAGTTATTAATGTTCACCCTTTCAATGTGTCTGCTAAGTAGCAAAAACGTCCCACAAATTCTACATTTCTAATGAGGAGGGGACTTGGGAATCATGAAATTAAGTTCTGTTGTTCTGAAAGACAAATCTTTAAAATGTACGGTCAACTTTGTTATTTTAAGACTAAGAAATCAGCTTTTGTTAACAAGTTTTATTTCTTTTTCCTAACTAGCCACCTTTCAACTGTGTTGGGAAACAAATTTGACCATGGGGCTGAAGCTATTGTGCCTACTCTTTTTAACCTGGTTCCCAACAGCGCCAAAGTGATGGCAACTTCTGGGTGTGCAGCTATTAGATTCATTATTCGGGTAGGTGTTCCTCTCTCCCATTGCTTACAGGGAGTATTCACATAGTGGCTCTTAGCAGAAATAACATTTCTGAAATGAAGGATTATAGATCACTTTATAATGGAAAAGTAACTTTATGTCACAGACAGACAAATATCATTTATCATTGAAACCAGCTGGTAGCATTATCATAATAAAGATGGAGGTATAGGTATGAAAAGCAAGTCTGTTTTCATGATTTGTCTGTAATATGTTCATTGTAAAAAAGGCAAATGTATTTCAAAGGTAAGTGCTCCTAACTGCCTTTTAACAAGGCAAAGTTAAGCTAGTAGTGAAGGAGCTAGTAAGATTATTTTTTTTCCTAACAACAATAAAACTATTTTTATAAGAAAAAAACAAGCATAGTATTAAAACCAAATTGGAACCATGGAGTTAATGATAAAGTGTTGAAGAGGCTGGACATACGCAGATCAGTTCAGAAAGCCCAGGCTTGTGGGAGAGAAGCCCAATAGACATTTTAATCCTTGGGTTTAATTACTTTATAAATGGAGCCCTTAAAGCTCTAGCATATAGATAAAAGGAATATTGTATACTAGGTGGGTTTTATTGTCTGTTCCTTAAGCATCTGCTACTGACTGGTGTCTGAGACAAGATATTTAGCTAGATTTCTGGGACTTGTACTGATATTTTCAAATAGAAGTGAGAAGTTGCCTGTAGTTCCTACATGAAAAGCTGTGGTATTCTTAATGCTAGGCACTCACAAGTATTCACCACAATCTCATCCATTGTTTTGTTTAGGTTCTTGGAAGCCAAAGTGGTTTCATTGCTCACACCTTTTGTTGCAATCCTCAGTATGTTGTGGAATCTGTACTTACTCAGTCTGCCCATGACTCTGAGAACATGCTCTGAGACTTCTGCATTACCTTTGCATCAACACTTGGGCTAAGATCTATTGGTTTTTTTATCCCAGGCTCTTAAAATATACAGTGAGATGGCTGATGGCACAGAGTTGAGAGTGGAGGGAGGAATACACTTTACACAGAGTGACTGAGGTAGTAAGATAATAATGCCATGTGTAGTTTTAGTACATGAGCTCAGGCATGTAAGAAACTAACCCTGTCTTGTTGTTTACGGGAGCAATCAGGCATCAGGAAAGCAGCATGAAATTAAAATTCACTGATGAAATTGAATTGGCTTCATTGGCTCAGGTCAGTTGGAGACAAACCTGCACATTGGCTGTAGCTGTCCTGATTTTGTTTAAGCTTCTGTTACCCTTAGCTGTAGTTTAACATTGGAGACATAAAAGTGAGAAATCCTGCCCATGGTGTTCAAATACCCAACCAATAAATGATGAGTCTACAGAAAAAGAGGGAGGCTGTATTATTCCAGGGATCTTGAAGAGCCCCATCATCTTCATGCCTTTGTTTGATTTCTTCTTTCTTTTCCAGATAGCTCTTACTGTACTCTGACTTCCCTTTCTTGATTCATAGTAAATCAGGAAAACAATTTAAAAGGGGAAGGGGGGCGTATCATGATGGGATGGCGTGGTGGCAGAAAAACACTTGCAGAGGGAGGAGGGATTCACGTGGGGCCATTGAGCTGTCAAGTGGGTTGGGAGGAAGTGTGTATCACGATAGCTTCAAAGGGTAGCAGATGAAATGTGCAGTCTGAAAGCCGAATGAAAGCAAGCCTGAGGCTTTGATTCCCTTGCAAAACACTTTCTAGAAATTACAATGTCAATAGCTCCAAAGACTTGGAACATATAGGTTTCTCCATCTGTAAAAACATCTTCTGATTTCCCCTGATATGGGTTATTGTTCCCTTTCTGGCAGTCACATACCGCTTTTCAAATTAAAAACTATGTAAAACACAGACAAAACCCTAAAACCATGTGCGAAAGGATATCAGTACAAGCAAATGCAACTGTTGGGCTCTTCCAGATTTTTGGATTAATTCTTTCCTACTTCTGAAGTTGGCAGGACTCCTGAGAGCTCATAATCAGCTCTGCTTGTTTGGTGATCTGGGTGTTTACATCCTGTGACAATAACCTAGGGAGAAATGGGGGTTGGAACTTGATGATCTTAAGGTCCTTTCCAACCCTAACTATTCTATGATTCTATGAAAGTGTGATATATGAGATAGTAGGAATTGTTCAGCACTGTACTTTCTAAGCAAGTTTTAATAGCCTACAGTTTCACACTGTATTTGGGACTGCTTTAGAAATTACATATTTAATCAAGAAAGGACTAAAGACATGAACTAAAACGGATTTGCTGAACCATGTTACTCTTACTTAGAATTAAAATGTTAGTACTCTGTGTCTACAGTTAATTAAGATAAGCTGAGGCAGGGCTGCTTTAATTCTGAATTCAAGTATTGCATTTGGATTTCACGTAGTTTATCTTACCTGCTTCCCTTACAGTAGTTCAAGTTTTCTTTTCCCATGAGGATGTCTGGTGTTTCCACATCGTTTACACACATAAGCTTGCTTATATTACATGTGAATGCTTTCATTTTATTGACATGTTTTGCATTAAAAGGATGGTCTTTGTAGCACTAGTGGTATTGATCCCTAAAAGAATGCCCATAGTTTCGGATTGATTGATTTACTTTTTGCTTCACAGCTTATTTGTAAGATTGCTATGTCTGTGGCTTTTTCTTCTGTGGCAAAACTAAAACAACATCAACTTACAACCCCTTTGGGGAAACAGTTACATTTGAGCCTTCATACATGACTTCTGACAGCTAAATACTGCATATGATAACGTGATTGGTGGTGGCATTGGAAATACTTTTTGCTTGACCTTTTGGAAAAGAACAGGTTTAATCAATAGACATGCTAGCAGAAGTCTCTTGTTACAGAAACTACATTTAGTTTCAGTAAGCATTTTAAATGACTGCAGTTTTTGTTATGTTGTTAATTTTGTTTGCCTCAAGTAGTGCAGTACAAATTCAGGAATGCTTTTGTCATTAACTGCTTTGTCCTTTTTTTTTCTTAGCATACTCATGTGCCACGACTTATACCTTTAATAACAAGCAACTGTACCTCAAAATCGGTTGCAGTTAGAAGGTGAGTACATCATAAACAGCAAATGATTAAAGCTGTTGATTTCTAAATTTGATGATCATATGTTGGAAATAGAGAGATTTGAAGATTTGTGGCTACTATGTCTGAATATACAAATCTGTGTTATACAGTAAACTACAAAAAGTATTTCGGCAGAGTTAGATCAGAGGATGTTGAGGAATGGTCCTTTCTGCCATACCGTGCACATACACTGTATCCTTTTGCAGATTTCATTCTGATTTAAAATGTTCCTAACACTTCTTGGGAAAAGTACCTTCCAATTCAAAACCAGAAGATAAAAGAAGCAGCTGTAGTTGAAACTGTGTTGCTCAGTCTAATGGGAATAAATAACACTGGTATGGAGAGGCATTGGCAGAGCATGAAACAGCTACATGTGTCTCTGCAAAGAACCAGCCTGAGCCCATGAGTTACTGGCTGTCTGGGCCAGAGCTGACAGACCTTATGAGGTTAGCTCTTGTGGCAGCACTTGCAGTGTTTTGCATGGACTGTGTGCCAGCACCTTGCTGTCCTGATGCCAGCAGAACCTAGAAACTTCCGTGCCCAAAATAATAATCCCTCCATGCTGGGGACTGTGGGACTGGGACAGTGGCTGCTACCTGAGGCAGGGTGTGATGGATCAGTGTGTTGTCATGTCTGAGGGGCACTTTCAGCATGTTGCTTTTTCCAGGGACATGATACCTGAACACTTGGATTGGCTTTTGTATGTTATTTTAAGGCTAATAAACTAGCAAAGCATATGTGTAATAGCATAACTTAAGCAATAGGATGGTTAATTGAACCACATTTGGTTTTGAAGTTTAGGGTGAGTTAGCCTGCATGTTTACTTTATCCACTGAATATTTTACCTTTGCAGTAAGGCAACCAATACCTTTATTTGCCAGACAAATGTACTTATATTTTATGTATTTGTTTCCCTCAGGGGGAAAGAATAAAGTTACTGTTCATTCCCCAAGCACATTAGAGAAATAAGTATTAATTACAACTTTTTGTTCTGTCCATCTAGGCGCTCCTTTGAATTTCTAGACCTGTTGTTACAAGAGTGGCAGACACATTCATTGGAAAGGTATGGACCAGTATAATTTTTCCCTAAAATAAACTACTAATGAATTTCTAGACAGAAATCTTTTCATTGAATCCTTTAATTGGATTATGTTGTTTGGTGTTGGCCAGCCTTTCTAGCACAGGAGGACATGTGGCTCATTCAAGTGCAGGGAGACAGGAGTTGTATGATCATAGAATCATAGAATGGTTGGATTGGAATGAACCTTAAGATCATCCAGTTCCAACCCCTTTGCCATAGGCAGGGACACCACACACTAAACCATGGTACAGCTTTGACTTCATGTTGTCTCTTCTCCTTACCCTCTGCCTCTCCTACACCACATGTGAGCATGAGTATCACTTATATTATGTATCCTTTGCAGCAAAGATGCACTGGGAAGCTTCTGTCCTTTATCCTGGAAGGGTGTTTGTGTATTTGCCATGGGAGGGGGCAAGTAGGATTAAGCTGGAGGACTTTTTCTCTTAATGATTAAAAGCACACTGTAGCTTCTGTGGGTAGATAGGAAAAAACTATGTGCATCAGCTCTGCAGAATGTATCCTGTGAGCAGAGTAATAGGAAAGGGACTGCAGGACTTCTGGAGAAGAAGGATTGGAAGAACTCATCCAACTGCATAGTTACCTTTCAACCCCTCAAGATGCTCCTGAAAAAGGGAGCAATGGGGAGATCACTTGTCACAGTGTGAATGCATATACAAAACAATGCAACAAAATATATACAGCACATACAAAATGCAACCCAAAGCAAACCCTTTATTCTCCACCCACCCCCCCAAACAAAAAAACAACCATCTTGAATTAAAATCTGTTTATTGTCACAATTTTTGTATGGTCTGACGGGTGCTTTGCTGGTTTTTTTGAGTATGTATTGAAATTAAGTGCTCACAGGCCAAAAGCTGTCAGAGATATTTCCAGACTTACTAATCTTAACTTTTTCCTTTCTCTTACTACAGATATAGTAGGGGAAATAGCTTTTCCATTTCAGGAAAGCAGATGCCTTAAAAATGGCATTTTAAAGTAACTTTTTCAGTGTGATATGTGGATGTATGTCTGAAAAGTAGATTATAACTCTCTTAGACTGAAGGAGGAAGCTTACCTAAACCTTCACTGAAAGTGCAGCTATGTCATCAGTGTGCTGGAGCCTTTGTTTACTTCATACCTTGGGAAGAGCTATCTCAGCTGGTGTTTGCATCTTAGAGAAATATCAATTACAGTGTAAAACTTTACTGCTTAAAATAGAATGTGGACTAGCAAAATAGCATGAAGAATGTCTGTCTTCTAGGCACGCAGCTGTCTTGGTTGAAACGATCAAGAAGGGCATTCATGATGCTGATGCAGAAGCAAGAGTGGAGGCAAGAAAGTGAGTTTGGGCTACATTTTGCTCTGAAAAGTTGTGTGTTTTTTGTAAGTAATAGAACGCTCTTATCAAGGTGAGCAGCAATCTATGGCTGAAGGAGAAGACATAAGTAGCTTGAAAATGGATGTTTCTGAATTCATGTCTGGGTTTTTGGCAAAAGACATTGTGAAAATTGAGGCAGTTGATACTGTCACACAGCATTTGAGGGTTCTACTGAAACAGGAGTTGTAACGGTTGATATAGCTGCATAATCATTCTTTGCTTCCCCTCCCTCAGTTAAGTCATTGAACAACTGTATCGCTTTGACTAGTGAGAAGGCCAAAAAGAATTTATCCTGCTTCCCCACAGAAGCAGTAAGTGAATGTGAGAATTCCAGAGGATAGACTTAAGTTATTTTCCAAAGATTAATTCAGTCAATGTAGCTGGTTCCTTTAATGATTTGATAAGCACTATTGTGTGCATCACGTATTTTCAGCCTGAGTTCCTTCCCTTCCCATCCCTGATTCATTCTGTAATCTTTACTTCCTGACTCCACAGTTTGAAGACAACATGGAAGAATTACCATGTGGTTATTCTCTTATTTTCAGGGCTTATCTGGGTCTTAGAAATCACTTTCCCAGTGAAGCAGAGACTCTGTACAATTCTCTTGAGCCACCCTATCAAAGAAGCCTCCAGACCTACCTGAAGAATTCTGGCAGTATTGCATCTCTCCCTCAGTCAGACAGGTCATCCTCCAGCTCCCAGGAGAGCCTCAAGTAAGGGTCACTTCATTGTTTCTTAGCCTACAAACAAATAAAATCTGATTCTCACAAGCAAATAAGCCAAACATTTGTAGTGTACTGAGAAGCTGCAGTTGCATTTTGCCACAGTATTTGTTTTTACAGTAAGTCTTTCATTGTATTTTGTTGTATGACAGTATTACCTCAGCAAGGTGAAAAACAAGAGCAGTCAATTAACTGCATTTTAGCAGGCTGTTCTTATTCATGTATTTATTCCTTCACAGCTTCTGTTACACCGTAGTATCTTCGAGGTTCACATACTGATGTCCAGTGTCCTGTTGCAATGAATGCATCTAGGAATAGTGTTGTTACCCCTTTTCTTATTCCTTTTTACTGAGAAGTACAAGAAAGGGACATGAACATGGAGGCTCAAAGACCTCCAGATGAGACTTTTAGATCAGAGACATTCAGATCAGAGACTGGTGTTTTCTTCCTGTCTTCACAGTATTGAATATGGATTACTAGTATTTTGCAGCTATGCTGATGATTGGAGAGTGTGGCTCTGTGCTGCAGTCAGTGGAGCATTAAAATGTACACTCTTGAGCTAAACAAATGAAAAGCTTGCTTAGGTACTAATAGCAGTAGAAATCTACTGGCTTTTTAGTAGGAATGTAAAATAGTACATGGTGATTTTCTTCTTTAAATTCTTGAAAGCTTCCTCAAAGTATTTGTATTCAAATAATATTCAAAAGCTTCACTTCCAAAGCCAGAGAACTTGTCTGCTTGCTTGTGACTTGAAAGCAGACTGCTTCCAGCATATTGGAAGTTAATCTTTTCCCCTTTTGTTGGCTGCTGCCTCAAATACCAGAAGCTTATCTTATCTTTCCTGTGGTACTTGTAATTAGGAGAAACACTTTAAAAATAATTCTGTAATGTGGGCTATTGGTAACACTTTATTTTTCACAAAGCAGTGCTTATTCAAAGATTAATTACTTTTGTTTAATTTAATCTATATGCTCTGTCTGAAAATCAGCGCTGTTAATGAGTTATTAGTAATAAAATGCTAAAAACTAAATTACAGAGAAATTGGAATCTTAAAATACTCTTAAATCCTCAAGTGTTACTTCCTGTATTGCAAGATATGTAAAGTGCTGCAGTATAGAAAGGGAGGAGTAAAAAGAGAGATGAACGGAAGAGATTATAATATTGAAATTAACTGATTTTTAATGTTTTTTCACTAATTTTGCATTTAGATGCATTTTATTTTCGCTGTGTTACCCCAAATTGTATTTCTCACTTCTAATACAGGTGTTGAGTTCTCCCTGTGTAACTACCTTAGGAAATATGGGTATGGTTTTCTCAAAAGTCTGAAATCCCATGATTTTTGGCCCTCTTAATTTACAGGTCTTACAAACCATTTGATCAAGTATGGTTTTAAAAAGGCTCGAAGTGTAGTTACTTGTGCCTACCTACATGAAACTGCTTAAGTGAATTGTTACTTGCAATAGATTGTAGTAGTTGTCTGGGCCTTCTGTCTGGAGCATCTTTTATATGGTCAGGATGACCCGGGGCCTCAGCCTCCTCAACTTGCCTGCAGCAAAACGCCTCCAAACCACTAGTGAGTAATGGCAGAAAAGTAGGTATTACTCATAATAAGCTGCAAATACATGTGAGAAGTTAGGTGACAGTGCTTAACTCTGGATTGTCAGTGGGCACCTGAGCTAGTAACTCGGGTAAACACACCACATGAGGCATCTCTCATAGCTCTTCTTTCTGGTTTCAAATTAGAGAGGGATTATTTCTACTGAAGCTGAGTCTCCAGACTGAGGTGGTTATTTGATTATTGATGAAATAGTCGATTATTTCAGTAAATACAAACCCTTCCGGCCAGATGAATATTTAGATTGCTAGGTAGGAATCAGTGAATAAAGTATCATGCTTTCTTCTAATAGCCTTTTGCTTCTCTGTGGTCCCTCTGCCTGCATTTTACCCTTCTGAACCAGGCAGAAGAAAGGGCTCACAGTTAAACTTGAGTAGGAGAAAAGATTCTGCTTCAGCAGCTACTCTTTTTTTGCAGTAAGAGTAAAGGGAAATGGAGAGAAAACACAGAGGACAAGACATGTTTTTTTTCTCCTTTTATAAATTGTGGGAGTCTCTAACATTGAAACAGGGGAAATTCAGTCTAGCTGCTTACAAATTCAGCATTTTCCTTTGTCATTTGTACCTCCAGTCTTGTGCAGCTTCCACTATTCTTGTTTGACAGCTGATGTGTAGGATCGGCCCTGTGGTTAAAACTTTGTACTGACCATGCCTGAACCTTGTGCTAGCTGAGTGTGCCTGTTGGTAACCAAAGAACTAATGCTTTATGAAGAAAACAGAATTTTATGGAATATGAAAGATAAGATGTGTTTTTCTTATCGTTCTGTATTTAATGTGCTTGTCTAAAATATGTTGAGAAAGTTGAAGGGGACAGAAGAACAGAAGATTTTTTTCTCTCTTTTATTGACTTTTTGCATCTGGTATATGAGACTTACAGGTTTGTTCTGTTGTTTTCTTTTTCCAGTCGGCCTCTGTCTTCCAAATGGTCTGCAGCCAACGCAGCAAGCCTGGCAGGCAGAGGTGAGGTGGTTGCAGTATAGTGATATAGTAATATAATATGATGTGATATAAGGCACAGTGATTGTCCTTTGTGTTCTTTGAATTAAAAGCTTTAAATGCAGCTTAACATTTTACTGTCTTAAGCTTTTCTCTTGTTTACAAGCTGAACAATGGTACCTGTCACTACAGGCTACATCTGGAGCTAAGGCTGCCTCATAGTTGCTTCATGTTTTATGTATTTCCAGTTGCTGCGAGTATAAGACACAAATGATCGATTAGTAGCAAATTGGCTTGGAGTAAATTGCAGAACTCCTGCTTACAAATGGCCAGTAGCTGAGGGTGCTTGTTTTCTGGATACTGAGCTGGTAAACCGGGAGTCAAGTTTTGAAGACATAAAACAATGGTTAAAATTAATGGAAGCAAATAGTTAATACTCAGTTCATAATAGGAGGTGAATAGAAATACTTTACAGAAGATAGGACCCTAAAGCAATTCAAGGTAAGCATTCAGCCCATTGGTGGCTGTATCTCAGCTGAACTGTTGGTGATGTTACTTCCCCTCAGAATCACAAGGGATGCCATGACTTTCCTTATGTTGATAGAATAAATCACATGAATGTTAAGAATGACATGATTTGTACTAGGGTGAGAGCACATAGTTTGTATTAAACAATGCTGAAGTTTCACAATGAGCGAAGGTAAATACTACTGCAAAATAAATAGCTCTTTAGCTGAATTTCAAGGCAATACCAGGTCTAGTTTGTTTCTTAACGTCAATAATACTTAACTTGACTTACACCTTTTTACATGTCTTCCTGTCCTTTCTGCAGGTAGGCTGCAGTAGTAGAGGATGTTAACCTGTTTAATGCAACGCATTCCATTCATTGCCAACTGATTTCCTAATCTTTCTTTGCTAGCTTCAGGCAGCAGCAAGAGCGCTGCCAGCCCCGGCACACTGCAGAGGTCTCGCAGTGACATAGATGTCAACGCTGCCGCAGGCGCCAAGGCACGCCACGCTGCTGGGCAGCCCACCGGAGCCGGGCGCCTCTTGGCAGCCGGGCTGCCCCCAGGGTCCTATGCATCCTTAGGTAAGGGAAACATCCTCACGTTGAGGGGTTTATCGGAGGGTTACGGGAAAGCACTTCTACCTGTGAAAAAATGGTCATTTCAGTAGTGCTGGGATGTTGCAGAAGAGCAAGTGACCAGCTTAGCGAGAGGTTTTGTCTTGTGCTGGGAGAATGGAAGTGCAGAGGGTGTGTCCATAGTGTGGTCCTTACATTTGTTAATCTGGAGTTAATATTAAACACTGGATGGAGTGGAACCCTCACTTAACAGCAGAGGGTAATCATAGAATAGTTAGGGTTGGGAAAGGACCTTGACATCATCCAGTTCCAACCCCCCTGCCATGGGCAGGGACACCTCGCACTAAACCATCTCACCCAAGGAAATCATGGCTCTTTGTTTTTAGAAGTACTAAGGAAATGAGTGTTAGGACTCTTTGATTTTCCATTTTCTCAGCTTCCTTAGCTGACTGTTTTACAACAGTGCTAAAGAGACATCTTGACAATAAGTGGTGGCTTCTTCACACAATACAAAAGTTTTTTACACAATGATACACAGCATTGATTTCATAGATTTTTTTTTTCCTAAGCATGTTGGTGAAACTGTGTGGATGTTTTTCATGTAGGTGACAGTCTTCCTTGATAAGAATACTTGCTGTTGGATATAGACAGTGCTACAACTGATAAGAGTGCAGAAAGCTATTGGGTGGTGTTGATGGCAGATGCTAGAACCTCCACTAAGTGGGAAGAGGGTAAAGGAATATGGGCAGGGTTTTGTGTGTTCAGGTTATCCATACTCTAGGAGTAGCAATAGGGGAACTGAGATTCAGTGTTCTTCTTGGCTTGTGTGCCAGTGAGATTGCTGACGAGGCATGTCCTAATGTCAGTATTGCTGATCACGAGAGAGGCAGAGGAACAAGATAGTTCTGATTTACCTTGTGTCTGGGGAGGTGTTGCAGCACGCTCAGGCTATGGTTTCCAAAGGTTTTTGTTGTCTGTGTAAAAACTAGTTTAAATGAGCTGGTTCTTTTTTCATCAGGTCCTACTTGAATTGGTTTGAACACCACTGATTTAGGATTAAGTTTATGAGTGTGTGCTGACTGAAAGGAGTACTTGCTACGTGCAATAAGGATTTTGGGAGTGAGGTCCCTCTAGTGCCCACTGAAGGGAATTGGAGAACCTGGGTAGCAGGTGGCCACCAGTTTGCTGGGTGGAGGAGAGATGCTTGTGGAGTCCTCAGATCCTCCTAACTTCATGCCTAAAAGCCTGAAATAGGAGGGATGATTATTCGCCAAGATCAGATCATTGCCTGATTTGCAGCAGGACATATTCTGAATGTCAGACAAAGCTGATGTTGAGAAGTAAAAGTGGCACACAGCGTGGTGGTAGAAGGAAAAAATATGTAAAACAGAAAAGAAAGAGCAGTCCCTCTCTGTTAATCTGTCTTCTTGGTGCTGATGAAATGGACTGCTTTGGTCTTAAGAAAGTTAGCTCTCGACTGAGGTACTGGTTTGCTTTCAGAACATTTTCAGCAGTATGGGATTCATGCCCAAGATTTTGCAGGCAAGGGTTGATGGAGGAGAGCACAGAGGTTTTCAGGGAAGTGAACAGTAGTGGGTTTATGCAGGGTGAGAATACAGAAATAAAGAAATGGCTTATTCTGTTCATAGTTTATGGGTTTGGTGAGTGAGGGTGGGGGAGCAGATTAAGCAGGCAGTAAGTTCTGGTTAGATTCTTTTGAATCCTTAGATTTGAGTAGCTGGAAAGCTTTGCCTTGCTAGCAGATGCTATCACCCGTGGAGAAGAAAGCAGTGGTGGTTTGAAATGGCACAATAATGTGATGCTACCAATGTACAGTAAAGGCTAATCCTGTGCAGGTGGTATAAGGGCAGTGATGGTCAAGGAGGCCAAAGTTTGCAGTCACACAGGCACAGTACTGCTTGATGGAGCTTGGCTTATTCTCCTAATTGTATTTTTAATATTGGTAAGCTAGTTAAATTACACATGTAGAGTGTGACTGTTGTATGTTTGTATGGATTAACCACACAGTCCACCTCAAAATAGTAATTTGCTCCTAGTTTTCAAAAGGTAACCTTAAAATAATGGGGTGTGGATCCAAGCAAGTGCCACGTGTGGAAACTTAAGTGATAGAACTGTCAAGGTAATGCTGACCGTGCTGCTAAAATGCCTAGAGGATGTTCCTGTATTTCCGTTCTGCTTTCCACCTCTTCTCAGGTGTTGCAGTCAACACCAAAAATAAGAAACATTGTCTCCTGAAGCTTGGGTTAATTTTCACCCTCCCTTACAGAGAAGCATCCACCTTTTGCTTAAAGAGCTGCCAGACTTAGAGCCTCAGAGGACCACAAGTTCATGAGCTTAGTAACCTATAGTCATCTCTGCCTCTCTCCTGCTTTTATTATTAATAGAAGAACTCTTGCTTATTTATGATTTATTTTTATGAAGACTGTTCTAGAACCAGGAGGACGTTGTGTAGTTATTCTAAATGTTAGTGCCTAACTAAATGTTAGTGCCAACACTAAATGTTGACTGCCTCTGACATAGTCAAGTATGAATGTCGTTCTTGAGGAGATTGGAGCTGTAATTGTATGTCTGTCAAGCTAAATGGTGTGATTTTCATTGTTCCTGTCAGAATACATGTGTGCTACCTTCCAGCTGAACTGGTGAATCTTTAATGCTTTTGAACCAGAGTGGAACTTCCTTCCATTTGTCCCCTGTCTTTATTGTCATGTCTTTTTTTTCCTGCTGCCCCTTACCCTGGGTGGAGCTTCATACTCAGGAGCAAATTTTATAAGGAATATGAATATTGTTGCTCAGTAATGATATAAATATGTACCAATGCTTCAGTAGTGGTTGATACCAAACCTGAAACTGATCATAGATATTTTACTTGTGAGGGTTTTCTTCAATCTGGGTAATGTAGAGAGATTCCACAGAGATACCTGTGCAGGGTACTTCTACCCCTTTCTGTAGTTTTGTACCTTGTACTGAGAGAAACCTACTTTTACTTAAGGTAGCTTAAACATGCATGAATTAGATAAACATGTCTGCTGTGTTTAATATTAATGTATTTTCCTTAATGAATGTTTTATGACTCTGCTGTGAACACCTTTATTCTAACACACTAAGTTTTCCATGTTTCTTTGCCTGCTTTTTCAACAAAGAGGATACTTCTGACAAGATGGATGGTAAGAATCATTTAGTCTGTCCTCTTAATTCTATTAAATACTTAATAAAGTGTCTTATATAAAATTATTGTTATTTAATATATTTCTTTTCATTAACAAAAATACTGTGTTGTTTTCATTAACCCTTATGTAATCTTGATGTCTTAATATCTGTGTTCTGTTAATGCTGTATGTATCAATGTTTTTTGATGGCTGGTCTATCAGCAGCAGAAACTTTTGTCAGAAATGGTTGTTACTCCTGCTTTAAGAGCTCTATTAGTTACAGAGCAAGTCTGATCAATACATGCATTTCTAAAAGAAGCTGTAGTTCCATCGTCTTCCATAAGTTTGACCTGTAAAGTCAAATTATTTGGCTTTGTGGTAGAACAGCAGTGGGAGAGCAAAAGGTGCTTGGCCACATAATTAAGGATTTGTTAAGAAATTAAGCTAAAATCTCTTTCAGATGTACTGTATCAGAATCTAGTCTGGCTACCGAATTTTAAGTACGAGGAAATCATCTAATATAATGTAATTCTATTAAACAATAGGCTGTTAAGAAGACCTATCTGTTAAAATAGCTTACCATGTATTCCAGCTATGTTTTAGTTTGGGTTTTCTTAATTCGGTGTATTAAACACATGGAGGCAGTTGTCATGTATTTTTATCATAACTGCAAAGCAGTTGAAAATCGAGCTTCCCGCAGCAGTTGTCTGTAAGTTTTGCTTCCCTTATAATAAAGTGTGTTGTGGTAGATCCCTCAAACCCAGAATCCCGAATCATTTTAAAGCACAGGTCATCGGTTTCATGAGAAGCAGTTGACAGTATACGTGAAAATTTGAGCCATATTTGAGCATTGCAGGTGGCAAGCCTACTTGAATAGAATGAGGAGAGTTTGTACAGGAAGTAAGTCTTGCTTATTTCCATGTCAGATTCCCTTATGTTGCATATAAGAGGATTTATTCATAACTGTCCCTGCAAAACACTTTCTCTTGAGCTTCTGCACATTGTTACCAGTGACAGAGGTTCTTAAGGCCGTGAGTGCAGGCTTTTTTTTCTGCTTAGACCAACAGTCACAACTGCTGATGTCCCACACATCATTTTAAAAACAGAAGGGAAGTGTCCCACAGTTGGTCAGTATAACAGGGTTTTTTATAGAGGCTGTCTGTAGGGATGATGTGTGAGACAGGATGAATGAACGCAGCTTATTTCTCCAACTGTAGCTGCTCTGATCTAACCACCACCAGGAGGAACTAAAGTTCTTTAACTTCCACTAACCTTGGCCATGTGGTTTTACCACTTCTTTTGCTAGTGTCTTATAATAATCCACTATCAATCACTGGAGATGAACAAACACCAGAAAACTGATTTCATAAACCGAAAGTGAGTAGTTTTCTGTCACATAGCTCTTGGAGCTAATAGTGAGCCTTTAGTCATCCAAACCAGGTGGGTAGCACAAAGAAGGAGAAACAAACAGTCCTTTTAGGAGCAGTTAGCTGTTAGCCTTGCTTAGGTGATGCATAGAGCCTGCCTTCCAAGATCCAGCTCTGGAACATGTTGGATCTGGGGGGATAAGTTAGGGTTTGGGGTTTTTTGATAGAGACTGGCAAATTTGATTTGGAAAACTGTGAAGCACTCCTACATACATGTTACTGTAACTGTTTTTTGTGAAGAAGCATTGAAATTTACACTGAATTAATCTTTTAGAGGGAGTTTTTAAGGCTAACACCTTGAAGATAGTGTAAGATGAGGAAGCCATGGCCAGATCTGCTGAGAAAGTTCAGCTGAGGCCAGCCAAAGGCACTGACAGATGTTGTAGTCACTGAAGTTCTTTTACAAGGCAGAAGCAGCAGAAAGTGAAAATAGAAATGGAAATACCCTTGGGTTTTTTGTGAGGCATTTAACATTTTTATCACTACCAATACATGTTTTATGCCATAATCAGAATCGTTTCAAAACAACTTGGAGAGAAGAAGGACTGCTATTTAGAGAGCTTCCCATCAACTCCTAAGTACTGATGTCAGTAAAAAGATTTGTCTGACTCTCATTTTGTCATCATCAAGCCTTCAGCTTGGTGTACTTGTTCATGTGTGATCTGCTTTCAGCAAACTCATTGCTTCCGCTTCTCTGAGCAAAACTCCATCTTGTGTATTTTCAGAGAAATCATGGATTTAATTCGGAGACATCTTCCTTGCTGTCTCTTGTCCAGTTATCACTGTCCAGTGTGGGAAATGCTGTGTTTTTTCCCTGTATAATTTATAATAGTATGTTTTCGTTTTCAGAAGGTCTTGCACTAAGGTATTTTTAATGCCTGTTTTCATCTGTACGTGGCATTTTCTTGACTGATCTCAGTTTTGATATTTTTCCTATTTATTTTTTTGTGGCGGTTTTGTAAAGCAGTTTGGAAGCCAGTGCTAAATACTGTGTTCCTGTAACTCACTGGCAGCATAGTATTGGTGTTTCTTGGTAACGTTTCTTCAGTTCAGGAATGGAGTGGCAATAAAAAAGCTTTAGCCCTCTCGATAAAATTTGTCAACTTTCATAAAATTAATCTCAAAAAGGGATTGGAGAGACACAATATTGTTTGGAATATCATGTATTTTATTATTTTTTTTTCTGTTTAGGAACAGCTTCTGAAGATGGTAAGAAAACATTTTGCTAGACCAGCTAATATTTTCAGCTTCATATTTTCATTGATACAAATCAAGCTTTAAAAGTAGAATGTGGTCTTTCTGGGGCTTTGTGGAGGTTCATAAGTCCAGATTGCTTATCTAATACTTGGTTGTCATGTAGTATCTTCAAAATACTTTTGCTTTTCTTTCATTTCTCGAGTACTCATCTGCAGTAGAAGTGCCATGGCTTAACATTTTGTTTAGCGTAAAAAACGTAGGAGCTTTATCATTTTCCATTTGTTTTTTAAAGCCAGTCTTGTCACAGAATATTTCATCAGATGTGTTCGTGCTCTGGGAAGCAGGTGCTACTATTACTCATCTCTTTGAGGCCTGAGAATTCATGTTCAATACGCTATTAACATTTAAACCTGTCATCAGTAAATGGATGTAGAGACTCCAAGTGAGTTAACAGTTCATTTGCTTTGGAAGCACAAATGTTGTGCTCTGGTGAAATTGAACCAGGTTCCAAGTGGAAATTTAGCGTGGTATTGAAATAGTGGCACCCTGTATTCCCAGGTTTCTGGGCCAGATTCTGTATGCAGTTACATGCCTTGCAGTCTCACAGCACTCGGGGGGGAAAACATTGCTATTGCACAGGGATAACTAGTAGAGTTTGGACTAGTTAACCTAACCATTCTCGCTAGCATATTGTTTTCTAACAGTTTAGTGAATAACCTCCTTTATCCTGATTCTCTTATAGACTCTCATCTATGGCTATTCCCTCTACTTGGATGAATAATATTAACTTGGTTGGTCTCCAAATTCTGCTGTGGAAAGCCTAAAGAGACTAGAACTTAATACCAGTCTGTGTATCTAATTCTTCTGGGTCTAATATTGACTCTAAATGTCTAGAAAACATTTTAATGATGCTGGTTTTAAAGTGGATTACTTGTTGAGCTGCATCTACCCTGTATAAGCTTCTTGGGGTTTGTTCTTGCAACTTGTAAGAATTTGGTTAGCATGGTTTTGACTTCGTTTTTTTCTGTTGCTGCAGAGATTGGCTCAGGAAATGTAGGATATACTTCTACTATTTTCTTTTATGAATAATCTGTCAGTTACTTATGATTCATCCAACTGGGGTCTTCCTTTCTTTTGCAATTTCACTGTACATGCTGGGAGTTATGAGGAGCACTGCTAATAATGAAAAGTTCAACCCAAACCAAGGTGGTTTGGCTTGGTAGAGGGAAGTGAATCTGCTGGTTTAGTTCTTCTATTTGTTGAGTAGCATTTCCTTATATTGTGTTCTCACTGAGAAGTACTTAAGTGTACTTGCTCTTTGTAAAATGATGTAAAAGGTTTGGGAAATCAGGTAGAGGTCTGTGTAACTGTGGCCAGGCTAATGGTGGAACCTTCCTTAACAGGAAAGCCAGTGTTTAGATTTCTGAGGAGTGAAGTTAGGCAGAAGCCTCAGAACCCAGTCAACATAATTTTTGTCAGTTTCTGACAGCAAAAGCAGAATTACAGCCACAAGTAATCATGAGAAGACTGTACCTGGTACAGCAGCATTAGCATATGCATTACTTATTATATTTAATAAACTTCCTTTTTTTAATGTAATCAACCTATTGAAGGAGGAAACAAGAACGAGCTAGCTAGAGTCAGGGTGTTCAAGTGATAGTATAAATCATTTACAGAAACATGCAGCATCAGAGGGGAAGTACTTTGATTCCTCCACTATTAAGTCCTTCAAGGTGTTCAAATTTCTACTAATTATCCCAAATGAATCTTCACCAGTTGAATCACATTATCCTTTATTATCTAAAGTAACTTAAGGGAATGTTAGTAAGTGCTACTGATGCTTTGCTTTCTACATTACTGTGAAAAACTGGTCTAACGCCCTTTTTCCCTTCTAGGTCGTATACGAACAAAGCTTTCAACACCTTCTGTTGGTATTGCCAATTCTAAAACAGATTCAAGAGGACGGAGTAGAACCAAAGTGGTGTCACAGTCTCAGCGTATGTATATTCACTTTGTCAGTTATACCTGATAAAGAGGCCAAATGCCTAAGCATATATTCATTGACCAATGGCTACAGTCAAAGTTAACTTTAAAACATAGCTACATACTGAGTTGTTGTTCTGTGCCTTAGGTTCTTCATCGCCAGACAGCAATGAAGGTATTTTTTCAGTGTTTTGGGTCAGTGGTATTTGCATGCTTTTCTAATTCATGTTGTTTTTCTCTGGACAAAATAATAGGTTAGGTCTTCATTTGCCAATTAAATTAGATATTGGAATAAGAAATGAAAACTAAATCTACCCTTAAATTCTGTCTTCAGTTATAACTTCTCAACATTCTTTTCCCCCCCATTTCTGACCTCCCAGACACGAAAGACCAGTTAACTTGTATCAGGCACGAATGAGGCATGGACAAGAAATACAGAAGAGTGGGTTCACTGAATGGTGTTCCCAGTGTTACCTGCCAGACCTAATTGTCATTTTTCAAAAAGCCTTATTTTTCAGCCACAGTCATACCTGTTTTCATTTTAAGCTGGGCACTACTCTAGCTCTTGGATCTTTTTGCACAGTATTCATGTCTAAAGAGATAAGTTGAATTGATATTTAAATAACTAGATTCGTTTATATGTCATATGTGAAAATTAAATGCATGAATGCATTTTTACAGCCTTTCATTAGTGTTTCTGTTAATCACTGATGGCTCCAGATAGCTCATTAGAACCTGTCAGTGGGGGTGAACAAGAATTCTGAGATGTTCTAAGGAAGATACCCAGGCACATAGAAGTGGGCAGGTGAAGGGTAGTTGTGGCACCATGTGCCAGCTTTGGGGTTGCTTTATCTGACTGGAAATGGTCACATCCTTGTGGGGAGCAAAGTGCTCTTATGTTTCCATGCTTGGTTACTTCCCCAGCAGATAGTGGGAGAACAGCTTCCTATCAGATTGAAGCTTTCTGCTTTTATGTTTTAATAATTGCTGCACCACGGATGCTTTTGTAAATTTAGGTTACAACAGTGCTTTTGTTCAAAGATCATTTTATGAAAGACTTGCAAATTTGAATGCTTTTACAAAATATACTTTTTTTTTAGGGTTTCAGAAGCCCTTTACTCTCCTACTTTTAAATTGTAACACAAAATAAGTGTCTGTACAATCTATAGCTCATTGATTTATTCTTATCTATGGAAAAAACTAGCTCCATTTTTTTCCTCTCCTTTCCTATTTGGTTGTCAGGTCATTCAGCAACATGCAAAAATGACATTGCAATCTTCATTCAGAGAAAAAGAATTGAATTTCTGAATGGAAACAAATTCTTTCTCTTGTACCTCAGATGAATTTTAAAGAGAAAAATCTGAAATTCTGTGCAAGTCTTTTCAGTTGTGCCATTGTGAGTTGTTTTTTTGTCATCCACCGCACCTGCAGCTCAGTTCCTTTACTGTCTGTCCTAAATTAAAGTAAAGTTTTGGCCTTGTGTGTGATTTTTTTTTTTGTTCAGCTGTTGAACCTCTTGAACCTTTTTGGCAATGCAGTATTCTTTGAAAGTGATATGAAGGCTACAGTTTCATGTTTAATTGAAATGTAATTCTTCAGTATTATCCAGTTATTGATTAGAAAGCTGAAGAATTGTAATTTGCTTGTGCAGCTTTGCTTCATCTGCTTTGTGCATAGCATCTGAGTTTAATTCTTCAACTGTGGAAGCTACTTAAAAGCACTGCTTTAACATAACCCCCTGTGGCTTTTTTTCCTGTGTGAAATGACTAAAGCTTTCTTATTTCCATTTGCCATCCATTTCTTTAATCTGCTCTGCTCCCTCCCTCTTCATGGATTATAAACCCCTACCCTAATCCTGCCTTTACACTTGGTCAGGATCACAGTCTGCTAACCCCATTGGTGGTAAGAGTCTATGGAATCTGTGTACTCATCATTGTTTGATCACCTGTTTGACATCTTTCATTTGAGGACCCTATTCAGCAGAAACTCTGGCTCACTTTTCTCACCTGCTTGGTTGTAATCCTTATTTGGAAGGCAGTAGGGTTGGGAGGTTTTGGTCATTTTTGGAATGCTGTTTTATTAATCCTTCTTTCACCATTCACTTCCCTTAGACCTGCTGCCAGTGCTAGTACTGATAACAGCATGCCAGTGCTGTTATCAGCATTGTGTTTTCAGGATATTAAGCTTCATTTGGTTTGCTTGCGCTTCGCAGCTCAGACTGTAGGAAGATAAAGCATTAGAATGAGATGTTGCATTCCTTCTGTATTATTCTGAGACTCGAGTAAGTTTTTCAGGGTTTTGATCTATTGAATAAAACCTTCAAAAAGTCTCCAGCACAGTGAAGGCTTTTGAAGTATTTTAGTTGTTTTAAAGAGATACAAAAATACTGGAGGGCAGGGAGAAGGGATAGGAATAGCAGGTCTTAAGTTGAATGCCCTGATATGCAGAAATTGCTTAACCTTTAATTTTTGCAGCTCACAGCAATTGTACAGACTTGGCCCTTCTTTTTTTTTGTTGCTGTAGAAGTTACTCTTGATTTCTGCAGGCTGTTTAATATTTTATTTATCATTTCTGCTGAATAGGTCCGTAGTTTGCAAAAGGGATTTTGCTAAATGATCATTTCTGGTTTGAATTCAAACAATGAAAGTCTATGCATGGTACATTGCTTCACTTTTCCCCTACCCTTCTTCCCAGCATATGTTCTGTTTTGTTTGGGATTTTGTTTTTTTTTCCCATATAGTCAAGCTTTAATCAACTTGTATGGTTTTTTTTGATGTGCCTCATAAGAAGTAACCCATGAAACTCAAGATGTTGCATGTGAAGTCTGTAGATCTGATAGCATAGCTGTGGGCATACAGTTACCTGGTTATTTTTTAGAGACGACTGAAAGGTTTGTATCTGTATGGAGTTAACCTTGGGTGAAAATTATGTTTTGCTTTTTACTTGGTCAGACTTCCTGAATTCTGCAGTTGGAGGCAATATACTTACAGCAACTGCTGGTATAGATGAGTTGCAACTAGAGAAGAATGGATTCCCTATTAGGGCTTAGAACTTTAATTTTCTGTAGCTGGAATATCAAAACTGGGGTTCAAGACCAGCTTCTGGTAGCGAGTGCAGTGTGTTAAAGATTCATAGCACTCCATAATGTACAGTTTTGATTAATAAAAGGAAGAGATTCTGAAATACATCTTGATCAGGATTTTTAGCTTTTTTTAAAATCAGTTGAAGATTGTCATTTGAGTCTGTGGGATAACATCCTCAGAAATGAGCATAAGAACTTTGTCTTCAGTGACATTTTATTTAACTTCTCAGACAATAATGCTTGACGACCCCATGCTTTTAAAAGCAAGAGAGAAGAGTTTAAATATTAGGAAAAATATGTTATTTTATTGTGACATTGGTTGCATTGGAAGAGCTGGGTAATTATGAAATCACTAGTTTAAGGTTGCTCCCTTTAGCTTTTTAGCAGATTTTGGGGGTTTGTTTTTAGTCTTGTTTTGGTTTTTCCTTTTTTTTTTTATGGAAAATGTGATTAGAGTTCATGTTAGAGACATTGGAACCGTTGATGAAGACTGGAAATACTGTTCATGGTTTCTTAAGCGTATTGAGCTCTAAATACCATGTCAAGTGCTTCCTTGAATTGATAATTTTACCTACCTTGTGCACAGTGCTCTAAGAACTTGGAACAAGGTATTTATTTCACAGTTGTACCTTGTCAATTTTCCAGGCCATTTCAGTCTACCACCACTTCCCTACTAACTTTAAGCATTTCTTTTTAACCACGGTTGTGTATCTTCTCTTGCGGTTACTTACATTTGTTCATTTTGCCTTCAGCTGGCAGTAGATCTGGGTCTCCTGGAAGAGTTTTGACAACAACCACGCTTTCCACTATGAACACAGGAGTTCAGAGGGTGTTAGTGAATCCTGCAGCTGCACAAAAACGGAGCAAAATCCCACGAAGTCAGGGGTGCAGTAGAGAAGCAAGTCCTTCCAGATTGTCAGTAGGTAAGAATCATTGAATAACTTGGTTTCTTTACAGCCCATCTTACTGCAAGTGCCAGCTTGTGTTCGGTTATAGATGGATGATAAAATTGCAATACGTATCAATAAAAATCTAAACCATGCCTATTTTCTGAGGCTAGTTTTCACCGGGTCTAAATTTAAGCTGAACCTTCAAATTTTTGCTATTTATTGTCAGAATGCAATGGTAGGTCTTTTCCTCACCTCCCTGTGTTCCTTCTCTTTTCCTTTTCTTCACTTCCTATCTCTACCCACAAAATACCCACATTCACTGAATGAAAGTGTGATACCATCTTGAAAAGATTACTTTCTTCATTACTTTTGTGTTCTTCGTATGTGTGCTTGCATGTGTATATTTAATTGAGATAAATGAGGGTCATATGTCTTAGACCTCCTGATATAACCTGATCATTGCAAACAATACTATTGAAGAGTATCAGTTGATGTTAATGGTGTTGTTGCTGCTTTTTGGTTTGTATTTTGATTTTTACCTTAGCTGCATTCATTTTCTGTGTTCTGTCTTTGGAAAGCCATGGGGTTTTTAATTTACTGTTGATCAGCTTGATCTGAGTACAAATTCTGAATCAGTACTCTCTTCAGATTTTTTCATTTCTTGTTCCCTCCTCATCCTTTTTAAGAGGTTTTTCAGCCATTCATTCATTCAGTTGGTAAATCCCCATTTTGAGCTGTATGAAGCAATAACTTCATTGAATGGGCTACACGTAGTATGCTCCAGCACAATCAAACAAGTGTGCAGAAACAGCTATGACTTAGAATACAGCATAATCATCAGTGTCTGTTCTTAGAAATGCGTCTTTGATCTTACTTCAAAACCACAATTGCATTAAAATTGCAACTTTTCTTATGTCTTCTCCCTTCTGTGCTGCTGTTTGTCTGTACCCTGAATCATACTAGCACGAGGCAGCCGCATTCCTCGCCCTAGTGTGAGTCAGGGGTGCAGTCGGGAGGCCAGCCGTGAAAGTAGCAGGGACACGAGCCCTGTCCGCTCTTTCCCACCCCTGGGTAAGTACTCTCTGCCCCTTGTCCTGCATGGCTGTCCCTGCCCTTCATTACTGCTCCTAATGAGTCCGTGCCTACTCCATTTAGCTTATAGCCAGCCACCATTATTTTCCCTTCCTCTGGCTCACTCACCACTTCCTTCCATGGAGAGCTGACCAATGTGTGAATGGGTTGCACACTTGAGAAATAAGGGCTTTGCTAGTGTTAGTCTTACCTTAAATCCCACACTTGGAAAGGTGTGTCATGCGCAGAATCTGGGTGCCTTTTTTCAAAGGGCAGCTCTGCTTTTGGAAGGGTTTTTTGAAACTGTGTGTTTCTCTCCTTACTACAGCACTCATGGCTTGGGTGCAGTTAGATAATCCATTTCTCAGTGACCTCCTAGAGCAGAGTACAGTGTGGCTGTCATCCTCGGCCTGTCCCTGCACCAGCTGCTAGGGCCTGCTGCTGTTCAGCATTTCTCTCTAGCCAGTGAATTGTTCTGGTGTGTAAGAAGAAAATATACTTCATTTTATGTCTCCTTAGCTGTAGTGTCATAACTGTATTATGTGAACAAATAGTGGAATTACAGCTTTTTGCTATTAAAGCAAGTAAATACAATACTGCAGATATAGGACCAGTCTACTGGAGCAGTGTTAGGAGGCTGCTTTCCATTTTGGAAAAACAAGCAGCACACATAGCTAAGTCCTTGTACAAGCATATGAGCAAAGTACCATACTGAAGCTTACTTTTAATCTGCATGGCACAAGTGAGAAGTACTTGAGGCAGCAACTGTTGTTCAGTGAGGAAGAAGAGGAATCAAAACCTTCGAACTTTCATACATGTACAGCTACATTCAGCCTGCTTTTCTAGAGCTGCTCTAAGTACAACTTTTGGTTTCACTTAGTGCTTCAGTTTGTCAGCCTGGCACTTGAAGGATTTGGCAAGGTTGTTGAGCTGTGTCTGTTCCTGAAACGTCAGTAAGACACAGGAATATTGGGTTACGGGTATTCTGACATGTTGGTTAAGGATTAGGGAAGCTTCTCATCTCTATGTATCCTTGTCAAGGTTGCTAGGAAGTAGTAAATGTTGATAAAAGTCTTTTTACGTATTGGGTTTGTCAGTTTGGGTTTTTTTTATTATTTGGTAATGCAAAATTCCGTACAATTGTATCTGAAAGTGATCTTTTGGGGTGTTATTTTGGTCTGAGTTAGTGTTCAGTATGTGTCACTCTTCTTCTGTTTGTTCAAGTGTAGCTTGCAGTTAACTCTACCTGTTAAACATAGTCTGAAATAGGAAATCTCTGGTTTCTATCTCAAATTGAGGCACCCAGCTGTACTCCTAATTAGCATTGGAAGTCTATTGTGGTCTGGTAAGTCAGTATGCTTCCTGTCAGCCGTGGGTTCACTGGCAAAGTGCAGATTAATTGAATGGAAGCTGTTTCAATAACTAATGCTAATTCACTCAGATGCTGCTTAATTGGGAAATAAAATTAAAAGTGGACATTATGCAGGGTCCTGTAGTAAACTCGTGTTTTTTACCAAAACACAGCTGGCCCTGTTGTTGTAGTACACACATGGCTTTGTTCCTTTTACAAAGGAGGGTATTTTTCAGATCTTGTGCTGCTTTTGCTACCCTACAGCTTGACCTCAATTGCATCCTTGTGAGACCTGATTTACATTTCAGTTTTGGCCAAATGCTTGTTATTGTAAGAAATCTGTGTTAAACTGATACCGTAAGGTGGGACCGATGCTACTTGAGGTTTTTGTCTTCAGATATCAAAACAAGTACCTATAGAAATGCAATAGGCTGCATTGTCAGACAGCACGGAGAATGCAAAGTAGCAAATATAGGAATCCAGTGTTATTAAAAAACCCAACCAAGCAGCAGCTGTACCTGGAATAAATGAGGATTCCTAGGATTTCTTCCATTATGTGTTACTTGAATCATTTTGAGTGTCATTCAGTGTTTGTTTTATGAGATGCTATTAACTTCTATCAAAAATACTAAATGCAGTGTTTTTCAAGGGCAGAAGATGAAATAAGGCAAATTCAGGTCTGTAATTGTAGCTAGAGACAGCTGTACATGGGATTGGAAGGGGGAATATATTCTGTATTGTGTCTGATTTTCAGCACAGCAATGTTGCTTTGGAATGCTAAGCCCTTTGGGGGCGTAAGATGACTCAAATGCTATGTAATTGCTGATCCATATGCACTTGTATGAAGTGTTTCTGTCATCTCACATCTCAGTATCAGATTATAACCTGGGGGGATACCACCACTCTTGAAAAGCAAGGGATTAGTTATTTAAATGGATTTTTTTCTTGTTACATACAGTTAAATATCAGATTAGTATAACTTTCATATTTTTGCTAAGAAATTATGTCATTTTGAGGCCATTTAAAATCTTATTTTTTAATTCATTTGTCAAAAACCACCACAACAAAAGTCAGTACTGGCACAATTTCTGCCATTTGAGGGGTACAAAGAATATTTGTGAGAATATGCTTTGGAATAAAGTATGTTTGACCCAGTATAGTGCTTCCTTTTACTGTCTCAAAAACTTGACCAGCACGTTTCAAATCTCTATGGGGGCAGGATAGTCTTGAATTCTGTGCCTGAAGTATGAATTTTTAATTGTACCTTTAATTTTCAGGGCTTGGTGATGGAAAGTAGGTGAAAAGTTTTATCCCATTATTGCTTGTATTTAAAGCTCTGTCAGCTTTGACACCTCTGGTTTGACATCCTCTGTCCCATCTCCTTTTCCATGGTGCAATGCACTCCCAAAGAATCAAGGACTTCACAAAGCATCAGTTGCAAAATAGAATTTCCTAGATAAACAGTTTCACGTGGGTTTAGTTTGAAATGAAATACGTTGCTATGCCTTATATGAGGAGTAGAAAATTTCATGTGGAAAACCCACAGTGCTGTTCCTGGGACCTCTACTGGACTTTGGATCGTTTTGGTTGAGAGGTGTGCCGGTCTGTGTCAGGGTGATTTGATTCGAATTGGACTCTTACATTGTCAGTGTTCATCAAAGTAGAGAATTATTCATGGTTTCTATTTATACTATTTCATGTATCCAGAAGGTGCAAAATACTTGCATTTATAGTTAAAATCATAACAGTTTGTCTAGGGTTTATTTCACTGTTGGTGGACATTTGAATTCAAGTTCAAATTGTCAAACCCAGTTTCATTTACATGGCTGTTTAACTTGAGTGCACAGAAGAAAGAAGAGAAATTGTTGGACATACGTTGGATTTAAAATTACTTGGTTTAAGAAAAAAATATTGGCAATGGTGAGTCTATTTCATAGAATCATAGAATAGTTAGGGTTGGAAAGGACCTTAAGATCATCCAGTTCCAACCCCCTGCCATGGGCAGGGACACCTCGCACTAAACCATCTCACCCAAGGCTCTGTCCAACTTGGCCTTGAACACTGCTAGGGATGGAGAATTTACCACTTCCTTGGGCAACCTATTCCAGTGCCTTGGTACTCTCACAGTAAAGAACTTCTTCCTTATATCCAATCTAAACTTCCCCTGTTTAAGTTTAAACCCGTTACCCCTTGTGTTATCACTACAGTCCCTAATGAAGAGTCCCTCCCCAGGATCCCTATAGCCCCCTTCAGATACTGAAAGGCTGCTATGAGGTCTCCATGCAGCCTTCTCTTCTCCAGGCTGATTTCTTTAGGATCTCTAAAAGACCAGCTTTATGCAAGTGCCAGGAGGAGGAGAGTGCTCAATTTTATTCAGAGTCCTTCAGGATCTTTGGTTCCTGCTTTCCATAACTTTAAAGAATCTTAATGAACTGTAGTAAGTAACATGAATGTTTCAATTTCACATGTGATTTATTCAAAGCAAATAATACCCGTGTGAAATATGAATAGCATTAAGTTATTTTAAACCTTTAATTAAAATGGATATTAACTTTCATTCAGCATAGTGGTGAGTTTTAACCAAGGTTGACTTACGTGCACGTAGGCAGGAACTCAGGTTTACACAAGCTGTCAGCTGCCAGGGCAGTAGGTTCATGCAGGAGGCCCTGCTTGCAGGTGATGTTTGGTATGTAAGCATGTAGAATTGAGGTAACTGCAATAGAAGACCAGTATCCGTGGAGCTGTTTAGGTATTGCTGAGGATCCTCTGTGTGTTTGTGTGCGTGTGTCCACACATCTTTTCTTTAAACGTATTTGCTTTTAATCTGCTGTTTAATCTTTTAAAAAGAAAATCATGCATGAAATGTCCACTGAACCCGTATAATTCTGTGTAATCGTGTTCTGTATAATCAAAGAACTTCCCTGGAGCTTTTTCCTTCTGTGTATTGCTCAGTTTCTTTTGCTAAAGCTGTATCTTTTTGTAAGTATTCTCTTGTTCATCTAAGCAACTATTGCAGCACTCTGCTTCCATGGTAATAGATAGGGTTTATATGATCCTGTTATTGCAGCTTCCAGACATCACTCCAGATCCACTGGTGCCCTCTACGCTCCTGATGTTTATGGGGCTACAGGTGAAGGATGAGTACCCTTTGCTGTCATCTGTGCAGTCATCCTGGATTTTTTTTTTCCTTACCCACGTGGTTATTCTCATAGTTCAGTTTTTTAAAGCATTATTTGTATTAATTTGAGTTTTGTGGTTTTAGTAATCCAGATAGTTGTGTTTTATGTTGCTAGATTTTGTCTCCTAGATGTTAATCGTTTTCTTCCTTAACAACAACCATTTTGTTTTTACTTGCAGAAGACCTTTTTTTTTAGTTTTCCATTTTTCAGTGTTTGTAGAGCATCCTTTATGCATGTAGTTTTCTAATCAGCGCTCTCGATAGCATTCCCATTCCATTTGCTTCCTTCTAAAATGAAAACAAAAACCCAAAATGAAGAAGACCTAAAAAAAAATAATTATAAAAAAGGTTCTTTCAGTTAAAACCATTGTGCTGTGGGATTTTATTCCCCTGTGGTACTAGAATAGATTGTGTGCATCTGACTTTGGTTTTTACTTCATTTCTTACTTTTTTCTGCACCACTAAAGAATTCAGAACGGAAATAACCAGTATTTCAGCCACTATATAATTTGTTAGAAATGTTAAGCCAATGCTTTTCTTCTGATTGGGTTTTGTTGTTGTTTTTTTTTTAAGAGAGTGTCATATTAATGTCCCATGTTCCTCTCGTGACTGAATTCTTTGTGTTCATTTTTGTTGTTATAGCAGGTTCCAGCTTTGGAATTAGTCAGTCGAGTCGATTGTCATCATCAGTTAGTGCTATGCGAGTTCTGAACACGGGTTCTGATGTGGAAGAGGCAGTAGCAGATGCTTTGGTAAGAATCTCACATTTACGCTGTGTAGGATAGAGACTCTGCAAATGTTTGGTGTCTGTGTATTAAAGTATGCAAAAGAACTTGTCAGTCATGGTTTTACTGGCTTCTGGGTGGGGGGAAAAAGAGAAACAGAATTGGTAGAGCTGCAAAGTGTTGGGATTTTTGTTCCCTACAGGATTCGTAACTTCTGAGAAAGGTACACTTTTTCCATAGCAGACAGGAAATAGTTTTGTGCTGCTCTGTTGGAGTGGCCCAAGGAACCACTTGAGCAGGTTGCATTAACCAGCACTTGGCCACAACAGCCAAACTTCTGGGTAGGTTGAAAGCTTGTTAGAGCTGGCAGTAATGACAGCTGAAGCAGTCTGCTTCTCATAAGCCTGGGTTCTGTTTGAAGTTGCTCTGTCAACATGTAAGATTGATGCTGAAGAGATAAATGATGGCTTGGCAAGCAGCATTTCTTAACTTTAGTCTTTGTTTTGTTTTCTTTCCAAACTGTTACACTGAGCTTAAACCTGGTTCTGCCATTCCCTTTCTTAACCTTTGCTGTTCTTCAGAAAGGGAGTGTTTGGCTCCATGACCCTCCTGCCCCAGTGAGCCAAGCTGAACACGTCATGTCGTTTGCTATTCTGACATGTACGTCATCAAGCTGAAGTCTTCAGTTAATGTCAAATACTTACTCTATGAATCAGATACAAATATTTAATGATACTCAAATAGTATACAATAACTGATAAAAGTGAGTTACCTATTGATCAGTCAGGATGCTCTAAGCAAATCATTTTTAATCTTTTTATTGATGTTCCAGATAATCTTTTTCTTAAACCAGCTACAAATTAGATTATAAAATAAATAAGTCTAGCCAGATATGACTGGACAGGGAGAACCAAGATATCAAAGGAAAGCATCTGAAGAACTTTGACATGTTCTTAATCTGGTGGTTTATTGATTCCTTGGTTTAGACTATCTTCTTGGCACATCAGTTTAATACTGGTATGTCTTCACTGGCATAGAGAACCAAGATATCTGTGAAATCTTTTCTGAGAAGTCATAGTGAGATTGAGTGGGTTTTCCCTTTTCTGATACTGTAAACTTGCAACAAGCTTTCAGCATTGATGGGGAATGCTCATTAGTTAAGTGTCAGTCAGCCTGGAGTTGGGAATAGGGAGCAACAGAAAAACATTGGTCTGTGGAACATGAAAAGTTTCTGTTTCTAATTTGAAAACCAGCCTGTGTAATAAATTTATCCACACTGGTGCTACATGCAGAGTATCTTCAGTACTTTTAACAGCTTCATAGCTTATTCAGATTTAGCTGGGCAAAATATGTAATAAGAATATAAATGCAGAAGAAACTCATACTTCCAGTAACTGCTCTTGTAGCTGGAATGTGTCCTGTTTGCTGAAGTAACTTAAGTTTGTTCATAGAAACTGGTTTGTCTGACCTGGATCCAGAATAGCCTGATGCTGCTAGAAATGTTAGAGGAAAATTGGTTTGTATGTTTTAGCTAGACTCTAAAGGATTCTAGCTAAAGAATCTTTAGAGGATCAAGAAGGATCAAGACCAGCAACAATTTATTACTGCAGCATTTGCCTGCCTGCTTCCCTGCCATGCTCTCAGTGTGCAGCTTGTCCTGTATAAAGGACCCTATCTAGATGGAAATCTGGTTATGAACACCCTTCTTATGTTACCATAGACTGAAGCGCCCTCCTCAGAACAGTATTTCTAAAAGGTAGAAGGTACAGTCCTGACAGATGTAATATAAAAACATTCTGGATTATATTACCATTTTTGTGGTATAAAAACCACTTGGCCAGTTGTAACACTGCTCAAGCCAGTGGCATCAGTCTCCTGGCTAAGATCTCCTTTTGAATATAAGATACAAGTAATGCAGCAATGTGGTGATCTCCACATGGTTTTATACCTTTTATTTCAGCACAGTCCTTGACACTTCCGATTTTATTCCTTTACAAATTCTTTTACTTCTGGTGACCCTGTTCAGAAATGCTCATGTCTTTGGGATTTTTCCCTTCCTTTGTTCTCCTACACATCTGTATGCTTGTTCTCTTGGCAGTAAGCTTGCTTGTTAGATGGTGTATTGACAAGTCTGCATTGCAATACCCTCCGAGTTATTCCACAGTTAAAAATGAGAACCCTGTACAAATGGGAGTGGTATTTAAAGGGAAACTCATCAAAGGGAAACCAATCACACTGCTGCTTGTGTGTGTGTATAATGAAATCAGATTTTCACTGCTAGCTTCAACTCCAATATTTGAATGGCAGGGTTGTTTTGCAGAGGTATGTGGTCTTCTTTTCAGGATAACTAGCATTTCTTCAGTTGTGTTGGTTTTTTCCCTCTGGCCTTTGGCATGTTGTGTTGTGTTCTGTTTTGTTGGCTTGGGTTTGTTTTTAGGGGATCTGGGGTTTTGCATTAGGGTTTGGGAGTTTTTTTGGCAATTGTTGCAGTGACCAGATTTCGATATTTAAATGAACTTAAAGACAGAGGTGGAGGAGTTGATGGAAAAACAAAGTTTAAATTACTGTCTCAGATAGCAGTTGAGTGCATGTGTGAAATCTTCATGCTTAAATGCTACTGCATGAGACACAAAGGTGTTGACAGAGAAGTCTGTGTGACCAACCAGCAGATGATACATAATACTTCCCTGGAAATGGAAGCTTAGCAAACTGGTTGGCAATTCATGGTATTCTAATCAGATGCAGAGAGCCAAGAACAAAATTTACAGTAAGACAATGTGTTGTTCAGTAGCAGGTAGTTTAATAGTCAATGCTGCTGTGCCTTACCTTCCTGTTCTCAATTTCTGTTTCTTTTCAATAATTTACTGCTAACAGCTCTTAGGAGACATACGGACTAAGGTATAGAAACTGTTTTCTTTCTTCAATAGTTTAATATTTTGCTATTAACATGATACAAAGTAAGTTAAAATGACAGAGTATGTGGGTTTAGACCTCAGTCTTACATCCTGTAACATATATAAAGCAATTAAGAGAAGTAACTAACTTTCAATACAGTCTTTATGTCACCCTATTGTGCAATGGTATGGGTTTTTACAAGTAAACCTTAAGTTGAATGTTCCATCAAATGTCTTCTTGGCATTTGCTTTGCTTTTATATTTGGGATACCTTACAAACCATACTCCTTTAAAATAGGTTTATTAACTTGGTTAAACCTGCTGAACAGTTGGAGACATTTGTCAGTGCAGGGAGTAGGGGTTACACTGATAAATTGAACTGTTGGTGTCTATTCTTTACTTGTCTGTATACTCTCTCTTTGAAAATCAGTGCTAATGTGAGATGTTTCTGTACTATAGAAGAAGCCTGTGCGAAGAAGATACGAGACGTACGGGATGTACTCAGATGATGATGCCAACAGTGATGCATCAAGTGCCTGTTCAGAAAGGTCCTATAGCTCTAGGAATGGAAGCATACCAACATACATGAGACAAACAGAAGATGTGGCTGAAGTCCTAAATCGCTGTGCCAGCTCCAACTGGTCAGAGAGAAAAGAAGGCCTTCTAGGCCTGCAAAACTTGTTAAAGAACCAGAGAACTTTAAGGTAAGAAGAAATTCCAATCGAAAAACAATTCATTTACAGTCAAAGGGTGGCAAGGGAAGTAGGAAAGGAGGCTCATGTTCCAAAGAATTCAGAATGCTGGGGAGAGGGAAAGCTAGGTGTGCATCTCAGAGTAAGATGGGGGAAGGAGTCACTTCTGGCCACCGGTATATAGGACCTGTTTAGAAAGCTCAGTTTAAGTAATGGAATTTAAAATCAATACAATCCTTGCAATCAAAAAGGTGCCTGAAGTGCTTGCATCTAGTATTAATGGAAGGCCTTTATTATTTTTGTTGTTCTTGTTATTAATATTCTTCTTATTAATAGGGTATTTATTCAGAAGAAACTCTTTATCACTAGCTACTAAGTGTACCTTTTTCATGATCTGCTGTGTTAAAATACAGAGATGTTATATACACCAACTAATTTAAAGAGCCATTTCTAGGGTGAAAGTCTCATTTTAGTCGTTTTTATTATGTCTTAAAATGCTTTACTTTGTTTACTAGATGACTTGATTCAATATTTACAGTTGATCGCACTGATTGCTGTGCGTTAGTGCTCGGCAGTACTAGCAGGGGAATTGACTAACGTATTGTTGTCACTTTGACAGTCGTGTTGAGTTGAAAAGACTGTGTGAAATCTTCACAAGGATGTTTGCTGATCCTCACAGTAAGGTATGTTTAGGTTCCTCCTACTTTCAGTAAAGGTTTGAACACTATAATAGAAAGCCAGTTGTGGTAAAATATGCCAGTGGTATTTACACATGTCAGAACTGGACAGGCTGTTTTCTGTAAGCAATTAGCATCAGATTTCAATCCATTTAATTTGCAGTTTTGACCATGATCATTTTCCACCTTGTTTGCAGGATAATTCAAGTAAGATAAAGGTTAGTTTCATCTAAAATACGTTGAAGTAGGTCAATAGTTTCTGTTAAAATTTGTAAGTATTTTTAAGGAGTCATGTTGTTTACAGAGGATGCTTCAACATCAATAATGTTTTTCTCTCAATTGAAAACAAAAGGCTCTGGTGCAGTAATGTGAATCATAAAGAAAGTGGTCTGACTGAGTCATACATGATGAGTAACGAATTATACCAAATATGTACTTATTTATTTTCCAGGGTATTTTGTATTATCATAACTTGTGGTGTCTTCCTCAAATGTCATAGATAGGCCTGGCAGTTGAGACTGCTGTGTAATTTTTACATCACTGATAGTATTCAAGAAGTAAGGTAGAGAGTATACTTTGATATAAAAGAAATTGCAATGTTTTATTCACTTTTACTTAGGTAAAGACCCAAGGAGAATAAGCCTTCTGTTCTCTAAGACCATTAAAATCTTTTTAACAGTGTTACTTCACTTGGTAATACTTACACAGTTTTTGTGGGAGGTGGGTTACTGGTACAGCTTCATACATGCAGTCATTTCTCATAGCAAAAGGACTGCAGCAAGTAGGGAGCTGGATAAAGTTAAGAACATGTATCTTCATATTTTGTTTGAATTATAGGCTTGTTTGGAAAAAAACCCTTTCATGTTGAGTATAACATGTCCCACTTGGTGTCCATATTTAAGAACTGATAAAATGATAACCCAGAAGAATTCAGAGCAGTTACTTCAGAAGTATTGGTTTTTCCCAGCAGAGTTCTAAAAAAGGAGTTTGATTGGGTAATACATTTTACATATTTTAAGTCTTCCTTATTGCTGCCATGTGAAATTAAATTCAGACTGATGAGATGTCTGGGCCGGTCCACTTAATGTTCGTCTGTCCTCCTTGTTTTTCCTGGTAAAGAGGTGACTGAGCTGCTATCTGCAGCATCATGTAGTTTGGAAGACACTTGTATTGTACGCAGCAGTGTGATATCAAAGTTGCTGGTACACTGCAGAAATGCAGAAGAGACTGAAGCCAAACCGTTACACTGCAGAAAGCGTTCCATAAAAACAGTGGTTAAGTCAGAGGAGAGGACAGAAAATAAAGTGTTGAAACGTTACTGGGTTTTAAATGAAGCCATGACAGAATTGTGACTACAGCTTGGTTTCATTTTGTTTGTCCTTGTGTTAATTAGTATTGCAGCTCTGCATGGATCAGAATTACCCTGGACATCTGTTTGTAGTGGGGGAGCCAGGGAAGGGTAATGAAAATGTTCCAAAATTCAGGTGTATGTGTCAGAAGAGCATTTTATCTTTTCATTAAGCCTTTAGGAATATTACATTGAATTATTCTGCTTGATTGTTTTGTTTACTGGGCATCCTCACATAGAATAATGTTGCTATGATTTCGCAAATGTGGCCTGTGTTGCAGCACACGTGTTGCAACTGTTCTGGTCACTGATGCCTTGCCTGCCTTTTGGTGTTGCAAAATGATGGGAAGTTACCAGTCTATTATAAGGGGGAATCCTTTGAGTATTAAGAGTTCACGAGCTGTGATTTTTTTGTATCATGCACACATGGCTACACAAATCTCATTTTAGACTTTTCAAGAGTCTGTAGGAATTCTCCTGTCATCACTTTTATTGTTTGGTTTTTGGTTTGTTTTTTTTAGAGGTTTACTTTTACATGATAGCTGGATGTAGGGAATTGCTTAGAAAAAGAAAGTAATATGTGGAGGAGAAAATGGGAGAATGATTTGAGGAACATGCCAAGTGCATATTGGTGTCCCAATAAAATTAAGTTTATCATGAGAGTTTTGAAATACATTTTTTGTTTTATTTTGGTTTATATTCCATACAGGAACTTTGTATCGATGGCCACTAATTTGTGTGTTTTTATCTTTTTCCCTTTTTTGTTGTTTTTTGTTTTGTTCTGTTTCGTTTCGTTTTGCATGCTGTCCCCTGTGTTGGAACTCTCTTTAGAGAGTAAGTTGGTTCAATACTTGTTGGAAACCTAACCTTACTTGCATGAATGTGCAATTAACCCTTTTTCTCTATTTTTCTTCCCCAAAGAGTTCATGCAGTGTCAAGCCTTTTGCAATCATAAAATGCTCTATACAATTATGTAAACTGTGTGGTTCAGTTTCGAGATGTGCTTTCTCTACTAATGAACTGACATTGTTTGGTTATGCATTCCTGCTTTGTATTGTGGTGGTTGGCACATCTGAAATAATTCACTTTAAGGGCAGATCATGTATAATTCTTTTCATATCTGTTTATTATTTTCCACTATCAAATTATTAAAAACTTCAACTTCAGATATTTGATTTCCGAATTTTAAGTCACATCATGAAAACAGAAACTGCAGACATACATATACATCGTTCAACGTGGTGCTTGAGTTCCATTTCCCATTCCAAATTCATCCTTTACCTGAGATGCTCTTACAGCTGCCTTGAATTCTTCATACTTTGTCCTAAAGCAGACCGGTAGGATTCGTATGTTTCTTAAAATGCAACATAATGGCTCAACTTAATGGAGTTTTCCCCAGACACTCACTGTGGTGAACCTAAAATCAAACCAAGCTTGAAAACAAAATTGAATCTTCAGTTACGTGTCTTTTTAACAGCTAAAACCTCGGCATGGGATCTTCAGAGTGCTTTTGCCGCAGTGATGCGTAATTCACTTCGTAATGATTTCAGTTTAAACCACTTACATGTTTAAGTGTAAACCTCTTCACCAAGACGCTGTAACCAGTTTGTCCAGTTTGCACGTTAATGGACAGACATGTGTGTCAGTGTATGCAAACTCAGAGAAACCAGTAGAGTTTCAACTTCTGCTCAGCTGTACAGTTTACTTTGAAGGGTTTAAATACAATTGTTAAGACCCCAAGTGTAATTTACAGCACCAGAATTTTTGTTGTTGTCTGCCAAAGTCCAGTATTTTTCCCCTTATTTTAGGGCTGTGAAATCCAAAGACTGTCATGTCACAATACACAAAGTACTTTTTGGTTTGGTTTTGCCTGGGTTTTATAACTGTGCCCACTACTTGTGCATCTACAACGTGGGATATTGTTTCAGTTTTCAGATGAACACAGAAGACATTTCCAGTCCTGAGCATAAAAACTTCTTCCCACTACTGGCAGGGTAATTTTTAAACCTCATAGTGCAAATACAGATACAAACCTAGAAGGTAGCAGAAGACTTAGCTGTATTTTGTTGTTGTTTTTAACAGCTTTCAACGTAGCTTGTCCCCAAAGGGAAGTTACTTAAAGTAGCTCATCCTGATGGGCTTTATGTTGAGTAGGTTTTGTATTGGTTTATTTCTAACAGAGCTGTTCAGTATTTAAGATGGCTATTGAAAGATTCTCCCTGGTCTGTATGAGATCCCGAAAGAATCATAAAATCATAGGATACCAGGCTGGAAGGCACCTCCGGGATCATGCAGTCCAGCCTTTCTTGGCAAAAAGAATCTGAGTTATATTTTTTATTTCTAATGCACATTTTGAGGCACTTCTGTTAAAGATACCTGGGTGGATTTTTCCACCTCATGGTGTGAATTTGCTCCCCCTGGTTTGATTGCCAACATGAGAAGAGATGTAATTCCCCAGTGATTGATGAAGGCATGCAGCAGCATGCACCTGCTCCTCTGTACCTGATCAGTGCTGTGGAAGGAAGCTGGTTTCTGCAGCTGTATGAGGTCTGATCACAGCTGGGGATCATCCATTCACAGGCAGCAGCAGAGTTTGGGCTTAGGCCAAGGCAGGTCAGTGGCAGAAGGTGGAGGGGTTCAGCCCGCCCTCTGCAGCAGCCTTTTCCAACCGTGTTCCCGTATCATAAACACTCAGGAGGACAAAATCTCTCCTACCCTCTTAGCAATACTTCTGCTTTTATACAGAGCCATGTGCTGGAGCTGGCGTGAGTATCAGTTGTGGTTTTCAGCCCAGGCATCCATTTTTCTTGTCAGAGAAACAGGAAACGCACAGGCCACACAAAGATACAGCATGTGCATTACCACAGGCCTTGAAAAAGTCATGAGTGAGATACTAGAAATGCTGTTTCAACAGTGACCGATTTGTCCTGCCCTCCTTTATCCTGCCCCTCCAAAAGGCCCTTCTTCCTGGTCTGAGTGCTGAGGTTATTAGAAGTACAACAGGGGTTTTCTTACTGAATATAGACTTTCCACCATTATTTGTATTTATTATATAGAATATTATTTGTTGAAAAGAACACAGTGGATAAAATCTTCTTGGAAAGACAAGAACACTTCTGTGTTTTAAACACCTGCTAGTCTGAAATGCATCCTGGCTTTTTTTCCCTACTCTGGTGAGCAGTTTTGTGCTTGGATACCTGGAGTAGCAGGAGAATCTTGTTCTGTTCCACAAATATTTTACATAAAGGAACTGGCTAGCTGTCCTGACTTTGCAGTATTTAGTAAGCCAGATATATACAATGATTATTTTGCTAAAGAATTATAGCTGCTTTTTTGGTTGTGGAGAGCAAGTGGTTTTGTGGTCTTCCAGGAATGTCAAATCAACTTAATGATAAAGCTCGGAAGGGTAAAAACTGAAGTTTTACTGAACAAACATTGAGGTTGCGCCAGCCATCACAGTAAGCATTTCTTTTCTTGACGAAACTGCATGGAATACCTAATGGGCAAACTTCTACAGAAGTGGGCTAACATTTCCAATGTACTCTCGTCTCAAAATCCAATGGGAAAGCAAGACAGATTTCTTTTCCTTTCCCTTTTATTTTCTTCCTTTTCCTGCTTGGCTGCAAAACACTGCCTTTCTCTGCCTCTGATTCCCTTACTGCTTTCTTCTTTGTCTGTAAGTTCAGCATACGTCAGTGTCATCTCCTCTTTCGCCCCATCCTACCCTCTTTGCATCTTCTTCTGCCTTTTAGGTGTTCAGTATGTTTTTGGAGACGCTGGTGGACTTCATCCAGGTCCATAAAGAAGATCTGCAGGACTGGTTGTTCGTGCTGCTGACACAGCTGCTGAAAAAGATGGGTGCTGATTTGCTTGGCTCTGTGCAAGCAAAAGTTCAGAAGGCACTCGATGTCACAAGGTAATGTGTTCTTAAATAAAGAATTAAAACAACCCCTAAACCAAATGCACTCTCACACTACTTTCAAGTTCTGGGGTGTTTTGGTTTTTGGGGGGGGTTGTGTGTGTGTGTGCTGTGAGATTCTTGGAGAAATGCAGAGCTAATGCAAGATGATGAAACTCCAGTAAATGTCACTGGTTAAGCAGTTTGGTTTCCTAAATGACTCTTTAGCTGAAAGGGTTTGAATCCTTACTGCTGAACAATTAATGTGATACTGCTTACCTGATTCCATATTGTGCAGCTGAGCCCCATATGTTTGTTGTCTTGCCTTGTCCTCAGTGATGTAATGCTTGTGTTTGGCCTTCTTTTTGATACAAAAGTGTTGTGCAATATTCGGCTCTCCATGTCAGCAGGCTTTGAAGGAATTACAGTAATAATGGATTTCCTTTCTGTCTTCAAGGACTGTAGTGATAGGACAAGGGCTTCTAACATAAACAGGGGAAGTTCAGTTTGGATATAAGGAAGAAGCTTTTTACTGTGAGGGTGCTGAGGCGCTGGCACAGGGTGCCCAAAGAAGTTGTGGCTGCCCCATTCCTGGCAGTGTTCACGGCCAGGTTGGACACAGGGGCTTGGAGCAACCTGCTCTAGTGGAAGGCGTCCCTGCCTATGGCAAGGGGTTGGAACCAGATGATCTTAAGGTCCCTTCCAACCCAAACCATTCTATGATTCCCTCCCTTCTCTCCAAACATTGTAAGTAGCCTGATTACAAAAGGATCTTAAGTGATTTTTCGGGACCATCTATGCTGCATAGCCAGTTTTATTTCCAAATGAAAGCTAGGTTTTAGAATTGGAAGGGCTCTGGGACCTCCTTCTCATCTTTTGTTCTCCGAAGTAGGGGACAGTAAGCTGTTTGGGCCTCTGCTATACCTGTTCACGTGATAGGTCTCCTGTGGAGTTCGGGGAAAGGTGTGGAGCATGTTGTGCGAGAGAGGGAATGGGATCTGCTGCAGCAGAGCCCATGAGGGTCATATGCAGCATGTGCTACGTGGGAGCATGGAGGCAGCCGAGGTGGATGAGGATAGTTCAGAGAAGTGAGCACGTTTAGCAGTGCTACTGCATGTTAATTTGAGGATGACACAGAATCAGAATACTACCATATTATTGTTATGTCATCCCTTATTATTTGCATTATATATTTAACTGTGTTTGGTTTGAAGCAGGGATTTCTTGCATTTTGTCCTTCACATGCCAGGTGAATGTTTCTGGAAGTCAGATACAATAAAAAATACCCACAAAACTGGCAGAATGTGTTTTTCTTTCAGAAGTACTAAAGCTTGATTTGATTTGTTTGCTTTACAGGGAATCTTTTCCAAATGACCTCCAATTCAGTATTTTGATGAGATTTACTGTTGACCAGACCCAAACACCTAGCCTGAAGGTAAGCATTTTCAGGCTTGCATTGCAGGCAAAAAACTCTTCACTGATAGACATTTGCTTGCCTTAATCTTTGAATTTGGACTGTGATTTTTGTGTTGTTAAAAAAGAAAGGTTTTCAATTAGTGGATTTTGTTTTTGTAAACTTTCAGACAGTCAAGCCAGCACTGCAGGACCAGCTTCGCTCTTTTTGGAGCTCCAAGGTTTTTGTCTGAATTATTGTCTTTATTCTTAACCCTATGTCAAGCTCTTACAGTGTTCCCAATAATTTTATTCGAATGCATTCATCTGCTGCTACTAACCTGTGCGAGAAACTCGAAGCATGCAGTTGTTCAGCCTTAAATATGACACTGGTATGAAAACGTTGGCTGCAAGGGAGAGCTAATAAACCCACAGAACAGTAAAAATGGGCAACAAAAGCGTGGCCGCCTAACATCGAGCTGGTTATGCAAACTCACTCTATCAAGTCTCTTCTAATTTTATGTTTGTGATTTCCCAATCCTGTTTTTCCTAGCTCATTTTTTTTGTTTGTTTTTCATATGTTCAGCCTGATAGGTCTTGAATGAATTGAAATTATTTAGATATTAATATGAACTGGAGTTCCTATATTAAAAATCAGCTGCCTTTGTGGTGCACTTCCTTTCCTGAAAGCGGTGTGTGGTTTTATAATTACACACATTTTTACATAAGAATCTCTAGCCTGGAGACCTGCCAGCATCACTGCAAATGAAAAACGTATTCTGTAGTACATTTACAGTGCCAAAGAGAGTCAATTTTAGGGTAAATGCATCAAATCCTAAGAAGATTTACAAGTGTTGTAAATGGGGAAATAACAAGCATATGATAACTGGCATTTTCTGCTCTATCCTGCACGAAATGTTTTTACACAGTTTGATACTGCACAAGAATATGACTTTTCCCAAGTTACGTTGAACTTAAAGTCACATGAATATGCCTTTTTTTATCTACAATACAGTAAAACTTAATTTTTAAGCTTTTGAGGACAGTTGATACGTTGACCACTGTTCGTGTGTTAAAAAGGGACTGCTGTCATTTACTGAAGACAGCAAATGAGGTAGTAAAAATCAGTTTGCTGTTTAAATAAATCCTTGGAACAGATTTGGTTTGGTTTTGTTTCACTTGGTTTTCCTCCTGATGAAGGTGAATTTGATGGTGGAGGTGTTCTTTCTTCCACGTAGTGGTACAACTGGTAAATACCTGTCAATCAGGTTTCAGAGTCTGAGAGTATAGATTTAAAATGAGATACGGACTCCTGCTAGGATGAGTTGGGGCTAAGTTCAGTCATATTTACTATGTGACCTAGAAGGGCTTTAAGAAATCTGAAATACTTAATGGGAAGAAAATGGGTAAGTGATTTCCAGTACTTAAAATGAATTTTGGGGACAGTAAATTGTGTAACTGTGTAAGCGAAGGTAATCTTTTATCAGAAGAAAGTGGTATCTGTCCCATGCTCCCATCTCTATGAGATAACTACAGCTTCAGGATCCAGACAGTGAAGTTACTGAATATCAGTTGCAGAGGTATCTATTTAATATCAGCGTCCTTTGATATTTTGTCTAAAAGCCATCCTCAGTGCACCCAGGTTGCTGACAGATTAATTGATAATCCTAGGGCTGCTCCATTGCTTGGAGTCTTCAGCTTTTGTTCTTGCTCTGATAAAGGCTTATTTTGTTGCAGAGTGTGCCTTTGGGCTAGATACTGTGACAGGAAAAAACAGAGAAAGGATTTTTGCCATCCTTAAAGGTCAGATACAAGAAAGGATGATAGATAAGAAATCGGCTCCATAGAAGGATTCCATTCCACAAATGACTTTTCCCTTTGTTTTTTACATGGTAGTAGTAAAAAACCATGGTTCTTTAGACTGCCATGGTCATTCTTACAAACACAGCTAAGTTCTGGACAGTAGAAGTCAAGTTACTAGGGTGGCTGCAGAGGTGGATTTGGATAGCTAGGACCAAACATAGGAAAGATACAACTCTACTAACCTAATCCATGATGGATGCAGCACAGTGTATTGTGCTCTATCCCTCTTCCTTTTCCTATACTGTTACGTGTAAGTGTGGAGAACTGCTGAAGCATCGTTACAGGTGCCAGATGCATGTATCTGTTTTGGTCAAATGTAATAGGGCACAGGAGTCAAATTTTCTGGATGGGATATAATCTATTCAGCTTATTTTTGCAGGTGCAGAACATGTGCTTCCCAAAGGATGGGGGTTGTCCTGAAATACCCTTCAAACCATCACTTTCATGTTTCTCACGTTGAATATCAAACGGTTCACACTTGGTGAGGGATTGATTCAAGCATTGTGAATCAAGTTCATTAGCGGCTTCTGAACCTTTTCTGTCCTTTGAGAATGCTGATTTGTTAACAAAGGCTTTTGCCACAGTTGATCAGATACTCAGTGGAAGAATCCCTGGAGCTGCTTTCACTGCAGTCAGAAATCTGCTCTCCCAAAGAGCTGAAATAGACTGTTGAAGAGGACTTAGATCCCTCTAACTACATCTAAAAGATGTAACTAGTCCTTAGTTACATCTTTTATTTCTAAATGTCAACTTTGTATATACTTACTGGAAAGAGTGACTACAATACATTGTAAGTAGATTTGTGGCTATTCTGGAGTTTACTTAGGGTGGGTTTTGTATCCGTAATGATCCTGTCTCGCTGTATTTGAAGTTAGGAAGATACTCCTTCCACAAGTTTTTCTTTCAAAAGCAATCAGTGAAACCCACTCTTACCCAAAGTTTGACAACTGTTTGGAATCTGTGTCACTATGAAAAGGTTTATGAATATGAACTCTCCATTCATCCTCCATTCAGTGCTCTTCTGTCTCTCCAGAACTTCCATCTCTCCAGAAGAGCATCCAGAAGAGATTTACTCTGTGGGAGTAGTTTAAACACTGAATAATACTGCCCTCAGAGTGCTCCTGAGTTTGTTCTCTGGGAGAAATGCCTCTGTGTGTTCTAAGGGTTACAGTTCTTAACAGTAATTTTTTTCAGGTGTGATATATAAATGTAAATCATGAGCAGTGAAACAGCGCTGTCATTTTACTTGGTAATCTAGAAATTGTAACTATGACTTTGTATCTGGAAAAGCGTGTGTCCTAAGGGCTTTTGCTGTGGAGATGGCTGGTGTTCTGGGGTTTTTTGGTTTGGTAAGATCTGACAAATAGTGTGGGTTTTCCTGCATTTCCTGATGCTGATCTGCATAAGATGAAAGCCTTCAGTTGCTGGTTGTTGTGTAACTTTGGAGGAGTCAAGCTTCAATAGCTGCTGTGAAACTGAAGCATTCATTATTGATCTACGTGTATCAGCTGTCCTTACTAATGTGTATGTCAGTGTATCTTGAGTTTTCAATAGCTTGCAAGTTCTCATGACCAAGGGAAATTACTAAATAGCTTTGCTCAGAACAGTTGTACAAGCCATGAACAATGAAAACACACCCAGAACTCTCTGGTTATGATGGACATAGGTGTCTCTATCCTGGTAGGTATTTCTGGTTCCCTGTAATTACTAGTGGAAATAAAAGCAGCTCATTCAAATAGGTGGCCTAAAGAGACATTAACTACTTCTGTTGGTGGATTGTGTGACAGACCTCAGGGGCAGCAGGAGCTGAGGAGATGAGTATTTAAGGGAGATACAGGTATTGCCCTTTGCCCAGAGCTTTGCAGTGGTGCAGTTTTGGAGAAGCTAGTGAGAGGCTGCAGCAAAACAGAGTGAGTGGAGTAGGAGAATGATGCTCAGATAAAAGAGGGAGTGAGGCAGATTTTCTGTCGTCCTGGTAAATTCATGACTGTCTTCCAAATATCATCAGGGGAAAAGTGTGCATGTGACCCCTCCTAAGTCTTCTATAGAAATTCTATTCCATACTTTTTTAGTGTTTAATGGGAAGATTCATGTGGCTTATCCCCAAGGATGGTGACTGCTCAGCTCTGGTGCTTGAGAAAAGAATTCTGAGCGTTAACTGCATAGTAGGAACTAACAGGAACTGATTATTTGTGCATCAGATGATGTTCATTTTTCATTTTAGTACTTGTAAAATGTTCTTAACAATTCTGAATGGTTCTTTAGAGTCTTGATGATTCTTAAATATTCTGAGTACTTTGCTTTTCTTCTTGTTAAATATAAGCTTCTGCATATGCAATGATCTGTGTATCTTTTAGTTGCTACCAGTGAAATCTCAGGTTTTATTAATATTTGAATTCCTGTAGAATAATTCCCTTCTTGAAATGTTATATCCATTTGTCAATTGATTTACGTGTAGAGTTTTATATCAGTGCTGAAAACATGTTTATTTTACATGGGGGGGGGCAAATAACCTTTATTTTAGGGGATGAACACTGCTCTGTGAGCACACTTGTTCTTGGCAGCCCACCGTTTTCATTGTCCACCTGACTCTCTCTCTCTTTGCAGGTCAAAGTTGCAATCCTTAAATACATAGAGACTCTGGCACAACAGATGGATCCGGGAGATTTTGTAAACTCAAGTGAAACTAGGTTAGCAGTGTCTCGAATCATCACCTGGACCACAGAACCTAAAAGCTCAGATGTTAGGAAGGTACGTTTGTTAATGCGTGCTTACAGTTGCGCTGCATTCCAAGTGTCTTGGCTCATTAGAGAAGCCAATATTTCTTTCCAAAACTAGCAAAGAAATTTCTTTAGAAACAAATATTTTTTCATAGAGAAAAGATGCTTTTATATCCTCAGCAAACACACCTGGGTTTTCTGTATAAAGTATTGGAAGTGGCAAAGGAAAACTTAGACAAAACTTGTACATGTAAGAGTTTAAATAAAAGCTTGAAATTAACACATCTTGAAACTCCATTAGAGTTGTATTTTTGTGTATGTTAAAAACTCTTTCATAATAGAAGGCATCAGTGTTTCAAGCACTTACCTGGTATTAAAATCACCTCAGTGGGTATTTCCTTTGCAGCTTTAACATTACTTCAGAGATCACCCTCTGATACTGACTGCATGTTCCTAACTGGGTTCAGTACCTGTTGGATTTTCTCAGCTCTTTAATGTTTAGTAAGGCCATATCAAAGGTTTATTCTTTCAATGTTGCAGTTCCAGTGCAAAACTCCTTTTTCCACATGATTGTTGTGCAGTGAAAATCAGTATTTGTGAGCTATAGACATATACCAGGCAGGGATATTGAATAATCATGGGAAATGTACTGATGCAGTCTTGGAAAGAGTTTATGAATAGTCCTTCCAGTTAGAGAATGCAAAAACCTTTGGGGTTGCTTTGCAGTTTGACAGAATGGAGTTCAGTGGTTCTGATATCCACCAGCCATTCTATTCTGTCTTAACTTCCATTACCAGCATGCTAACGCTTTTTGAGGCTAAATGAATATACTTATTTTATGGCTCACAAGTGCAAACATCTTTGACCAGAGTACTAACTCTTCTGTTTGTTTTTCTGTTCATTTCTGCAGTTTGAAGAGTTGAAGCAATTCATTTGGTTAGATTTCCTTTACTGTTTTCAATTAAGTTTTAGTTTTGGTATCTTTATCATTCCTGGAAACAGCACCAAAACTTCCTTTGTGTAGGAGGGGTGTTTTGTAGGAGAGAATAGAGAGAAAATAGTGGGAGCTGTCTCATGAAGTATGTAATGTGAATAGAACAAGAATCAAAATAGCTTCCACACCTTCATTATACCTGTAATATGTAATAAAAAACCCATAGGAGAGTTTATGTTGGAGGGAATGTTTCTGTCTTTCTCTTCTTATATAACTTTATGAGTATGAGCAAGCAGCAGTAGATTATATCCTATTGACTTTTCTTGCCTACTGCCATATTCTGGTGACGTATCTAAGACCATAAAACAGGCAGGGAATGAAGCAGGACTATCTTCTGAATCAGTGAAGTTTTAGTACTAAGGCACGTGGCAAGCAGTCTTATCTGATGGTTCATATCTCTAATAAGCATTTTTATGTCAGTAAGTAACTGAATCGTGGAAAGAATTGCTGGTGAGTTTAATCATCTGGAACATCTTAATTATATGAAGTTCTCTCATTTTATTTTTTCTTTCCATAACACAACTGTTAGAGGCAGCCTTCAATAACACTAGAAAATACAGTTTCACTGGTAAGGAGTCAGAAGAGTTATTCTGATGGTATAAAGCATTTTGTTCTCTTGACAGGCTTCAGAGCCTGCTATTACAGGCTTTATAATTCATTTATTTTAATAAGCTTACAATATTTAGTATGATTTCTTCAAATCAAAATGTTTTGCAAATGTATTTCTGTGTAATTGATGGGGTGGGTTTGTTTCAGTTTGGTTAGTGTCAAACATTTCCATTAGTCAGCATTGCGAAGAATCCTTTCTTACTTCAGACATCTGTAGTTGGGCAGTCAGTGCAGTTCAGTGAGATGGGGCTTCTTTCTGGAAGGTCAAACTCTGTGTTTCAGAATGTCCAATTCTAAAATTAGAATTTTTCTGGAAAGAATTGGAATCTTCTTGGAGTAGTTAAGAACAAACCAAACAAAATCTTTCGAATCCTCATTGCAGACTTTCAAGGATGTTTTCTGTATGACTGGACATAAATCTCAAGAGAGAGCTTATGCTGAGGAGAAGAAAATCCTCTAAATACTCTAAAATGCCTTTTCCTTTTTCTCTCCCGAGGAAGAGAGAGCGAAAATTGGTAATGGCAAAGTTGGAAACCTTTTGTGAGTCAATGCCAATTTAGAAAATTCAGGTTGAGCTTTGCTTTGGGCAGACTTGATGGTATCATGTGTCTTTCCGAACATGACCCTGGACTGTCTCTTATGTTATTTTATTGGCGGCTTAAATAGAGTGTTACGGAGCAGAGACATGGATAACGGGACAGGAAAAGCAAAGTGCTAATTCCCAAGCCTTTGCTGAGTTGCTGGATTTGTTTTGGTTTTGCTTGGTATTGATTACTGTTCAACGACTGACTGTAAGGATAGCAAGGAAGAGAAGAACATTAACGGCAGACTGTAGAGGGCATTCAGGGTGTTCACTCGAAGGGAAGGCTATCAGAGGGAGTAGGGAATTAAAATGAAAAGGAACAGCCAGTCACGAGCGTGCAAAGATAGTTCATGGCAGTCTAACGTTCTAGTATTCTTGCCATTAACACTGGGATGTGTGTTGGTATGTGGGCTCATACCTTGGCTTTCCACTTCTAATTAAAAAATGCTACAGTTCATTGCTCTTGAAGCAAAATAAGGGGAAATAAATGTCTTAGAAGAATTTTCTAAACTACTTGCTTGAAGTATATTGCTGCTTGAGCAAGCGGCCTGTCATTCTGTCTAGCGTGAGGCACTGGTTCTTTCCAGTGCATGGCAAAGCTTGGGGGGGAGCTGTGTAAACTAGACAGAGTAGGTTAATCTTAGAGTTTTGTACTATAGAGAAACTATTAAACAGTCCTGCAGAACTTAATCTCTAGCCCTTCATTGCTTGTGTTTAGCTGCTGTGTTGCCAGGTTTGTTAGGCTATTCAGTGAATATTCATCAAAATGTACAAACATTACTAAGTTAGGCAGTCAACATCTCTTTGCTAGAGAGAACCCAACCATTGTGTCACTTACTGTGTTGCTTTGTCAGTAAGGAGCTCTGGTGGTTTTGATTCAGATTTAAAAGGAAATAAATAGTAAACCATGCTGTAGGATGAGGGTGACATTAAAGAGGAACTTTAAAACTGAGGATGTGGGAGGTGACATCCAGTAGACTACAAGCTCCAATACTTAGCAGTTTTCATCTTTGGACTATGTAGTCAGCTAAATTATTCCTGATGATGTTTGCTTATCTTTTAACAAGAGAAAGGAATTGGGGCAGGGAGGAGGGGAAGGTTCATTAACTGGTTTAGCTGTAGGATTAGTTATAAAGAACATCAAGTGCTACGATCACAACTCAGAATCGAGACTGTCTCATTCCAAATTAAGGGATCTGTTTGTGGGTGGGTTTTTGTTGTTGTCTCCTCTTCTAATTTCTAAAATGACAACTTTTCCTTTTCAAGCCAGTGTGTTGATTACCCATCATCTGTAATTACCATTTGCAGAACTCAGGAAAAGGCATTGCAGGCTTGTTCCTGCCTAGTGTGTGCCATTATCCTCTTCAAATTTATTCAATTTGCTAAACCCTTTAAAAAGCCATTTTGGGGAATTCTTTTAGTACTTTTCTTAGCAAGTGGGGATCTAGGGCTGGGGGGTTGTGGAGCACATTTCTGAAACACTGCTTGCCAAAATGATTGTGCAAGCTTGTTGGTGCCTGGATTTATCAATATCTGAACTTCCAGTTTACCAGCAAATGGGAGTTGCTTTTCGCATCTGTTGGCATCTTGGATCAAGACTTAAGTCATGTTTTATGATTACCATTCACTATATCATCTCTTGCTGATAAAATTACTTTAGAAACCGAAACTGATGTCTTCATATGTGTTTTCTTCTTCTAGGCTGCACAGTCAGTGCTGATTTCTCTTTTTGAACTCAACACTCCAGAGTTTACAATGCTGTTGGGTGCTTTACCAAAAACATTTCAGGATGGAGCCACAAAGCTTCTCCATAATCATCTCCGGAATACAGGCAACAGTGGTCAGGTATCGACAGCTCTCTTCTCTCTGAAGTTACTGGTGTTTTGGACGTAAGTCCATTTCAGTAGAGTTACTGGTAAGACCAAGAAGGTTTGGTAGAGGAGAAGGAGCAAACCAAACCCTTCTAACATGAAGCCTGTCTTAGTAGCAGATATCACTCTTTATGGAATGCCTTTTTCCTCCAGAGAATGATACTTTCTAAGTCTATGTTGCTTCCAAGTGACTTTCAGTAAGTTTGAATGTGCTTTTTAAGAATAGTTTACCTTTTACTTTATTCATCTCTAAGTTATACCTGATTGAGGTAACTAGTAATTGGTCAGCCAATCCAAGAAATTAAATAGAAGCTCTTTAAATATTTCTGGGCACTAGCAGACAAACACAGTAAGTTAAAAGGACAGCTGAAGTACCACTGGAGTATCTTTTCTTACCTCTTCCCTTCCAGGGATCAATGGGAAGTCCTTTAACAAGACCTACTCCACGCTCCCCAGCAAGTTGGTCAAGTCCTCTCACATCCCCAACCAATACATCGCAGAACACCTTGTCACCAAGGTAATGTTGCCTTGTGGTGCTTTTAGCAATAAGCCAACTGTCAGAAGGGTTGGGTTGTGTTGGCCCTCTTGGGAACTTTTAGAGAGAATGGTGTAAAATCCCAGTTATTTCGTATTCACAAGAGGAAAACAGAGCAGAAGTTATTTGTTTTTTTCAGGCAGATGCTGCTGCATAATGTATCCCTTTGCTAGCTACTTCCAGTGCTTTCTCTAGTGTCAGTACACTTGCTAAGATGTATCATAACGTGGTTTTATTATGTGAAGAACCAGATCTCTTCCTTAATGTGTTTCAAGAAAAATAATGAATTTATTAGTATTTCCTGAGTCTCTGTAGTTCCATGCTAATGTTACTCAAAAATATGGGCTCACAAAATCAATCCATTTTAATTCCTCTGTCCTTCTCGATGGCGCACAGTGCATTTGATTATGACACTGAAAACATGAATTCTGAAGATATTTACAGCTCTCTTCGTGGAGTCACTGAAGCCATTCAGAATTTCAGCTTCCGTAGTCAGGAAGATATGAATGAGCCTGTAAAAAGGGATTCCAAAAAAGACGACGGTGACTCGGTGAGTATGTAAACTCATCTTGGTGCCAGCAAAGCAGGCCAATGACTGAGCTGTTAGAAATGGTGAAGCATCCTTTTCAGTAGGTTTGTATGTTACAACTTCTGAAATGGAACATTTCTCCTCAGTTACACAGTATCACAGTATCACAGTATGTTAGAGATTGGAAGGGACCTCAAAAGATCATCTAGTCCAATCCCCCTGCCGGAGCAGGAACACCTAGATAAGTTCTAGTTACTTCAGAACTTTAGACAAGTGTGTTCCTTGTCTTGAGCCACATTTTGGAAACCTAAATGCTAATTCTAAGTAGCACCAGCTCTTCATCTACTTAAAATGTTAGCCATTTAAAAATCCATCATCTTGCAAAACAGCTGCATTTCAGGTTCTGGGAGGTCTGCACCTTAATGTGTAGTTTTCCAGACTTTATTCTGTAGAGACTGTGTGGGTGTTCCAGTGCTATGTGCAGTGTTTTATACTTCCTTTTCTATGGATTTCAGCTTTCAGATTTGTTGAGCTTGTGAAATATGGATGTGCTTAAACATCTTCTCAGTTACTTGGCATCAGACTTCTGAAATAAAATACTGACAGCTGCTGCTAGTTCATGAATTCTTTTGCTCTGTGTGAACTTTCCTGGTTTTGAAGGAAAGCAGAGTTTAGGGAACTGTTATGAAGGCTTCTGTTTGAAGGCTAATTTGAAATAAACTTGTAAACCAGTTTTTGCCGCGTAGATGAATTAGTCATGTCATTAACTGAAATGTGTGAGCGTGGTTTTCATATGCTGCTATGGTACTTCTTTCCCTGCAGATTTGCAGTGCTTCAGGAATAGCAGGAGGTGGTGTGAGTGACACCGGCCGAACAGCTCTGGATAACAAAACCTCCTTACTCAACACGATGCCTCCCCACTCCTCCCCACGCTCACGAGAGTATAACCCATACAATTACTCGGATGGTATCAGTTCATTTAATAAATCTGCTTTGAAAGAAGCCATGTTTGATGATGATGCAGAGCAGTTTCCTGATGGTGAGCTTCAGACTGCATTCTGTGCTAGAATAGAAAGAAAATGGTGAGGTTTTCCATCCCTGAGTTCAGTTTGTGAATTTATGATTAGCAATAGATGTATCACTGGATCTGCTGCTTTGAGAGGTTTTTACAAACACTGCATTCCAAATTAGTTTGTTAGTAATCCTTTTGAGTGACATTGTTGCATTGCCAGGTATTTGTAGAGATTAAGGATAGAAATGAGATAAGTACTGAACTGTATTGTATACTTCTGGTAGCACATCCTGTAGCAGTATTGCCAATATAAATTTACTTATCTGATTGCTTTATGACGGAAATTAAAAGGCGGGGGGAGGCAAGGGAAGAGTTACAGTAAGGAAGTAAAACTGGATCAAACCAGTTTGGGAACTAGGGGAAAGATGAAGAATTTTGTTAGTAATATATTTGTATTTGAAACATGGCATTGGCATTTTTTATTGACCAAACATTGTTTGAGAGAACCACCACAAAACAAAGCAGCTTGTACCAGGGAAGGTGGTTCATTCAGCCCATGTGAATCTCAGAGCTCAGGCTGCTGGTTTATAGGCTTCTAAAGCTACTTTTTAATACTTCTCAGTATATCTTTTGATAAGTCTTTTATCTCTAAATGTTGGGAAGGTTCCAAAGTATTGCTGCTACCACTGTTCCTTTGAAACGTAGTAGGTGCTGTTCATAATCTGGTGCTTCTTGTTGTTGATATTGCGTATTCAGTTCGAGATGATAATCAGGTTTTAGGGGAAGAAATTTCTTAATAGTAAGGGACAAATGAATTTTCCTCCTTCTGATGGTTTTAGCTCTGTCATTCAGCAAAGATGTGTTAAACTGTTGAAGAACAAAGCTGCTTTCTGACATGGTGGTTTATTCAGCTACTTCCTAAGTTGGCTTTAAGTTTACATTAAACTAAAACCAAATCCAAGTCAGGTGCATGTCTCTGTTTTCTGTTCAGTGAAGAGGCATGTGGCCAGTCATTCTCTTCTGAAAAAGACTGAGGGGAAAGCAAAGCTTTGCAAATCATGTCATGCAAATAGCAGTCATTAAATACCTTTGCCATCTATATAGAGAGCCAGTTCATGATCGAGATTTTGCATTGCAGGGACCCTGTTTTACATGGGAAGCCTCTTTATACCTTCCAACAGCATATTTCTGGATGTTGCATTAAACCCAATGTGATCTGTGCTGCACCAACATGTCCTGGCTTTGCAAAAACTCATGCCTGGCTGGAGTGAAGCATCCCCATCCCGGATCAGTTTGTCCTTCTGGGAGCAGTAGTTCAAAGAGCTCTGCTCTTTAATGCAACTTAACAAAATACTTGCATTCATTCCTGTGCTCACCTTGAGGATTTAGTTATACCACATGCATTCAGTCATTTGCATTTGTTACTTTTAGAATTTCATCAATAAGGGGGAGTGGTTTTATAATTTTTATATGACTGGATAAATTTGTTATGGAAAATGTATTTCATGTGTTAATTATTAGGATAATTTCAGGAAAGAGGTAATGCAGGAACATTTACATTTTATGCCAATACTTTGAACCTTTTCCATAAACAATACGTATTTGTTAACTTATTCAAAAGTCTCAGTGCAGAGATGGAAGCTACATGCTTTTCTTCTTAAAGGCTACATCCCTTCCAATGCTAACCACTCTATGACTCTGTGGGTCTTGATGGTGGAATGAAGGCAGCAACTTCATACTTCATTTCATGAAGACCAGTTTTAAGGTTTTTGACTGCTTGCAGATCTCTTCAGTGTTCACAAATGAAGGGTGTGTTACTGATGCATTTTTCCATTACTATGGAATTCTCCCTAATCAAAACTAAAAATCAGGCCATCTCCTAATGACTGCTGTTGGGAATCTCTGTGGGACTCATGGCCTTGGTTTGCTTCCATTTCAGCCGTTATGTACCAAGCACCATTTTTGTGTTTTTTTTCCCTGATGTGGAACCGTGGCTTCCAACAGTCTGAGCAATTCTGTGATGCCAACAGAGGAAAGACAGATTAATCATCTTGGATGAGTCATATGGGAAAGGTGGCACATTCTGTATAGACCAGGTTTAAGAGGATGTAGAGTACTTACCGCTTGTGGGTGTTGCAAGCATAAGAACTCTTGCAGTAAACTAGTTTACAAGGGTTTTTGTAATATCAATGTAAGGGATTTTTTGTCATTATAAGCTTGTTCAGCACTGAAAACAGAGTTGCCAAATTGCACTTCTGCAGACAAATTTGGGGGGAGAAAAAATATGTTAGGAAGCCAGATAGCCATCCTAGACAGTATCCTTCAGTTGCACAGAAGGCACTAACACTAAACTGCAATGACTGGAGAACTGTGTTTGTGTGCTCCTTTTTGGCAGAGCCTCCTATGGACCATTCTGACCTGGTTGCAGAGTTACTGAAAGAGTTATCAAACCATAACGAGAGGGTTGAGGAAAGAAAAGCTGCCCTGTACGAGCTCATGAAGTTAACTCAGGAAGAGTCTTTTGGTGTTTGGGATGAGCACTTCAAAACAATTCTACTTCTGCTGCTTGAAACACTTGGAGATAAGGAGGTAAATTCAGATTAATCCAGTTATGAATGTTTACAGAGCACATGGTTTACTCTCAGTATCTTTGAATTTTGTATGGGTTGTCAGAAAGGCACAAATTCCAGTTAGTCTTGAAAAGCAAACAACTCTGGAAGTATAAATGTCCTGAAGTCTGAATGTCCTGATGGTGGAAAGGGCATCAGTAACACTCACCTTCTCAAGTGTTCTTGCTTGTCCATTCCCATATAATAGAGTAAATGAAACATTTTTCACTGAGATTCAAAACTTCTCTGTTAATAGCCCCTGGTGGAGTCTAGAATACCACAACAGCACGTGTAGCAAAACAGTTAAAAATGTATTGCTAAAATACAGTAATGCTCATTGTGAAGAGACCAAGTTCTACATAACTGGATCAAAAAGCCACCAATACCTGGCATTGACTAAAGTAAAAAGGCATGTTAAAAAAAATGTATTTGTATGATGTGATGCTGTAGATTCTGTCAGTACTTGTGAATGGTTAAATTGTTTGCAACTTACCTTCTGGGTAGCATAGCTTACTCCGTTAGGTAGCAACGTTTTTATGATGTGCCACCTCCATTATCTGCCAAAAGAGAGATCCAGAAGAGTGAGAAACTTAAAGATCGTTTTCCTAGCTTGATTTGTTGACATTGGGTTCATATTATCTATATGCATAATGCATAATCTGATATTTTTCCATTATGGAAAGCTCAGCTTCTGGATAAATGTTAAACCATACGTCTGTTTAAAGATACCTAACTCATTTATTTTGGTATTTAGCATGCAATTAGAGCTCTGGCATTGAAAGTTCTAAGAGAAATTCTAAGAAACCAGCCAGCAAGGTTTAAGAATTATGCAGAGCTCACCATCATGAAGACGTTAGAAGCACATAAGGATCCTCATAAGGAGGTGAGTAATCAGTTACTCTATTCGATAATGACAAATTACTACTAAATGAAACAGCTGCCCAGAAAGTGTTTTGAGAAATTAGCCAGATCTCACTGAGGAAGTAATTTGGGTAATAATCAAGCATTCCGCTGTTAACAGAGGTATGGAAGAAGTAAGAGAACTGCTGTTTTATAAGCTCTTAAATGCTTAATATCAGCCCTAATACCCATTGTTTCGGGTGCTGTAACCAATGATGTGTCATTATAGCTCTTCAAGGAGTAACTGAAGGGAGTTTTTTCCTCATATGACATCTTAAGCCATATATAGGTGTCCTGGAGCTCTGCAAGCTTTTGGATTTCATTAAGGTTCATGGTTTAGAGATGGGATTGAACATGGTAAGGAATTGTTAACCCTTTCCGTTTTTAGGCAGCTTTGCAGCATTTGAGATCATGACTTTGAGTTTTGTTAGGGTACACACTGGAGTGTATCAAAGGGAGGAGTTGGCTGTGGCCAAGAATAGTGAGAGGATTCAGAAGTAAAAGGATAACTGTAATCTTGCTCAGAAATCTTTGTGATGCGTGCATACACAATAAAGGATAATGCTTGTAGATACAAGAAGCATTAGTACAGTACCCACCCCAGTGTGCAGCAGTTCCTGTCAGTATCACTGATGCTATGGAAAGAATTCAGGTATGTTACCAGATGGTCGCATCTTCTGCTGCCATCCCCACTTACTGTGTATTGAACTTATGTGGAGTACTAAGTTTTGAAGTTTAACTGCAGTGCCTCCCATACCAATGACTTCTGTCACTCATCTGAAACTCATTTTTCCCTGCACCCTCTTGATCTGTTTCATTTACTATATCTATGACACTGAATTGTCCTTCTCTGTCCTTCTCTGTTACTGTGCTTTTTCCCTCTCTTGCTTTCATGTATACAAAGAGAGTGAAAGGACAATAAGGGAGAGAAATCATTATGGAGGGGTTTCTACATCACTGACTTTGTACAGTGGTTGACTCACTAAAATGGCAGATGCCATAGCTGCTCTAATAGGAAGATCAGATGTTAATTTACTCTGTTGTGCCCACATTGTATCCCAAGATTCTGTACCTGTTACCTTCCTATCTAATTACTCTTGTTCTGCTTGTTCCGCATATTCTTTAGGCTTAAAGCACTGTCTCATCATAGCTTCTTTCAAATTTAGAGGGGAAAAACACCATCTAGCTTGACTTGAAGTAGCAATCCAGGCACGTCATTAAATACGTTTTTGAGATGAATGTGAAAACATGTCGCCAGATTTACAGAGGTGATGGTATTTCAGTGTGTAGTTGCAGAATAGAGACATTTCAGATGCAGTTCAACAAGCAGGTTTGCAAAGCTAACACACACATTGCCGAGGACATAGATTAGCCCCAGAATACTGGCAAGAGTCCTGGTTTTAGGAAAGTATATCCAGGAGTTGGAGTCTTGATTCAAAAAGGGTTCTTAATTCCCATATTTCTACAATACTGTAGGAAATGCTTGTGCTCAGAACCATTACTGACAGATAACAGACCATAGTAACAGTCTCTTGTATGTAATTTTTCCATGTCTTTTACTTATTCTTTCAATAGGTGGTGAGATCTGCTGAAGAAGCTGCTTCCATGCTGGCCACTTCCATTAGCCCAGATCAGTGCATCAAAGTTCTCTGTCCGATTATCCAAACTGCAGATTACCCCATTAATCTGGCTGCAATCAAAATGCAGACTAAAGTTATAGAAAGAGTATCTAAAGAAACCCTTACTCAGCTTTTACCAGAGATTGTGCCAGGTCTAATACAGGTAAGGAGAGAAGAAGCACTGTAGGTATATATAAGAATTGCAAAGACAATATAATTTGGTTCTCATGAAGGAGTTTGTCTGATAGCTGATGGCTGCTTTGATGCAAAACAACTCAGATAGTGGGAACAAACTCTTGATTGGCAGGTAGTTAAATCACAGCTGTAGTTACGACTCAAAGGAAATCTTGGTAGGCTATAAAGTACTGATTATAGGTAAGCTTGGCAGATACTTTTAGTTACAAGATAGGGCTTTTTGTCAATTGTATCTTTTCCAAGTTGGAATCAATTGGTCTGAGGTTGCCTGTGTTGTATCATGTATAATTGTAGGCTTTTATCAGTTACGGTTTTGGGGAGGTAAGAAGAAAGAAGCAATTGATTGGGGAAAGTTTAATAAAATCAGAAGGCTATCACACCTTTCTCTGTCTTTAAATTCATTCCTACCTTATCAAGGGCCAAGATACATTAATTTGCATGGGATGGATACAGGGAGCTTGACAGCTGCATTCTGCAGATTTCTGTCTTTAATGGTCTGATCTGATCATACATCTGCAGGAAGGGAGAAGCAGGGAAGGGACCCTCTGTGAAGGGGCTGTGAGACAGCCAGCCAGGCATATGGGGCACTGACAAAGGGGCAAAGAAACAAAAATCATTAAGGAGGGAGATGGGTGTTAACAAGAGAATCTTTACCTGTTAAGACAATACCTCTTTCAGAGTAAGGAGGCCCTAAACTGAGTGGTCTTCTGCTTTAAGTAAATAACTGTACAATCTAGAACAATTTCTCTTATGTACTCCCCTATTGCCTGACAGCAGCTCTGTTTTCAGAGTAACTTATGAACAGGATTGTGTGGGGTTTGATTTCAGTCTGGAAAATGATTATCAATGGTGATTAATAATCAGCCTGCTTTGTTAAGTGCACACTCTGAATTTGCATGTTGGATTTTATGCTGGAATGCTTCACTGGGCTATGCAAGCATTAATTTACTGTAGACATCAATGTATTTATCACAGTAAATAAGTAAATAGCTTTCTGAGGCTTTTAATCATTAACTGATAGGGTATTAACATTAATTTTATTGCTTTCTAGGGTTATGATAATTCAGAGAGCAGCGTTCGTAAGGCATGTGTTTTCTGCCTTGTAGCCATTCATGCAGTCATTGGCGATGAACTAAAACCACATCTCAGTCAACTCACTGGCAGTAAAGTAAGTACAAGATACCATTTAGAGAAATCTTGGGTCATAATTCCATGTATGCAGTTGCATTTTAGTTGCAGTTGCCAGGAAGTTTCATAAAAGTATATACTTGAATGTATAGCAGGGCTACAGAGACCTTCGGAGGGTGACTATAAATCTGTCATAAAATGTTCAAAACTGGAAATCCATAGATCTTCTTGCAAGTTACAAACCTCAGCATTAAGATAAATACTAAATTATGTTTCTTACTGCTGTTTAATGGGTTTAGTTACTGGGTATATCACTGGTAGTAGTAATAGTGGCTGTACTCAGCATGGCTTTTCTTACCAGTACTTCTTGCCTTATTTTTCATGCAAGTTCTGATTTGAAAGCAATAAATATAATACATAGATTTTTTTACATCAGAGATTTTATTTATTCTTCCTTCTTGTTGTTTTGTTTCCATCAGTCCTTTCAGTACCTATAATTTGAAAATAATAATAATAATTGTGGGGTTTTTTGGTTCAGGATTTTATGATTTTATTGATATCTCTTACATGCAGTTTTTGCATGCAAACAGCTATATATTAATTGTGAATCTCTTTGTCTTTGGGAATAAAACAGGGCAATTTATTTTGTATGTCTGTGAAGAAGACAGTGTTATCTTAAATACTCTCTGGCAGTGATTGTGTTGAATGTTGATTCTAGACAGTATTGGAAGCTATAGTAAGTACCTGTATCAACAACTTCAGTTAGAGCCCCCAAACCTCAACACAGGAGAAAAATAAGCCCAAACCTACCTAACTTAGAATGGCATTGTAACCTGAGGGAAATATTCCATCTCTCTTAATCCAGTTACCTTAGATTGTTCCCTTCTTTACATCCTTAAAGAACCTTGAGCAGTTTGTCCTGGTACACATTCTGCTGTTTATTGTTTTCATTGACAAGTATGTTACCTTTGAATCAACTGTGTTTTGCTTTTGGGGAAAAGAAGGTGTTTTAATGTGTCCTTTGTTGTACCATCCCTGCAGTCTGTACAGTTCACACATACTAAACAAAGTGAATTTCTGACTTAAATCCACAGATGAAATTATTGAACCTTTACATCAAACGTGCACAGACAGGCTCTGGACCAGGGGATGCCACTGCAGATATGGCTGGACAAAGCTAATGAAGCTGACAAGAGTCACCCAGGTCTCCTAAAGCAAGGGCACGGCCCTCTGCCGTGAAAGGAAAATTCTTGCATACAACTTCTGGAACTTTTTTCTTGGGGCTTTTTTTTTCTTTTTTTTTTTTTTTTTTTCTTTTTTTCTTTTTTTTTTTTCTTCCTTTTTTTTTTTTTTATTTAACCCACGGCTGCCCTCAGCCTGCATGTGACTGTTGCAATAGAATTACTCCAGATCCAAGGAAAAACAGTATTAACATCACTTGATCAAAGCAGAATAAAATCTAACATTATCTAATCCATCAGCTATCCTGTTCACAACCCTCCGTGTCTTCCCATTAACTTTTGCCAGTGTTACTGTATGAAAAAAAGATTTTTTTTTAATGCTAATTAAAAAGTATGCTTTAAGCTTCAGAAGTTCAACTCTAAATTCTGTTGCTTTTATTCAGCTGCAGATAACATTACTTTTTTATTGCTATTTTGAGTATCATGTCCTTCACTAGAAACAAGAAGTGATGTGAAACAAGGCTGAACTAGTCTGAACTGCAGTGAGACTCGTTCGCTGTGGTGGTGGTTCATCATTATCTACAGCTTGTTTGGGGTATTCTGGAGATTGAGAAATATGCCTATAAAAAAAAAGCTGGATTGATCCAGTTCTGTAAAAGTGATATTGTTCATTGGTTGTATGTTTGTTGCATAAATAAGAATTTAGTGTGCACAGCCCAGGACTGGTACAACCAGTACCTCTTCCTGTGGGAGACAGCCCTTTCAGGGTAGCATTGCTGACCTGGTGATAGTGTGGCAGTCTGCTTTGTTGCAGCAGAGTTAATGGTCACTTGATGGACGTGAACCATCCTTGTCACCTTTCGTTCTTCAAGCAGGATGCTTCAGAATGGAGTGCTCTGCCCAAGCATGCTCAGTATGTATTTATCTTTATCACTAGAATGTTTCCTCTCAACCTAATTGCTGGAACAAGTAGTCTTGTATTGTAACTCACATGGGATTTTACGACAACAGTGCAGAAAACTATTTATTCGTTACCTTCCTAAAAGCACCAAGATTTTCTGCATTGAATTTAAAGGTGAGGGAGGGAGGGGAATAGTCACAACTGCTATGGACCTTGCCACCTTTTAATTAAAGATAAAAGTATATATATTTTGGATGAGTTGGGAAAGCTGCACCAAATTATTTGCATGGTTTTCTTGAATAGCATCCTCAAGACCCATCTGGATTAAGGTGTGGAAATGTTTCCAGGGTTTGTTTTTCCATTTTTGAAAAAGAGTTAGTTTATTGTGAATAATGGTTCTTTGTATTTATGAAATTGATAATGGAAAGAGAACAAAGATCAAGTAAATGTGTCCCTAAATGTTGTCTTTTTTCTTTTTTTCCTTTTTCTTTGTTTTCTGGTTTGTTTTTTTTTTTGTCTTGGACATAAGCAGCAAGCTGATAACTGAGAATTGGGGTGAAACTGCCCTTCCCAGGAATGGGGGAACCTTATTTTTCCCTGATTTCTTTTCCCTGTGACTGTGATGATGTCTAGTTGTAGGAACTGTATCCTGATAAGAGAGAAAATAGCAGTGCCAAGGACGATGATCTGTGCTAGGCTAAAATTCTCTCTACCTCTTCAGGGTGACTAATTTTTGACCGAGCTGCTGCATATAGCACCCAGTGGGAGAACTATCTACAGAAAAATCTTTATTTTCTTTTTTTTTTCCCCCCAAATTATCACTTTATGTGTATTCAAAACTATTCTTCAGCATTGCAGCCAAATACCATAAGAAACTCCTTATACACTTTACTTGCTAGGAACTGAAAAGCAAAAGTGAGTAAGAGATGCTTGTAATTACATGAAAGGTTGTTTTCACTTTAGTTTGAAGTGAATGCACTAGAAAGAGGTAAGATGTGGTTGTTAAAGAAGCAATGCCATTGCAGAGATTTATCTGGAGGAAAAGTTGTAGAAATATATGTAAAGACATAAAACCAAGATTGTCCTAACTCGCCACTCGCCCTTTTTAGCAGCTACATCAAGAAAATACTATCTCCTCTTTCTTTCCTTTGTACGTGTAACATCCTTGTTGTTTTCTACTGTTTAATTACATTGTGTATTTATAGTTCTATGCTTACCATTGTGCATATACTGGCAATAAAATGTACATAACATTACTTAAAAAATTAGCAATGTATACATTCTGGTTTTCTGTTTTATTTGATCACATTCTAGAAGAAAAATTATAAATGTGGTTGATACAGCATTTGTTAAAAAAGAAATCTATCTTCATGTTTTGTGTGTGCAAATGATGTTTCTTTATATACTCCTGTTACTGAATCTGACGTGGCATTTGAGCACATGCTGTGAATTAGAGGTATGCTAGCCAGAAATGGATTTTGGAAATCGAATAGAGTCTGTATGAACACCTAGTTCCTTCACAGAGGCAGGTGTCTTGTTTCCTGCTTCAGTTATTTGTACATTATCCATTGTTTGCATTTTCTTTTTTCCAATATTTAACAAGTATTTGTCAGTCTGCAATCTTGTCATTTACATTTTGGTTTCACAGAAGGTCACTTTAAAACAATGGCACAAATTCTAAGCTTAATAGTCCCGTATGTTATTCCTGCTTTTTCTACAGGTAGTATTTATTTTGAGAGGATGATTTGAAGATGACTGCTGTTTGTCATCTTTTTGAAGATGCTATTTCATACTGAAAGTTACTGAAATGTGCACTCTGTATTCTGGATGAGCCTAATTTTTTAACGTGTGAGCAAAAGTTGGTAAGAAAGAAATGGGTTTTAGCCCTGGTATGACTGAAAAACTTTGCTCCAGGTTGGGGGGAGGGAGATACACAAAGTTTGTCCATCAGTTTTGCTTCTAAGCCATCTTCAAATGTTGTAAGCGTGGATATCCCATGTATTAAAAATCTAAATGCAGTACATTTACATGAATACTTTACTTACAGTGTGACTAGTTCTGTTTCCAGCAAGGAGGGGCTGCTCTAGTGGATAGAATCTGTCTGTGCCACATGGATCAGAATGTAAGAATTTGCAACAAAATTATTTCCACTGCAGCCTGTGCCCAGATCCCCTGCATTGCTTTTTGCCTTCATTTCCAATATTACCAATAGACATTGGCTAGTTAAATTCAAGCACTGATTAGTCATGCCTTATGTTCCTGCTGGAGGTGGTTTCTCTAATGGATTAGCATAAAGATCCAGGAAAAATCAGGACCATTACAAGCTGCTGTTCTTTCAGGAGTTTATGTTCTTTCTAATATTCTGTAAAGAGAGAGGTCATTGTAATCATTTGAATACTGAAATGTAATTCGTAAAGTTTGGGTTTGGGCTTAAGAGGAAGAAGGAAAGCAAGCTACATGCAGAGTCAGGCCAGGAAATGCATATCCTGTACGTGTTGAACTTGGATGTCATTTGCTTTAAGAAATTGAGTTAACGTGTTCAGCTGGCATCTTGGCAGTGGGGTTGGGATAGTAAATGTAAATTGCAAGGAGAGCTGGTCATGTAAATTCTGAGTTGGGTTCCTTGTATGCTTTTGAAGATAAAGGCTGGAACAGATTGAGTTGTGTTTATTATTTGTGGTGCGAGTCCCAGAGCAAAATGAACAAACACTTGCAACCTGGAACACTCACATGTTCTTAGTAATTCCTATGAGTGCTTAAACTTTGGAGTAAATTCACAAACACACCTATGTGAAAAGCCTATTGAGAACGCAGGCCCCAACCGCTCACAGTGCAATTCTCAGCAGATGAATTCAAATGCTCATTATGACATTGTTCCTCTGGAAACAATCTTAAAGGAGAAAATTATCTCCAAGAATAAATCTGTTGAATTAGGTTACAGTTGCTCCCTACAGTGCAGAATGGTGAGAAGGGTTGAGCTGGTTGTGGTAACTCCACTGTGTCAGGTTGGGACTTTGCAAACACACAACACAATAAACATAAATATGATGGGATAAACAGGCAGCTTGGGAGCCAGGATTAGCTGGAGAAAGAAAACCCCAGTTTTCTCCCAGTTAAACCAGTAAACTGGGGAGTTTTACAGCTGCAGCCTACTTCCAGGTAAAATAAATGACAGTGTGTTAAAACACAAGGCTTTTCAGTAATGTGAGAAGTTTGAGAAACTTAACTGTGTTAGTCAAGTGAAAGAAGTCAAACCTCACTGCTTTTCTGTACTGTGTATATGTTTGTCTATTCCAGCATATTTTAAGACCAGAGTGTTCCCAAGCTGTGTGCCTTGGATTATCCCACTCAAAGAAGTTTCTTAATTTCCTGATAGGATTTTAGGATAAATAAGTGCATTTACTGAGAATTTCCCTACTGAGGAAGGTTTGTGAACAGGTAATTTCTGCTGGGACAGGACTGCAACTATGTCTGTACATTGCTGTTTAACAGGAACTTTTGCAAACCTTGAAACAGTATTTCACAAGCTGTTTTTAATACCGTATGATTTCTATCAGATACGGAAGTTCTATAACTAGATGTATTTTAGGTAGATGTAATTGATGCTAATGAAGCATGGTTTGAGGGAGTAAGATTGGAAAAAAATGGATAGCAGTGAGAGATGGAAAATATTTATTCAGTGGAAAAAGCAACATACCTGCATATAACTCTGATATCCAGCCTTGTTACCATTGGCAGTAGGTAGAAAGGTAACTGAACTTTATATTGGGCAACAAAGTTTTAACAAGTTTCCCATTTTAGCATGCTTCTGTTCCCAGATGGTGCTATTGTCCACAAGTGCAAGTCATTGGACCTCGATAAGCTCATACTAAATCAGGACTGGAGTCAGTCTGTTAACTACATGTCAGGCGAGATTCAAAGGTAGTGCCTGCCTATTCAAGGAGGAGGAGACACGTAAGTGAAAGCAAACATGTACTTTAGGTTATGCTGCAGACATATTCTCAAATGGTAGCCAGGCTGGCTGGGTATTCAGTCCCTCACCATCTACTCATCTCTGCCAGTGGCAGAGCCAACAAAGTGCCTTACGGAAGCTCCCAATCTCTATTCCAGACAAATCCAACTGGGGAACAGTCTCAGACTGATCCTCCAGCAGCACCCGGGCATCTGAACCTTCTGCCAGACATGCTGGCAAAAGCAAAGGAACATTTGTCCTGGGCTTTAAGAGACTGCCAGGGAGGGAGAGGGGAATGAGAAAACCCCAGAACATTCCCCAGCACAGTTTATTTAGCCTCAGCATACGTAGCTCATCTGAAAATGCCAGGCAAGACAAGAAAACTGTGATTTCAGTGGTGGTTAACCAGCTGAAGTGCAAGCCTGTAGGGGAACTGGATGTGTCTGTTCCAATTAGAATTGCAGATAAGCATATTAAAATGCTTAATTAATCTGTCTGCAGAACTGTAATGATACACTTGAAATGTAACTGTCATGGCATACAAGTGCAAAAAGCCTCTAATATGGTAAACCAGTCATTTCTGGCCCATTATGTTTTGTCCTTTGAGCACAACTTGAACTGATACAGATAAAACATTTTTACACCTTACTAAATGTCATTATAGATAGTTGTATTCTATGTAGAGAGTTTCTGAGGTTGATAGGGTTTGTGATCCTAAGAAGTTTATATCACCTGTATTTGCCTAAGGAGAGAAATCTGCATTGGATGTTAGATTGTTCACAAATATTCAGATGAAACTTTAAAACCACCTTTGGAAATAATTGCTGATATCAGCAGAGGCTGCCCTTTCTCCAAAGGCTGTTAACAAGCCACTGCTGCTTGAAATGTGTAAGAAAGGAGTTTTTTTCCCTGTTAGGAAGTAGAAAACAACGGGGTTATGAAATCTAAGAAAAACTTGATCTATATACTCAAATTTAATCCCCTGTAAACTGTAGTCTTGTTAAAAACCTTAATAATCCTTAATGTTTTTCAGGAGGGGATTTTCTTGGAATACAGAATGTATTGCGTTCTGTATTGGGAATTAAAAGAGAAACACTGATGCTGGAGGATTTTGTCCACAAAGCCAAGACAGCCTAGCACTAGAAAATGTCAGACCTGGCCAGGTACTAAAACTGCCTCAGGTGAAAGAGACTCTGACCAGTAGGATTGAGAAGGAGCTGTCTTCCCTGTGCCAGAACACGTGGGAACCTGCATTGCAGTCTGGAGTCCAAATACTGATTTTTAGGCTGCCAAGTAGGTGCCACAGCAAGCACAGAACAGCAGAATAGCAAGCACTTAAACTTGTCCACCTTTACAGACTTGTGAACCTGCGACAAAAACCTGACTCCATCCTTTGCCACAGCCACAAGCACCTGCTTATGTTTTGAATCAGGAATGACATGATGGGTTAAATGACTCTTTTCCCTGGCTGTCTGACTCTTTGTGCCTACAAATGATCTGGTTCCACAGCAGGCCTTCAAGTCTTCCTAAAAAGCAGCAGAAGAAAGCAAAGGTAATCCCTACTGTGCCTCCATCTCATAAGATGGGAAGTCAGACATTTATTCCTCAGTTTCTACCTGCACCTTCATTGCATCCTCTTAGATTTAAGGAGACACTGATACAAGGCCAAGCTCAGGGTCACTGATCACTATAAAAAAGATCAGCAAATTGATGCCTCAGGAGAACTGACCATTTTAGATGCTGCTTATGGAAAAATCCAACACCGAAAGTTTTCAGGCACCATCTGCTGAAGTACTTCAGTGCAGATCCACCCATCAGCCTCCCCACCTTATATTTCAGGTTGGACTTTGCATGCCATACACAAGCCTTAGAGCAAGAGATGTTTGAAATAAATAATGGCTTGTTGTTTGTGTATACAATGCTGCTTTGCTGGCATCTGGCTTAGTGTTCACTGGGCGGATCGTAAAGCAAGAAACAAATAGCCCCAAAACAATCAACAGTGCAAGGGGAAAAAACTTCTCCTTATTTGTCCCCAAACTTGCAGGACCGTGTAACCACATACCTTGATGTCTAGAGGTTAGTCAAGGGCAGTGGGTGTGGGGAATACACAGCCTTTCGTGAGGCAAAATACTGCCATTAAATAGAACCAGGGAAGCTTATCCTGCTTTAAAGACCTACGCTATACTGTGTTGAAGTTTTACCCATTAACTGTTTGCAACAAAGATCAGGCAAAACACAGGATTTGTAAAGAGCAGCAAAAGAAATACTGATTCATTATTTATACTAGTGTTTCATTTCAGTCTGAATAATAACATCTCTCTTACATGTTCTGTCTAGTATTTTCCATACCAGGACCTCAAAGCTTCTACAGACCAGCATCTTGTCAACCCTCAAGGGGGAAAAAAGAGAGGGAAATCTTCCTCTTCCACAGTGCTTTTGCATGGAAGTGCACAAGATCTGGTTCTTTGCTTCTCTTACCTTGCCAGGAACAGTGGTTGTGGTGGGATATGGTTTGTAGTGGCAGCTCTTGTGGCCAGGCTCTCTTGAGTTTGAAATCATTTGGAGGGTACCTGTGAACCAGGCCTTGAACTTGTGCCTTTTGTAAGAAGCAGGAACTTGAAAACTGAGATCAGAATAGCCTTCACCGGTTCACCCTCCTTTTCTCAGGTAGCTCTTTGGCTATAATCAATGATTCAAGTTATTTTCAGTCTGCATAAGCATAGTACTTGAAAAATCAAATGAAGCTAAGAGACTGGGCACGTCTGCTGCGATGCTCCTGTGCTTTGTGTTTATTATCCTGTGGTTGGTAGGCTAAAAGCTTTTGTGAGGCCACCCTGGGAACACCGGGTTCAGTTTTGATCCCTGCTGTACAGAAGAGATGTGGATGGGGCTGGAGAGGGTCCAGAGAAAGGCCACAAAGATGATACAAGGGCTGGGCAGTGTGTGAGGAAAGGCAGAGAGAGCTGGGCTGGTTCAGCCTGGAGAAAAGGAGGCTCAGGAGGGAGGAGACCTTATCACCATGTTCCAGTATTTAAAGGGTGGCTACAAAAGGAGATGGAAGCTCCCCTTTTACAAGGAGTCACATGGAAAAGAGGAGTGGTGATGAGCACAAGTTACTGGGGACACAAGAGGATGATTTTTCACAAGCCTGCTGTGCTAAAGATGAAAAACAAAAGTGCAGTTTTTAGTATATATATGCACATGTACATGTGTGTGTGTATATATACATGTATAAATAGGCTACTGATAAGCCTGGGAATCAGAATTGCTTCTGCTCACAACTTCTCTCCTGGCCTTACAAAACAAGACGGATCAAAACTGCAGTGGTCCCACCTGAGCATGTCAAAACCAGCAGGTTCTTCTGGGGCAGAGAGGGTGCTAAGTAATCTAAAGCCACATGAGCTCTGTGGGGTATGTATAGGGGTGGGAGCCATTCTGTGGCAGGGACTTCAAGCTCCTCAAGTTAAGGGGAATCTGTGGTATCCCTGTTTCCATTTAATGCAAATATAAGTCACAGAACAACATGCCTATCCTCCACGTGGGAAGTTCACATCAGCCCGAAGGGAAGATGGTGAAAGTGGTTTGTGGGTGCGTGGTCCTTTGCTTGAGAGTAATGGGTGTAAAGGGAAACGGGTGTTCAAATACAACGTGTTGTACACATGTAACACCTCTGCCTAAGACTAGGGCCAGAGACAGAGACTGTATTTTAGAAGCTGACAGATGAAGCAGACTCGATAGCAGGAGGCATGCTCCTTTTCTACAGTCACTGAGATCAAATTAATCACTTAAAAAATGCAGCAGTGATCACTGAGGCTTGTGCAGCCCTTTAGATCTGCTAGGAGAGGGCTTATTAAGAGTATGCAGTTACATACAGATGTGTAAGTGAAAAAACTGACCTTGTCAAGGCTCCTCCAGCTCTCATCCTTGCTGGAGCAAAGGTTAGTTCAGGTACAGGAGCAGGTCTGTGTCACAACAGCGTTCCTCAAGGCTCCTGGGGCTCCTGGAAGAGAGCTCTCAGGCGTGTGAAGCTGGCAGACCCAGTTCTTGATGGCTCTTCTGGGCAGTGGCACACGTGGGTGTTTCTTTCTCTTTCCCCAGTTACAATTCCTCTTTATGATCATTCTGGCGTTTGCTTTCTGTTCTCTGATGTTGAGTAAGAATAGCAGGTAAAGGGAGAACTGCTTCATGCTATGAAGAAAGCCCCAAGCACCAGTGTTGTTTATGTGAAGATTTTCTTTGACGGCTGCATATTACTATCACTCCATAGGAAATAATTCCTTCTTGTTTCCCAGAACCTTGCTCTTTGATGTCCTGATTTTCACAGCCTGTGTGTTGCCACAATATTGCAGTACCTTTTAAGTTATCTTTTTATAGGATGAACTGCAGGGAACAAGCAATGTATGCTTGTGTGGGGGTGATGTTAAAAAACAAACATAAGGCAAAAAGCCCTAAACCCCCACAAAACCCAAACTCCCCAGCATATTATTCCTCTTTGTCAGTAATCCTTGCCACTTCAAGCAGAATGGGTGCCCTCTGCAGGTAACTGTTTTCAGATGAGGTTTTTGGATGTGTGCCCCCTTTTTCTGAGCAGCAAAGTCTCAGCAGGATCAACCAGTATGATTTTGTGTGGTTTAAAGCAGGTATTAACAATCCTGGCTGCAAACCCAGGCAAGCAAATGGCATCAGGGCAGCAGCACACGAAGCAGCTGGTTTGCATCTGAATATGCTTTTTCCTTACAGTGTGTGTGTGAGGGGTGCTGCGGGGGGTGGTGGAGTAAATATTTTTGCTGCAGTTTTACAGTGTTTTCATTTGTTGGGTGGTTTTGATCTTTTTTAATGGCAAGAAGGTAACTATAAAGTTGTACTCTGTAGCGGTGTGCCACTGGTACACAGCATGAACAGGCAAAGAGGATACAGTCCGAACACCACTGAGAAGACATCTTGTGTGCCTTAAAGAGGACATTGCACAGTCCATCTTACTCTCTTCAGTCAGTCATGCCAATGCAGGTTGTAGTGTTCAGGTGTTTTGGTAAGGAGGGAGCTGTGGCCTCTCTGAGGCCAAAGTGCTGTAAGATCGCTCTTTCTCCTGGCTGTAGCACACAGTGCTGCTTGGTGACACTCCAACAGCATGGAGGGAGGCAGGAGATACAGAGGGTGGCTGATGGGGTCACGTCAGCTCCTAACAAAGCCTTGTGTCAGGGCAGCAGCCAACAGTGCTGTGAAGGCAGGTGGGGGCCAACCAAGACCTCAGCTATACCTGCCTCTTCCTGAGTGGGTGACACCAGCAGCTGAATGTAGAGATGCGAGAGGAACCAACCTGCAACTTTAATCTGAATGTGTGTATTTGTTTTCTCTTTCCTCTCTCCCATCGCTGCAGCGACCATCTCTTAACTGAGCACAACGCTTCACCTCATCCCAAAATGTTTTTCTGGCACAGCCAGCCGGAACATTATCACCATCCCCAGTATCCCACCGGCAACAGCAGCTACCTGCGGTAAGAAAAGAATGGGGTGATTTTTGATCATAATGATAATGCTAACAAGAATGCAGACTGCACAGCCTTTGTTGATTCACAACTTGGATCTGGTGATTTTAGACCCTTTAAAAGCAGTCCGAGCGGTCCAGTTTACACAGTGAAGGGTTACTTGACTGGAGCTCCATGATCCTCACAAATGATGCCACCATATGTGTGAGCCAGTAACTGTGAGAGGGATGTGCTACTGCTTGATATGAAATGTGTTGATTTTTTTGTTTCTCCTTCAAATTACATGTGCAGTCTGTAGATAAAACTCTCTATGATGTTAATATAGGCTTATACAAATACCTTGATGTTTCACATCTACTTTATCTGCTGGAGCTTGGCTGATCTGCAGGATCAGGTACTAGAGGCTGTGTGTTGAATTGGTCCAGCACTCTGCCAAAATGCTTTCCCTTGAAATTCTGATGCAATATACAGCTTATTACATCAGTATATTGCTGTGACCTACTTTACCTCTTCATGACTAGAATATTATTTGTGTACAGTATTCAAATTCTTATAATTAAAAATTATTATGCTCTGACAAGAGCCAATCTCATAAATTCCAGGTAATCTTGATGTTGACTGGGTTTCAACTTATCATGTGGTTCACTCTCTCTGTTAGAGTTTAGCTTATTACTTCTTGGCTAAATACAATGTATGTAAATGTGAGAGTGTTCAACCATCTACCTTGATATGGCTTTTTGTACATTGGTATCCTTGCACCTACTGCTCTATCACAGTACTTCTGCTCTTGTAGAATTGCTGAGTAGCATGGGTTTAGTAGAAATGTGTTAGGTTCAGATTTTAAAGGAATTGAGGCTATATTTGGGTTCCAGTGTGTGAAACCAATGAAACTGCTGTTGTGTCTTATAAAATCAACTCATTTCATGACAAAGGTCAGGGTGATTAGAGATGTAAATTGTCAAACACAAATAGGGAGCAAACACAGCGCCGTTCCTATTGACTCAAGCAGCGAAGCAGCAGTGACAAATGGGTGCTGGAGTTCCCCGATGCAATCCTGCGCACAAGTGACGTGCACAGTTCCCAGTGCAAAAGGAACCAAAGAGCAAGGGAAGGCAAGGATGTCCCCTCGCAGCTCCAGTCTCCACTCCTCCAGCCTCTGTTCAGCCTAGAGGAGGGGGGTCCACTCCCAGCTCCTCTCAGGCCTGTTTTCACCATGTCCTTGTCTTTTTTTCATAGTTCCCTTGCATTTATGCAGGGGAATTAAATGGAAATTTCATTTCCATTAAATTTCAGCTAAAAATCTGCCATCTGAATCCCTCTGAAGTTACCACTTTTAAGCACCTGCCTTTAGGTTTGGATGGCAGCTTGCATCTGTGTTATAGTATTGAGGTACATCGTAAGGGGGATACATTTGTAAGTTAAGGGATGTGTATAGGAGTGAACAGGGTTGCCCCCTGAGGCAAACTGCCACAAGCAGAGAGAAAACAAATCAGGCACGAGGCTTCTGCCTGGGCATAACCATCATCAAGTTGCTTGGCTCCCTCCTTAGCGCTTCACCTTCAGTGAAGCACCACACTTCTGTCCCACACCTTACATCACATCGGGATGATGTCCACATCTGGACACCAGGAAGGCTTACACAGAAACAGAAAAACCAGTTTTGCTATGCATAAATCAAACTATCTGGCTTCTCCGGCCTTGGAGTGCTGTGGAAGAGGATGCCAGCCAGCACTAGGGAAGCGCAGATGGACTGTCCCAGGACCCCTTTTCCCACATCCCAGTAAAACTCTACTGGGAACACATTTATGCAGATATATTTGCAGAGTCAGGCTCCCACTGCATGCACTTGCTCCCTGTTGTATCAAGTCTGCAATCCCAATTAGTGGGCTGGTGACAGGCATATGCAGAAATGGAACAGCAGTGCCACAGGGAATATTATCTCTGACTGGTTAGGCTTGTGGATCTGGCCTGCTTAGACGGTTAAAGAAGTTATTTGAGGGATCAAAATTATTGGCTTAGAAAATCCTTTGTTTAAAACAAGCCTCTTTTAGACAATCCCACCAGGCAGGTAGAAAACTTTGCATGTATTTCACATAGGCAAAGCTTGGGAGGGAGCCAGGAGGAGAGAAGTGTTATTCTATAGTGTACAGTCTTCTTTGTCCCACAGCCTTTGCTCTCTGCCTTACTGATACGTACACGTTCAACAATTTAGGCACCAATTCTGCAGTCTCATCCTCAAAACAGGCTTGCATACCTAACCTATGGGACTCTGTGTGAGGCTTATATTGCCCTTGTTGTGGAATAGGAATTCTGTTAGAACTAGGGAATAAAAAAGTCTACCGTATGTGCATAGTGTGTGGATTTGCAATGGTTCCTATTTGGTTAAACCCACCCAAGTTTGCTGTGAAATACAGAAAGCACAAAAAGTGTGACAATTTTTCCAGCCAAGACTGTTTGTTGTCCATAAAGAATAACAACTAATTTTGCAGTAGGAATCTTTATTCTTTATTAGCTTAGGCTTTAAAATAGCTTGAACTTGACCTTACTCTCCCTGAGTATAAGCCCAGCATATAAACTTAACAACAAATCATCCTGAAAGTTAAATTATGGGAAAACTAACAGAGATGAGGATTTATGTCAGAAGAAAACAATTCCCAGTATAAAAATCACCAATTTATGATCCTGTAACTGCTTTGTAGCTATGTTAATTTAAGTATAGTAAGCAGATAAACCAGTTTTGCTGTGCATAAATCAAACTAGCTTCTCTGGTCTTGGATCCTGTCTTACCTCCCTGACTGTCAGAAGTAGTAAGCGTGCTGCTTTTAGTTTTCCACAAACCACCACTTCCTTTTGTATCATCTTTGTATTTTTGTTGTGGTTTATAGTCTTACTTATGCTACCTTACTTCCATAAAGTCCACTTTAGGTCTACAAAAGTCTGCTTAGGGTAAGGTTTCAGTTCCCAATTAAAACTCTGTCATTCTTCAATTACAGGAGCTCACTCTGCAGCCACTACTGTTGTATGCTGAATAATGCCTACTAATTTATTAACTGGACCATAAACATCCCATAGCAGCCACTGGAATTAATTAATGCCATCATTTGGGTTGTTACCATCTTCAGAAGTGCTTACAAATATTTCCATCAGAATAAATGAGTGAATTCAGGGTATTGTTGGCATCTTGTCAGGCTAAAAGAGGCGTTTTACCCGTGCTAATTTCAGCTCTTGTCACTAAAATCTGCAATTTGGTAGCTAGTGCCTGTGCTAGTGACTTGTCCCTCAGCCCATACCCTCTTCATAACTCTCCCTTTTTAAGCTTCCTTTTCTATGCAGAGGACTTGCTCATATGTCCACAGACAGGCAGAGGCTTTTAACATCAACTACAGCAGCAAAAATGCCAGCACCATTTTCTGGAGATGCTGGCCATCATCTTAACTTACAAATTGCCTTTAAAAACCATCAGTCATGGTCCCTGTGCTTATCTTTGAGGCTACCATATGTACATTCGGAGCAGCAGCTAGATTTTGTTAACCATTCATGAACTTGGAGCCTCCCTGACTTGTATCTTTTGGAGTAACTTGTCCACTTGTACCTAAAGCATGGAATGATGTGACGAAAAGCCATTTTACAGTCTCAGTACTTTGCTGTAGGCTGCTCACTAGATGTACCATTTTAATGAAACTTCAGATAAAACTGTTCAGCTATCCTCTGAATTAGTAGCATTTGAGGTTTTGAGAACCCTTCTTTACACAGAGCTGTGGGTTAACTGCCCTGTTAGCACCTCTTGCTGGACTCAGGGGGACAGGACTGTAATACAAGCCACTAGCAATTCCAGTTCTTCCTGCATCTTCTGCAACTGCCAATCACAGAATCCCAGCCTGCTTTGGGTTGAAGGGGCCTTAAAGCTCATCCAGTTCCAACCCCTGCCAAGGGACCCCTTCCACCAGAGCAGCTTGCTCCAAGCCTCTGTGTCCAACCTGGCCTTGAGCACTGCCAGGGATGGGGCAGCCACAGCTTCTCCGGGCACCCTGTGCCAGCGCCTCAGGAGAGGTGTAATAATAAGCAAGAATTATTACTAAAAGCTTGTTGCCTCTTCAAGCTTTTCCTTAGAGAATGTGAAATAATCCAGTTTAGTAGTAGCATTGAATCAAGCTACTTCAGTAATCTTTACAAAATACAAATATCTCAGAACTGATGCTGCTTCAGTACACCTTGATTTAACTTGGCCTGTTAAAGGCATGTCTTAATGCTGCTAAAAACCTACCTAAAGGACTAAAGTTGCAAAATGAGTCAAGAAATCAAGGGCTGGACAAAAGCAGAGCAAATTAATACTAAGCAAAGAGAATTCTTTTGAGGTACTGTACTTGTCACCTTGCCAGAGGTTGGATGCAGTGTAACCAGATGGCCACAGCTGTATCTGTTTGACCATGTACATCAGCTTTCTTCTGGCAAAGATGAAAGGGCTCTGGCCTGACAGCATGTTCGGCCGCGTTCCTCTGTCACTTCCAAGTCAGTCCTGCCTGCAGGTGCCGTGTGAGCCTTCATGTTTGTGAATGCTTTTGTTTCAGCAAGCTGGAGGCTTCTGAACTCAGGATGCAGAGGTGTTGAGAGATGTTAGGTAGTGTATTTACAGTGTATGTCAGGTACTGTACTAGACATAAAACCTAAGTATTGTTCTACGTTGCAGCTACTGCCGTTTCTCTTCCCCTAGTACCTTTATCTCGCTACCTTTACCGTGTGCTGAGATCACCAAGCTGCCTTATTGTCAATGTGAAACCATTTGCCTTCTGTGCGCTCCAACGCTCCAGGGCTCGGGGCCTAAGCGGCGCAGGCAAGCCTTGGGCGCCATGACCTCAGGCTCCCGGGCCAGCCGCTGCCTCCGGGCGGGGGTGAGGGAGCACCCGGCTGTTAACGGAGCTCTGGAGGAGGCAAAGGGCCCTGCTGCCCGCAGCGGTACCGGCGCCTTGCCCCACGGCCCTGCCGCCACTGCCCGCCCGCTCTTCCGCTTCCGCCCAGCGTCCCGCTTCCGGGTCGGAAGGGGAAGGGCGAGAAGGGGACCCGTCACGAAGTGACGACGCCTCGCGTGAGGAAGTGCCCCCTCATTGGCTGCGCTCCCCCGTCTCCCCGCCTCGCCTTCGTCTGATTGGGCTCTCCGGCGGAGGCCAGCCAATCGTTGCCCGCTCTTTTCCCCGGCAGCCGCTCGGGGGTGGAAGTGTCCGCCATGTTGGGGTGAGCGGCGGCGCTGCGTGGGGCACGGACCCCGGTACAGCCGCTGCCCCCTTCGGGGCTCTTGTGGCGGCGGGTGCCCGCGCTGCCGCCTCCCTGTGAATGATGCGGCGGGAGGCGCCGCTGGGCTGGGTCGGGGCTCGGGCGGTGGCGCAGGCAGCGGCGGCCCCAGGCCGTGTCCGTTCGGAAGCGGCGGAGGACGAGGAGGAGGTGGCGGCCGCCCGGTCCCCAGCCCCCCGCGGCGGCCGGGCGAGCGCAGGATGCTGAGAGCGACCCCGCGCCCTGGTCGCGCCGCGGGGAAAGGGCTCCCCCGGGGCTGAACGCGAACCCTCGCTGCCTCCTCCGCGCTGCAGGCGTTCCTCACCCCTACACCCCCCCCTTGCCCCTCCAGCCCCGCGCTCTCCCGGCGCCTCCCGGCGGAGCAGCAGCGGCGGCGGCGTTGGGGCTGAGCGGCTCCTCCCCGTCCGGCTCCTCCCGCAGGAGCGCGGGGGGCGGTGGAAGATGGCGTGGGTGCTGAAGATGGACGAAGTGATCGAGTCTGGGCTGGTGCACGACTTCGACGCCAGCCTCTCAGGCATCGGGCAGGAGCTGGGAGCCGGCGCCTACAGCATGAGGTAAACCGCGCGGGGCGGGAGCGCGGGAAGGAGCTGGGCCTTCCCCTCCCCCCGCCCTCCCTGCTGATGGCGGCTGCCGCCTGTTCCCCGGTACCGTGTGCTCGGGGGCGTGAGGGGCTGCCCTCCCCTTCCTTCTGCTGGGGGACGGCCCCTCGGCGAGGCGCTTTTGCCCTGTGTGTGTGATCTCTACCGTGAAAACGCCGTTTCTCGGCTGTAGACCTGAGCCCCGTGTTTCGTAAGAGTGCCATCATGCACTCGGTGAATGCCGTTCTGGTTCGTCGTAAACAATAGCTGCGTTCTCTAACGTTTATAAATGGGCTTTCTCGAGTAAGTAAGCGTTGTGGTGGTGAACAGAGTAGCAGTATGGTTGTACCTCGGTCAGTGTGTTTATTCTGTCATATTTTTGTGTACTAGGTGCCTTTAGTGACGTTTTCCTATCCCCCCCCGTTCCTTGCCATATATTTCTGTTCTTACTCGCCAGTTTCTCTCGTCGTTTCCCAGGTTTTTGCAGTAAAGGTGTTTAAATACCGTTTGGGTGTGCTTTTTGAAGTTCAGATAAAACCGCGCTGGTTTGAAACGGGCACATTTTATCTCGGTTATGGGCAGAACGGGAGGGTTCCTCAGCCACTTGGAAAGCTGCTTTGGAGGCAATGGGAGACATTTTAGTCCAGGGAGTTTTTGACAGGATTGGTCACTATTTGGTCACTATTGGTCACTGTTTTGAGAGTCTGAAGAAGTAAAACCCTGGCATTTGATAGTCTGATGGCCTAGCATCCATGCATCACCTAAACTTGGAGGCCACCACAAGTTTCAGCCTATTATGTATGTTTTAAGGCAGTGTTTTCCAGGTGAAGGGTTGGAATTGCAGTGTCTCTGTTCAAAGTTAGAAGTGAGGACCCCTTTCCTCGTGTGTGGGATTGTGAGATCAGCAGGTTAATGGTGGGATATGTATTTCATGGGGAGGGTGGTTTTGGGGGGCTTGATTTTTATTTTTTATTAAAAATGAACTTTAAGAACTTGCCACTTCAGAGGACAAAGTGATTTTCTCCTGACGGGAATACTCCTGATTTTACATTCAGCTCCTCTGGATTCTATTCCATTTCTGCCCCATTTCTGTCTTTATTGCCCACAGTTCTTGTGGGCTGCTGTATGGCAGCTTCCTGGATGGCTTTTCAGCATGCAGACACAATGGGTGATGCATGTGCTGCTGTTCAAGAACTGTGCTTCCATCTCTGTCATTCTAGGTTCATTCATTCTTCCATCTCTATTATTCTGTATGCCCCTGCGTTTTCTTAGGAGGAACTGTATGTAAACCTTCTTTAATCTATTAGGGTTGTATATAATGCAGTTGTTGATGCTGAGTCAGTGCCCTGAAGTAGAATATCCTTACTCCTTTGTTTGTTCTAATAAGAGCAAACTGCTCATGTGCATTAACCAGGACCTGTATTTGCTTTAAACGTAATATAATTGGATAAAATTCCCCTGCAGATTCCCATGGTTTTAAATAGCTCTCAAAATTTCCTTAAAATCTTGACACTCAGTTGTTCTGATTGCTGTTCTGATGCCTTCTCATACAATAAGAAACTGTCTTTCAACACAAAACTCAATTCACTTGACAGTAATTGTCAGATGTGTTAACTCCCTCCCTCTGTATGAAACCTATATAAAACCATGGCACCTTTAATGAGTTTTGAGTATTGATGCTAACTTCAGTTGGCAGTGCTGCTCATAGTGATTTCTGACAGATCTGACATCATATCCATGTTACTTGTGGGCACCATGGATTGTTGCTGTGAGCTGGTAAAAAATGGAGGCTGTTGCATTGGAAAGATGAGTTTCAGGAGCTGCTGCTTCTCCAGCAGAATTGCATTTTTCATGTAATGAATTGATTTAAATGAAGTTAAATGAGTGTAAGTATCTTAATGGCTGCATTTTTATTTGTAATTTGGAAGCTTGGAATATGGATTTATTTATATGCTTGCAATTCCAGTGGTGTTTGTAGTGCTAAAATTGAAGCCTGTCGTTATGGAACTGGATTATTTCAGGAGTAGCTGTTCTGGTGTATATTGCTAGATTAAAACCCGAAGTTTATTAAGCTGAATTGAAAAGGATGGCGCTTGGTACTGAAACGGTAGAAGGCTGTTGGAAAATACGTCCATTTTTGGAGAATCCAGTCAGTTCGCTGCATCTCCGAAACACTTGGAGTGTCTTTGGAGAATGGAGCTGGTTGAAAAGAACAGAAGCCTGCTGCAGACAGCCTTGTTTCCTTACAGTGCTGAGGAGAGCCTTGAATGGTGAGCGAGCTTTGTGTAGGAGCTCTCCAAAGTTGAGGATAAAATAACCATGGTGTTGGTCTGTTAGGGTTTGGGGACCAGTCTTACAGCTTCAAGGCAAAGAAGAGAGGGAGGGTGTTGTCTTCTAACAGCTTTCGGGTCCCTGACATCCTCTTTTTGGCTTCTGATGAACACGAGTGGGTCATGGCAGTTACTGTCTTAACTTGACAGTTGCTGTGCAGAAATACAAACCTGGAGTTACCTCATTCAGGGCCTGTTTTCCTTGTGGCTGCTGTTACTTTCTGACAGACAAAATGACTGTTTGTGCTTCCCCTGACGCCTCCCACTCTTTTGAGACTCTGCTGCTGGTTATGTTGGCTTTTTTTGAGAGGAATGGTTGCTTAAGGTACACTGAAATGTTTAAATATTTGTATCTTTTTAGGGTTTTTTTAGACATATGCAGTATTTTCTGCAGAATACATTAAAAAGCTTTTGTTGCAGTGGTCTGTTCTACTTGTGTGTATTGCACTAAGAATTTATGCACTGACTAGAATTGGAGCTTGATTCATTCTGCAGGCACACAGCAAAGTAACTAACTGTTAGGAAACAGACATTTGAGGAAGAAAATCCACAGACCTAAGCCTCTTCGCTTTATTACGATAGATAAAACATGTTGAAGGAAAGATAAACCTCATGTTCTAGATCACTGATGTTGGTTTTGTTTGGACTTTTTTGGTTTGCTTTTTTTTCTTCTTCCCAGGTGAATTTGTGTGACTGTGTTCCAAAAAGTCAAGGAGACCAGTTTAATTCCTAAGGAAAAGAGTTGACGTTACATACCTGTCTTCTCTGTCCTCCTGTCACCTCTGATGGTGGATAGAGGTGCACTATTAGAGCAGGGCAGCAAGTTAACCCTCGTTTATGCCTTATGCATTACTTCTGCATGAGAGCAGTGTGTACTATAGTTGCTGCAAAGCATGGCTTTGAGATCATACCTGTAATTCAGATACTGCTTGAGAAGCATTTTTCTCAAGCTATTTCTCCTTGTAAACCATGCTTTAAAGTTTCAGAAGACCTCCCTGTTCTTGGATGCTTTAGTACTCACACCCAAAAGTATACAAGCCAGAAGACAGATAAGGCAGATGATAGATGGAATGTCACTTGGAGTTTTGGTGATATGTAGTTCCTGTCCTTGTAAGGACAGGATGTTCTTCATTTTGCGATCCTTCTGTTATTACTGGGCAGGTTTGTTGGTTTTCTGTCAGAGATAGTGTTGAAAAGAGGGTTTGAAGTTTGGAAGGGAGGTGATTTTGTGCCTGACAGAGTCATTTCACAAGCATGGGAAAATCATAACTTACATTTTTATTGGTCTTTCAGTACTATGCTCATGTAGCCTACATAGCATGGGATAACTTATCACATGTGGTCCATCCCACTGGATGCTTTGGTTCAAGTGTTAGCATGCACCTGGCTTCCTTTTCTGAGCCTTCCTTTCATGCGAAGCCTCATTTATGCACTTGTGTGGCATAGCTGGCTAAGACTGGGTGTTGGCGATGTGCTGACTGCCTGCTCTGGTGTAGAGTGAAGACTGTTTCTGTTTGCTTTTCTGGGAAAATACCCTCCTCCCTCTAGGAATAAAGAATGCTTTCAGTTGCGTGCTTCAGATAACCAACGGCGGGGGGCTGAGATAAGGCTTTTCTTACTGGAGCTCATAGTTTCAAAAATTTGGTCTTGGAGTTCCATCTATCAGGAGAGTAAACCTTGAGCTGCTTTCCAAATGATAGCAAGAAGGCCAACAAAAGATGCTGCTCCTTCAGAATGTTGCTGTTCGTTTATGTTTCAGCTGGCTTGACGGTAGTCCAAGGCTGACTTGGATGAGACAAGTGAATCACAGAATAGTTTGGGTTGGAAGGGACCTTTAAAGGTCATATGGTCCAGCCCCCCAGTAAATTCGTATCTTGCTTCCCAAGATCAGAAGTTATCAGTGGCAGAAAAAGAGCAGAATCAGTTCCTTAAAGCTCTTTCCTGCTGTAGCCCAAAATAGCTTCAGCAGTAGCTCTTTCAGAAAACTGATTTTTCCTCCATCTGGGCCGCTCTGCCAGTGGGGGCTTCAGTTGCAGTGGGAGGCTCTTTGCCTTGCTGAATAACCTGAGCAAAGCTGACAGTAAAAGTGCCTGTCTCTGATCTGCATTGGGAAATCAGATTTCACTGGGTGAGTAGGAAACTGACTGAAGGATGCTGAGGTGTACAGAAATGGGAAGCCTGACAGGGATTCACTGAGGGCAGGTGATTGCATTGCCAGGCCGTTGGCTCACTGTAAATGCAAAAATGGAGTTGGGGTCTGAAGGAAAAAAGCTGGATGTGAGGAGGCTGACCTGCTCTTCTGGTTTTCTGTGGGCTTTGCATGTTTGTTTGTTGGGAGGGTTTGGGGTTTTTTTTGGAGGCGGTCTCTGTGTCTTATAATAGGATCCGTATAAAGTTTGAGGTGGTGAAGAGGCTGACATCTAGGATCTGTGTATAGTCTTTCGGAATGTGATTGACATAAAAGTGTCTATTATATGCAGCTTATCGCTTTCAAGATGCTCTTCTTCAGTGCAGGTAAACAGGACTACTAAAAATACTGAATCTCTGTTTGCTCTTGGTTTCCTCCTCTGAACTGTGAGTGCAGCTCACATCTGCAGCTGTGCCATGTGAGCAGGGAATTTTACTTTGGAGACAATGCTTGCCACTGTGCAGTTTGGCAGGTCCCTGTTGGAACTAGCTTTAAGGGTAAAGAACAGGCACTTTGGCCTCAGCAAATGGGGAGGAATGCTCCTTGTAGCCTTAAAGCCATTCTAGTGATTTCCTCAGTAGACATAGACATCCTGATTCCTGTATCACTGTTACTGCCAGTCCTGAGGAAGGAAATGGACTTGACTTAACGATGTCTGCCCTCAGGTTTTGTCTGCTAGGATGGGGGTTTCTTTGCAGTGAGGTTTTCATGACCTGCTTTCACCACCCTCACTTGTGCAGCTGTGCTAGATAGTGATAGAGCTTCCAGCTCAGAGAGGAAGGGTGGGCACTGAGCAGCTGGTGTGGCAGGAGCCCTTTATGCCAGTACTGCCCAGGAGACCTTTTGCATTGCTGAACTTTAGGCTCATGATATCAAATAAACGGGTGATCCTCTATTGCTGTACAATGGTGACTGCATTATAGACCAGGTGTTTCACAGCAGCTTCCTTGCTGAAAGTGAGAAAAGAGGCATTGCTGTTTTTCAGAGAAACTAATAGCTGGTGGTGAATCAGTTCATGTTTCTGTATCACTTTTAACTTGAAATACTTTATTTGTACCTTATTGACTCTTTAATTGCCCATGGCTCTTACCTGGTTTTAGGCAGCAACAAGCACGTGTTTAAATGTGAAAACACAGGTATTTCATTCTGCATGGGTGAATATATCAACATGTTATTTAAGCAGTATTTATGTAAAGATGGTCTAGGAAGGGGTTTGCAATTGCATTGGTTTCCCTTTTCCTTTGGAATGCACTAGGACCCAGAAGACTCTTTTACAATAAAAATGGATGTTTCTATCTGAGAAAATTAATGAAGATCCTTACGTTTGCCTTGTGCTATTTGCTGGAGCTTTTTTTTATGGCATGGTGGCATTTAAGAATGCACATTATGCTCTTTACAGCTAAATTGCAGGGTTCAGGAGTTGGATGACTTTTTTGTTTCTCTTTTCTTTCTTCCACAGCGGCAGTTAGTCATTAGCACTTTGTAAGTATTAGCAAAAGCAGGTTTAAAGCTGCCTGAATTTGTCTTCCATGTGTATTTTTTTGGCTTCCAGTGCCTTGTCTGTTAATTTAACTAGCTCATTAACCGCGGCACATGTTTTTAAGCTAGACCAGATGCATTTTTATCTTCAAATTGTGGAAAAGTAAGGCTTGAAAGATATTTTTCTTAAATACACAAAGTGCCTCTCTTTTGTGTTGTGTGAAAGCGAGTGCTGCAGAACTTGTTGACAGTTACAGGTCACTGATCTTGCATGCTTTCTCTATTGCACTTAGACTCTTCTGTGTGTGGTTTAAACACTGTTATTGTTTCCATGTTCTTTCTGTTTTAAAGTTCCTCTTCATAAACACCCTAGCTAGTACTTTATGTGCCAAAAGTGCGTGACAAGCTTGGGTTCCTGGTGTAGAAGGCATTGTCCTGCCTTGGGATGCTGCTTTTCTGCTGGTCGCAGTGCTCCCTCTTGTGTTGAGTTGCCCTCTGTTCATGCTGCCCTTTTCACTGACATCAAGGCATGAAGCATCTGCTTGTTTCTTCTGAGTCATCCTTAGGCAGCAGTCCACCCATCTAGGAAGTGTTCTGTCCTACCTCTGGATATCATGTTCCTTTTCTCTATGGAGGTAAACTGACTGTTTTAAGAGTGTCTGCTTCCTTTAAGTGGATATTTCACATTCTCTTCCTCTGTAACTAGTTGAAGAACACAGCTTCTTATGGGCTTCAGTTTGGGGAGCCGGCATCAGAAGCGACTAAGATGATTCAGCAGGCTTGTGCTGTTTTTTTGGACAGTATCCTGCCTTGTCCTGCTTTCACAGAACCAGAGTGGTTTGGGTTACAAGGGATCGTCCAACCCAAAGTTCCAACCACCCAGTTGGAAGGTATCAACCATTGGGTTGGAAGGCATCGTCCAGCCATCTAGTTCCAACTCCCTGCCATGGATGGGGATGCCCCCCACTAGACCTTGTTGCTCCAAGCCCCATCCAGCCTGACCTTCATGCCTGTTTGTAGCATCTTCTGTGGTTTCTTCCTAGTGAAAGGAACCCATATGGGCGTCTTATTTCTGCTTGGTATTTTGGGATAGTGTCTGCAAGGTACAGACAAATGTCCTGAACTTCTTCACCATTCCTAAGTATTTCCTCTTCCAGGTCAGTGTAGCTTCTCCCAGGCAGCAAGTGGAGTGTGATGTGGCACATGCTCTGAAAGAACAGTTGGAGTGCCCCAGATGCACTTCTTGTATCCAGTATTTACACAGACCAAGTCTATACTGCAGCCTTTTGTGACACAGAAATACTGGCTGTAAATTCACTTTATAAATTGATTATGATCTTGATACTTTTTGATTCTCTGGATACGAGCTGGAAATCGAGAGGAATTTACAGAGTTCTCTTTAGATAAAGCAGGCTCTCACAGAGATGAGGAACAGGGAAATAAAGGCAATTTACTTCACAAATATTAGGGTGCAATGCCTAAAGAATATTGCAATACAGATATATTTATAATTCTGTTACAAAATATACTAAGCTATGACTGCAAGCAGTGCAAAAGAAACAGATAAGATGCATGCAGCTTAAAACCTAAATCAACAAGTGAGGTGATGTGAGAACTCTTCCAGCAGTTTAGAAACTAATTCCCAAAGAAAGGTTCATGGATCTGCAGATAACTTTATTCTGAACAGAAATTCAGTGCAAGAAAAAGCCTTTGAGCACAGCTCACTAGTCTCTGAGGTTTTATGCAGCAGCATTACTGTATGTAAGTAACATGACTATTGCTAACACAGTATTTCTGCAGAAGGCAGATGTGTGTGTTGGCCGTAGTGATGCTCTGACTGCGGACAGCACGGATTGCTCTTTACCCTCCAGAAACCTGTCAGTTTCCAGGTTTTTGTGGTTGTCTTCTGTAAGTGAAGTGAATCTTGGCGTGTGCTTTCTCTAACTTCCGTTTTGTGAAGCTGCTGCTCAGTGATTTTTGTGCTGTTCATTATGCTAAAACCCTATAAAAGCTGAGACTGAAAAATCTGCAATGTCAACAGAATCAATAGCTTGGCTATAATGGTACTAAATGGGGAGAGAGGCTTTCACAGGGTACCTAACTTCCTCTGAGGAATATGTTATTTCAAAGCTGAGAGCTGCAGCTATGTTAGGCAAGCCTGCCTGTGCTGACAGGGTCAAAGAGTGGCTTCTCAGTGGAGGCAAGAGCTGCAGATTAACTGCTGAGAGGATCAGCACAACTGCATTGTCTGGGTGGGTCCCAAAGCATTGCTTGTGTGTTGTAGCCTATAAGTTTGCTGGGAAATGTTTTGGATACTGCTCCCATTGGTTTCAGTGATGAACTGACACAATGCTGTATGTATTCCACTGTGGCTTTTTAAGTTACAACCAACCTCTTTCTTTTCTTCAGGCAAACAGGGCCAGCAGTCTCACAAAGTTATTTCTGTTCTTTTCAGTGATGTTTTGGCACTGCCTATTTTCAAACAGGAAGATTCCAGCCTTCCACAAGAAAATGAGACCAAACATCCACCCTTCCAGTATGTTATGTGTGCTGCAACATCTCCAGCTGTAAAACTGTATGATGAAACTCTGACATACTTGAATCAAGGTTGGTATACATACGTTGCAGGCATAGCTTCTGGTGCAAGTCTAAAACTGGAATTGTATTTAATGTTTTGATACATGTGGGTACATCCAGAGTTAAATGCATGTAGGAAATGAGGTTGGATACCTTACTAGTAATATCGTTTTGTCCAGCTTGCAGACCCATAGCTGTAGTCTGTCATTCCTTCCCTTTTACAGGCTGTTTTGTTATCTTGGTTTTGTTTTGCCTTTATTTCTTTCCCACCCCTCTGTGTGTTACCCCTCTCCATCCCTCATTTCCCCCCAGTAAAATCAATCTGATGGAGCTATTAGGAGGCAAACTTCAGGCAGTAATAGCTTAAAATACAGGATTAATATTTAAGCATTCGTGCTTAAACTTGATACAGTCTGATTAAATTGCTAAGGCACGCACAGACCTCCTCAAAAAGTCATAATAAATGTTAAAATGTCAGTTCTAAACTAAGTGTTTCATAACGGAGGCTGCTGGAATCACTCTCAAAGTATCTATGCATCTCTGCCCAAAACAGTATTATGTTTGAATCAAACCCACAAGTGCAGCTGCCTTTGTAGTCTGTGTGTGATTTCACTATCCTGTATTTGTCAGATATTAACAGTAAGTATTTTGTGTGAGTCTTGCTGTTTTTTTCCCTCACAGCCTGCAGTTGATTTGCATGAAAATTCAGTTCTTCTCCTAAAGAGGGCACTGATTGCTGTTAGAATACTATGGATATAGTCGTTGCCATGTGATAAAACCACCCTCACCTCTGGAAATGACATTGGTGTCCTATTCTTAGTCAGCTGGTGTGCTGAACTCCTATAATTCATCATTTGGTTTGGACCATATCAATGTTTTTGTGCACTCATCCACCTCTCTTCCCCCTCCCTTGGCTCTCATGCTGTAGGATCGCTGTTTAACTGTGTACTGGAGCCCTAAATCCGAGAGTAGATTGTATATAATTTGATACTGTCATGATGACAAAGCATCACTTTCAGCTTTCCATGTGAATAAAGCTGCTGAGTGATTCATCTTGCAGGGTCCAGTCAGTCTAAATATGCTTTAACCATTACTTGACTCTTCTCCTAGTGTAGATAGTGGATGTTCTGTAGGTGATTTCTGGTGTCTTACAAACACATAATTGCAGTGTGCAGCCATTTGCTTTGTCAGGTTTGTTCTTAACCACTTGGTAGCTTGAGTGCTGTCTTCAGGAGAAAACCAGCACAACTGCAGCCATGTGCTGGGCCAGCAAGATGCTCTGCACTGCTTAGAAAGCTTCAAAGCTTTATAGACCTTAAGCTCTGTAGAAATACACTTTGCTTTCTTCAGTGCCAGGATCCAGCCTCCCTTGAAGCTCAGCTCTGTGCTGGGAGCCAGCACAGGTTTGCAGGCTGAAGGAAGAAAGTGCTTGCTATCTTGCCTTGAAGGACAGCCTGCCATTGAAGTGACAGTGTCTGAAATGACTGTAAATGTTTCATCTTCCCTTGAAAATCTCTTAAAGGCTTCTTTTCCAGAGACACTTTTCTGGTTTTCAGTAACTTTTGGTAACTTTTCCTGATGTCAGAAAGTGAAAGGATTGGGATGCCCTTTTCCTAATTAAATATGGGGAAAAATAAAAACAGCTGGCCAACCTCCCTTGTGAAGCCAGCTTAGAATCAGGAGCAGTTTGCATCACTGAGTTGTACTGATGTGTAATGAGCTGGGTCCCGAGCAGCTTGCTGTAGGTGGCCCTGCTTGAGCATGGCGGTTGGACAAGACGACCTCCTGAAGTCCCTTCCAAACTTGACCCTTGTGTGGTTTTTGTGGAAGAGGGTACTGCAGAAGAGCTGCTTTGCTCTTTTGGCTGCTCTCCAGGAAAGAGCAGAGGAAGCAGCGTACCTAGCTCCCATGCAGAGATGACTAGAATCAGTGCTGTGGTGCTTCCACACACAGCGAGCACCATAGCACTTCCACACTTTATAGAATCATAGAACAGTTAGGGTTGGAAAGGACCTTAAGATCATCCAGTTCCAACCCCCCTGCCATAGGCAGGGACACTTCACACTAAACCATGGCACCCAAGGCCTCGTCCAACCTGTCCTTGAGCACTGTCAGGGATGGAGCATTCACAGCTTCCCTGGGCAACCCATTCCAGTGCCTCACCACCCTAACAGGAAAGAATTTCCTCCTTATATCCAATCTAAACTTCCCCTGTTTCAGTTTGAACCCATTACCCCTTGTCATGTCACTACAGTCCCTAATGAAGAGTCCCTGCCCAGCATCCCTATAGGCCCCATAAAGCCACTTCAGATCCAAAACTCTAGACTGGAATGTATCTCTCCATTTGTCTTGAACACTTCCCATGCTGGTTTAGAGTCAGGCATTCCTTGATTTTTACCTCCATCAGATCATCAGGTTTAGTGTTATATTTTACCTGTGGAAGGTTAACACCACTTCTTGAGCAGTCTGTCTGATACTTGGCTTGCTTCTCTCCCCTCTCTAACAAATGATGAGAGAGAAATACTTCCAAGTTTTATTAACAGTGCCAGATTGAAAAATAAAGCTGTCTATGGGTGCAGATGGATTTACATATGTTATATGTGAGTAAACTAACACAGATCTTACTAACAGGAAAGTTCTCTCCTGTTGCATATAGGAGGATGAATGATCTGTTGCTTCACTCAACTGTGCTAGGTTCATTTGGGTTTTGTATGGATTTGTGTAATCAGTGGTCTTACCAGTGATCAGATGCTGCTGGGGTGAAGTCAGTCTGTACATATGGACGGTATTAATTTGGAGGTAACATCAGTCTATGATGCAGTGAAAGGAATTGAAGGAATCCTTTGCTCGTCACAGGGCTGTGACAGCTGAACTTCTGCCTTGTGGGACGGGCAAGTCAATAAATGTCTTTTAAACGTAGTATAGGCACGAATAGAGGTAGTTTGGAGGGTAATGTGGAAGGTAATGAATTGAGTGCACTTGATGCTAGTGAGCTTTGACATCTGTTTTGTCCTGCATTTAGGGAAACGTGATTTTTGCAAATGAGTGTGTGCTGCTCCCCTGCAAAGAACTAAAAACGTTCCTGTAGTTCAAATAAATTACTTCAAGCTTTGTCCTTCTGAAGCAAGCAGTTCATCGCGCTCACTGGGGAGATAGGTTTGCTCATGTATTTGCTCAAATAACCAGTAACTGGCTCGTTCAAATGCTTATTCCTGAAGTCATACAAAGCCTAAAAATCATACGAAGGCAACAGGTATGTGGGCAAAAGGAAACACGGGCAAGTAGCGTGTATGTTGTAGGAAGAGCATAAGAATGGTGCAGGAGTTTGTCTCAGAAGACCAGGCTGTGTGGCCTGGTTCTCAGTATGTTGCCCTTTATCAGTTTCAGAAATAAAGGAATACATCTTTGGAAACTAATAATAGAGAACCAAGTGCTTACACTTCATGTGAAATGAAGAACTTCACCTTTGAAAGTATCTCTAGTTTTAAGGGAACCAAAACGTGTCATTTTGTTCCATTAACTCCTGTGTTGTAAGGTGACCCTTGCTGTTACACAAGAAGTTTCAAGTACTGGTTGGTATTCTTGTGTCCTGTGAACCAAACGCTAGTTAAGGTGCATTAAACACAAAATAGCTTCTTACTGATACATATCTTTTCTTTTTGAAGGTCAGTCCTATGAGATACGGATGCTGGATAATCGGAAAGCTGGAGACATACCGGAGATCAATGGGAAACTGGTGAAGGTGAAGTCTCTAGATGGTGTTACCAACAAACCTCTGGTGCTTGCTTATGGAGAGAGTAGTTTTTAACTGTTTATTGGGCTCTGGTTCACAGGGTGTGTGGCCAGCTGATCTGAGCAACAGAAGAACCTGATGCGTAGCTTGGTTATTTCTAGTTTACTGTCAATGAAAAGAATACACACACATGCGTTTCCCCATTTAGGAATGGGTTCATTTCATTAAACTTTAGCTAAAGTTGAGCTCATCACATCATGGACCCTTCCCAGGATCTTTCAGCCTGAGCAAAAAGGAAGCACACGGTGAAAGGAGCAGTGATCTCAGATTTAGGTGTCTGTAGTTAGGTGAGAGAAATCCAATCTACAGGCTATACATTTTATGGATGTTGTTTTTCCTGCTGTCACTGGATACTTTGGGCTATATGATTTGTGAACTTTGGCTGGCTTGTGTAGTCCTGTGCCTTATTCTTGCCTGTGGGATGCTTGTGCAGGTATAATTTCAGGAAGTGTTAAGCACAAGCATAAAGCTGGGATTTGAGTTGTGTAATTAAACCCTTTAGAGCCTGGCACGTTGACTTGCTGTAATAAGCACATTGACTGTTTTGCTTGCCTTAAGTGCTGTTTCCTGATAGCCTTGGGCTCTGTCTCTGCTGTAATTTTACAGGTTCATGTATTAGTGATGAGCCATTTGGTAAGTAGAGGAGGACAAAGCAGCGTAAAAATCTAAAGAAATGAATTTTATCACATTAGGGCATTGTAATGCTGCATCAACAAGCTTTCCATTACTTAAATACCCTAATGCCAGTACTTCAAGGAAGGCATTCCATGTTGGTGAAGGATGGTTGCAGGCATTTCCAGGTCCCAAACCTGCCAGTTCGCAGGGACAAAGGGGGGGTGTGTGTGTGTGTGTGCATGTACTCACACATGCACTTGTGCTTTCTTGTTAGCTTTGAAATCTAGCAAGAGACACTTCATGTAAAAGTTTTGGGTTTTTTTGGACACTTTAATCCTTACTATAGACTAATGGGGAAAAAGTGACAGAAATTTGGTTTGGGTTTTGTTCAGTAGCAGTTAATATGTACAGTGTTTTCCCCCCTCTGTTTGACAGATTGCTTTGTGTTGTAGCAGAGAATGACTGAAGTGCACAGTTGTACCAGAGCTGGTCACAGAAATAGGTGTTGTTGGTTAATTGCTTCTGGCTGCATCAGTTGTGTGGTATTTTTAGATTAGTGTTTCAGCTCGCAGAGTTGGAAAAGTGGTGAGGTTTATTCTTACTAGTACTGAAAATCGTGGATTTGTTGTAAATACGCTGACAAATACCAGGAGAGGGAGTGAAAAGAAGAAAGGTCAAACTATATTCACTGCTTTGCAGAAGAGATTCAGTCTTCTGTGTTTGGTATCTAAAATAAGTTGGTGTTGCCTACGCAGTGTTGGTATTGTGGTGTCGGTGTTGCTCCGTTCACTGGGTGTAATTCACAGTGACCTTCAGAATATGCAATCACATGTAATTCTCTTTTGCATTTTTACTACATTTTCAAATCTCTTGTGCTGCCCAGTTCTGTTTCTGTGATCTGGAATATTTTGGGATACTGATGGTTACCAGTTTTTTTGCTGTAAATACGTAATTTTGGCACTGCTGCTATTTTGCAGTGTTTTATTGCTTTATCTTGAAGCTGTTTCTAAACATGCAGTAACTTTGTGGCTCATCACATGCTTGTTTTCCTCTTTGTTAGAGTATTATCAGAGTTGTGTTCCATGACCGAAGGTTGCAATATACAGAGCACCAGCAGCTAGAAGGTTGGAAGTGGAACCGCCCTGGGGACAGACTTCTCGACTTAGGTATAACTGCTTCTATCTGTTGACACTTGAAGAAAATCAGTTTCCAAATTGAGATTGATCATGGTCAGATTTATGCTAGAGCTCCTGAAAACACACAGACCAGTTTTCTGTATGCTGCTTTGTCGTAGTGTTTGATTGTAAAAGTTCCACCACTTTCATGTTCTTCTAAAACCTTCAAGTGCTACAGAAGCAAGATAAGCAGTAAGATAGCAACTACAGCCTTACACATTTAGTAATCTTCCTAGTTCTGATTGCTAAATGTTACAGTAACTAGGAGAACACAATCAAAAGTAACTTCTCTAATGGATTGTGGAAATGGCACCAACATGGTTTCTGTATTTTGAGTAACTTGCTTATGTTTGGTGCATAAACTGTGTATGGGGGCGTGGGGGGGTGAGGAAGGGAATGAAAAATCACCCCCAAACCCTGAACACTTTGTGTGTTGAGTCTACAAAGATTCTTCAGATCAGTCCTAAGAAACTCCTTCCAGGCTTATGGTCAAGCTACCAGAGCCTGCATTTTTCCACCCTACCTGTGTTTGCTGATGGTAACCTTGCATTACATTTGATGTGTAGTGTTTTCTTGGACTATGATTAATTTGAAACATATACTGCTTATTTTGATAGATATTCCAATGTCTGTTGGAGTCATTGATATCAAGACAAACCCAAGCCAGCTCAATGCAGTTGAATTTTTGTGGGATCCAACAAAATGTACATCTGCTTTTATTCAGGTTTGACATTTTACTTGACTGGATGTCTGTGTTTGGTGCCTTGCAGGTCACAAACAGTAGTATGCTCGCACTATGAGGCTTCCTGGTTTCTTACTTGAGGGGTAGCCAGTAAATACCAGCTTTGTAGATAAACACAGGTTCATAGTTCTGTAAGGGTCCCTAGTTAGGGTTTTCAGCTGCACTTGGGTTTACAGAAGCATCTTTTAAAAACAATAGTAAATTTACATAAACATAATTTACATAAAAGTAATTTACATAAAAAGGCTTTCAGAAAGATCTGTGAATAAACCTGTCAAGGTTATATATATATATATATAGATATACAGAGCTATAGAGTTAATCTGTATCCCTCTAAATAACTGTCATCACTGATGGTTCTGTTGTACTTGAGTCTCCCACTCTCCTACTGGTGAGCTGCAGCAGAGACTCAGGCTTGAGGATACAAAATGAAAAGTAATGTGCTACGAAGAGTTTTAAATGAGACATTGAGAAGCTGTTTCTTACTGTGTCAGTAGGCTTCCCTGGGGTAGGATTTTTGCCATTTATGTATTTGATATGCAGGGCAGTTGAGCATCCTGTCTTTGGAAATCATTTAGGTAGAATGTTCAGTTTTGCATTGGAACTTTTAGCTTACGTTTGTCTCTCATCTGGTTTTACTATAACATAAGAAGGTGTAGGTATGAAGTTTGAGGTAGCAGCAGTTCTTACCGAGGCTGCTAAAATAGGTTAGACTCCACACTGCAAGTATTGTAACTTCAGTCTAGTACAGCTGAAGCTATTTTTTCTACTAAGAATTACATAATTACTAAAATGTAGTCTCCTTGAAGAAATGTGAGAGAAATTCCTGGATGGTTTTGTTTATGCACTTCTTTAAAAGCAGTAACAGACCAAATGAAACGGATCTGGTTATTACGGTTGTGCAAGTGTAGTTCACTTACTCTGAAGGCTAGAGAGCACAGCATAGCAGAACTGATCACACACTTAAAGCTTCAGCTTCCAGTCTGTGGGTCTTTGTTGTTGATAGCCAAAGGAAATAAAAAGCATTGGGGCATTGGCTTGCTTAAAATTCCATAAGGAAGCAAAAAAAACCCAAAAGTTGGGAGCCCTGTCCAGTAAGATGCATCATAACTCTTTCTGTTGCACTCCTTTTCTCCTTAGATACCTTTTAGGGGTATTTCTAGCTTATAAACCCAGTGTGGTAGTATTTATTACAAGTAACTCAAGTTTATTGTAGCTATAATGCATTGGACAATGGTATCTTACAGTTGTTGGGAATGGGTTCAAATTTAAGCAGGGGAAGTTCAGATTGGATATAAGGAGGAAGTTCTTTACTGTGAGGGTGGTGAGGCACTGGAATGGGTTGGCCAGGGAGGTTGTGAATGCTCCGTCCCTGGCAGTGTTCAAGGCCAGGTTGGACAGAGCCTTGGGTGCCATGGTTTAGTGTGAGGTGTCCCTGCCCATGGCAGGCGGGTTGGAACTGGATGATCTTGAAGTCCTTTCCAGCCCATACCATTCTATGATTCTACATACATTTTCCTAAGATCCAGCAAGGTGTCAGTTTAATAAAGACCTATAATGACTTCTGCTTTGTGGAGAGATTTTGGTGGCACACTTCCTTGTTTCCCTTCTCCCTTGTCAAATCAGGCACAGTGGTTTTGGCTTCATTTCAATATGGGCATGAAAAGGAGATGAAAGTAAGATGTTAGTTTTGCAGCTTGGTCCTCAGGCTGGGTAATTTGTTCCTTGTCCTTAGAGAATGTGTGTGATGTTGGAGTAAAATCCATGTCTAGAATACTTCTGAAGGTCCTTTTTGTTTGGTGGTTGGTTTTTTTCAGGTACATTGTATCAGCACTGAATTTACCCCTCGTAAGCATGGAGGAGAGAAAGGAGTTCCTTTTAGGATTCAGGTTGACACTTTTAAGCAGACTGAAAATGGAGAATATACAGATCATCTGCATTCAGCCAGTTGTCAAATCAAAGTTTTTAAGGTAACAGAAAACATATCCTTAATAAGTCTCCCAGCAGCTCTCATAAAGATGGGGGATACCTTTATCTTACTACTTCTGAGATCAGATTTCAATTATAAAACCATTTTCCACTTGCCTTTTTGTTCATGTAACTATCCATTTTTAGCCAAAAGGAGCAGACAGGAAACAGAAAACAGACAGAGAAAAGATGGAAAAGCGAACTGCACATGAAAAAGAAAAGTATCAGCCTTCATATGACACCACAGTTCTTACAGAGGTAACAAATTAGAATTGCATCTGCTAACTGAGGAGGAAATACATAGATACGGCTTATTACTTAGCTGTAGTGTTGGAAGGGCTGGGGAAGAATTAGTTCTATACAAAGATAAGGTTTTTCTTTGCCAGACTTGTCCAGGGAACAGCAGCATTGAGTTTTAAGTTCTTTGTTTGGTAAACTTTCATTTAGAGACTAGATAGGTGCTTGCGTTCAATCTGAGTGTGCTTTAACACTGATGGCACTGAACCCTAGAGCAAGTCTTTTGGTACAGATCTAAAAACCTTGCAGCTGGAGGGGGAAAAAAGAGTGGGGGGAATCTAGACTTTAATTATCTGCCAAGTTTGAGCTTCGGAGTCTCTGGTTTTGGAGATCACTGAACATAAGGCCAGAGCCTCAGCAGGTTTTTGCGGTTTATTTAAACATCAGTGAGTTCTATGCAGTGTTCTAAAGATTTCAGAAGTTTCTAAAAGGCTTTTAGATCTTTCCTCACTGTATAACGAAAAGAAATTGATCCAAATCTTTGGTGTTTGTCCAGATGAGGCTTGAGCCTATAATTGAAGATGCAGTTGAACATGAGCAGAAAAAGTCCAGCAAGCGGACTTTGCCAGCAGACTACGGTGATTCTCTGGCAAAGCGAGGCAGTGTAAGGGACTTCTGCTTACCTTTTCATTGTGCAAGATACCTTGTACAGTGTTAGATATAGGAGAAACTTCCATTTTGTAAAGTAAAAACATTGATTGCTGTGTATTACTATTACTTTTATGTATACCAATTACTCCATGTTTGCTTTCAGCAAAGGAATCCTTCCTAAATCTAACACTTAAACTGTTGCAGAGGGACTGTGTAACTTTTAAAAGTCAAGAGCTTTCCATTTACGTGACTTTAAATGAAACAGCTTTTTGCTTTCCTGTATGTGTGTAATTAGAAGTAAGATTGGTGAAATTTAGTGTTGTGTTCCATATTTGTATTTAGATTCAATGTAATTTTCCATGTACATCAGCATTTTTAAAGCACCATGTAGTACTGCAGATGGTTGGTTATTAGTTACTGACTTTTTCCTTTAGCCAGCTACATACTGTGCTTTAAGCAAGGTTTAATGCAGTTCAGACGAGTCAGTACCTCTTCATGGTAGGTGCACACTAAGTATGTGCCCCCAGATGAATCTTGACGCACATCCTGCACACTCCAGGATTTCTTAAATGGTGTTTCTTATTGTGAGTATCATTGAGACCTTACATTTTCAGGTGAGAAACCATTCTGCATCATCCATTTGGCAAGTTTAAATGTCAGTTAATACTGTGACTGTGGAAAACAACTGGCTGTTCTTTGAACAGGGATAATGTGGTGACCGCTCTTTCCCAGCAGTGTGCAGGCATTGACTGCCTTGACTCTTTTCCCTCAGACATCAGTTTCACATTTAGGTTATAAATATATACATACTTCAGTGTATGCCTCTTGTTTATAAACCATGTAACTGGGTGGGAGAGAAGAAGCAATGTCAAGTCAGATGGGGGATTTGGGGGCTTTTTACACCCTGAAACTATTAGCACTGAGCTGTCGGAATTTACCTTCTACTGTTCTTGGTTGTTGGGGTTTTGGGTATCTTTAAGATGTACATTTAGAGTTCTTTGGCAGTGCAGACATCCTTTCACTTGTTCCACATGGCCCTGGGGGGTGGGTACAGCAGGAGAAATAGGTGTTTTATCACTTTGACTTAGAAGACATGGCTGAAGTGTCCAACCCCCAACCCCCACCACCCCCCCCCAAACCACAAACCCAAAAAAAAAAAACCAAAAAAACAAACCCCCAAAAAACCACCAAAAACCAAACCCACCCCAACCAAACACCACCACAACAAACAAAAAAAAAAACAAACACCCCCCCAAACACACAAACAAACACCCCAAAACCCACACAAACAACACACCCACCCAAAACCCCACCCAAAAAACTGGAGTGTATATTGCTTGACAAAGTCAAGAGTGCTGTTACTTACACAGTGCTGCTTCCCTGGTGCCCAGAAATACTTCTCTGTAACCTTTACTTGAATTTTAGAATGTAGGTTGATCCAGTGTGTAATTCTCCTCCTTTTCAAAACTGGGTATTGTTATCTTCCTCCTACACCTAGCCTTGTATATAGGCTGGCTTTCTTGTCCCATGCTTTATGCATCTCATTTTGTCCATAGGTGTTTTTATTTTGCCCCTCCAGATTTGGCTGTTCTATATGCTGGATATGTCTCATTCTGTTTCTTTTTGTTTCTCCTGTCACCCCAGTATGATTTCTTGGAGCTCAGCCACAGTCTGATTTGGCCAGGTTGGTTTCTTACTGTGTTTCCTTTAGGAAACACTGAATTTAGTATATTTTCTTTCCAGTTTAATTTGTATGGGATTCTAACACAATACAAAGAGCTTGGTGAAACAAGAGTTAGTTCTTTTTATTCTGCTCCTGTCTTTTTCTAAAAAACAGATTGTTTTACTGTAACCATCATCCATATTTTCCTTCTCATTCATTTTCATAAGCATTCCATCTAGACTTTACTCTTCTGAGTATATAGAAACTGGAGCTGATCTAAGGAAGAAGAGGGGGGAGAAAAGCCACCAGATTCTTTCCCCTGCTTTGAATTTGAAAAAGCAGGCATTGTATTGTGCTAGTTGGGTCTTCAGGACAGTGTCTGCAAAGACACTTCTTTCTGTCTGAGGTATCTTGGTCGATTTTTGTATTATTCTATAATACATCATCTAATACTTACATTATAGTATAGTATATCACATTATATTGACTGTGTTAAATTTATCATATTACATTATATCATTTTACATTATATGACATTTCAAGCTAGAATATATAAAGCTATCATTTGATTAATCTTGATCAAATGGTAATTTTTTTTCAGGTAGAACTGATTAGAGGGCACATGAAGGGAGGTTAGAAGACTGAGGTGTAGACCTTGAAATAGGTTGGAACATTGTTTTGGATATGGAAGATTGGTGCAGAAGCTAAATATTTTCAGTAAGTGACTTAAATTTGGGGTATAAAACCTTCTAGAGGCTATGAGTTAGGAACTGCAGCTGGAGCAAAACTGGCAACATAAGGATGTAAGGAGAAACAAGTTGAAGAAATACTCTATCTATACTCCATATAGCAAATGTCAGTAGCATACAGCTTATGCAGAGTGGCTGGCTTCACATTTTGGAAATGACTACTTCTGCCTCCGTAACAGATGTGCAGAAGAGTTTTGCTTTTGCACACACCAGCTGTAGTTGTTTTGGGCAAGAACCTCATATTGTATACATCCAGTAAGAAAGCTGTCATAAAATTGCTGCTTTGTTCTCTAAAGACGATGCTGTGTGCCCAATTTGTTCCCCAAATTAGACTTACTGTATTTTGGGTTTGTTTATTTGGTATGTGACTATAGTATGGAGTTTGTTGCCAAAGTTCAGTTTTACTCTATAGTAAAGCATGCATTTGGATAGATTCAGGTAGATGGGAAGTAGGAAGAGAAATGACATCAAACAGTGGCTTAGGTAACTTTTGATTTTGCAGTTTTTCAGAAGTTAGGAACATCCCCAGTTTAAATGCTACATATCCTGAATCTGGAAGTCCCACTTGGAAAGATTTTCTATCTTCCTTTATAACTCAGTGAAGCCGTTAGTCAACACTGTATAACTGCATTCATGGCCTGTACGGAAGGATGTTAAAGATCTGTAACCAAACCAGTTTTCTCCTTTTGAAGAATGAATCAGTGTTTGGAAATAAGACACCATTTCTGCAGCACAGTTATATCAGTGTAAGAGTAACAGAGGGCAGTTGGTCTCGAGGCACCAAAGCCACCAGCTTTGCAGATTGACCAGTATATATTCATTGCTCAGTCCAGGTAAGGATTTAATACCGGTCTTTCTTCCCTTCTGTGGTGGCTTTTCACAGTTAGATGCTTGTTCGGCAGGGTGACATTTTTCTCTCTATGTCCAGTGACCAGGGACTTCATATTAGTATCATTAGCTTGCTGAATGTCCTCTGGTTAACTCTGTGTGTGCTTAAGAGTATAAGAAACATCCTGATTGTTCAGGCCACGAGTCCTTGACGTCCAGTTGCCTGTTCCTGGCAGTGGCAGATGCGGATGCTGCTTCAGGAAGGCTGTGCCTGTGATCCATTCCCCTGGTAACCCTCCAGTGCCCAGAAACTTCCTGCAGGTGTTAGATGTTAGAATCCCTGCTGAATCTTGTAGTGTTAATGGCTTTGATGCCCAGGCATTTGTCTGGCCCTGTTTCTGAACCCTATGGGTTTGTGAAATGCAGGACAGTTGTGCATGTGAGTCATTCCAGAGGCATAAGCAGCTCAAGCTTACTTGCTTGAAGACACTTGAAGAACATTGCCTTTTTTCTCTCTTTTTTCTTTTAATGCTAGACTTCCTTGTTCCTCGAACCTTGTAATGTCAATGCTCAAATACTAGCTTTTCCCCTCCACAATGTGTAAAGCAGGAGAACTGAGACAATTAGCCATGCTGCAGTAGTATTATAATTACTGCCTGTTTTCTTATTTAACCAGCTCATTCAGTCTCTCTGGATAGGTAGTAACATTTTTGTTGGAAGAGAACACAAGGTAAGAAGTGTTTCCAGAAGAAAGGCTTCTTGCTTTGGGATGGGATTTTCTTTATCCAGATATTTCAGGTGTGCTTCTTCCTGCCTTTACACTCAGTTTTGTTGTGAACAACTTCAGCTGGGTTTGAAGGCCAGAATCAGTAACTGCAGTGCATGCCTGGGGAATGGCGCAGAAGCTGTTCTCTGGCCGGAATGCATTTTTCCCTGCCCCTGATTTTAAATGTGTTGAATGGAATCTTGTGATGGAATTGCAGCTGAGGATGTGCAGCTTGCATCTGGGTGTCCGGATAAACATCTTGCCTTAAAATTTAGGGAGTGAATAGAAGAACACACCAAAGAAATGATGCTTTCCAGATATGTCAGAAGAATAAAGTTAGGTTATGTTGAACCTTTATTTTTAAGTTATGGCTTTGGACCACATTAGGGAATGAAGGTCTCTTTTTAACTACCTGTTGTAACACAGCATCTTTGAGATGAACATTAAAATGAGTTTGAGAAGAGAAACAACAGACGGGAATATACAGAACAGAAGGAAGAGTGGGTAACACTGGTGGGTCATAGAGGAGCATGCTTTGTGTGGATTACACTCTTTGGGGTGTAACAGCTGGCTTTGACCCCGTAATCAAAGACTGTGTGTGCACAGCGCCTCGCAGGCATACTGCTCTGAATCACATCTGGGACAGCCTTGAAGCTATGCAGGGCATACAAGACTACGGTTTTTAAACTGTATGTGCTGTGCTGAGGAGCTCAGGATCCTGCTCTGACGCCTGAAGTCCAGCACAGCAATGTCATGGACTGGTTTACAGGAGATTGCAGCTGGTGTGCTTATTTACTGTTTCCCTCAGATAGTGGAAAGGTTTTTCAACACAGAGTAGCTGAAGCACGTTCCCATTAATATTAGGTCTGCTTCTTCCCCCACCAAACTATGCTGTAACTCCAGAAATTTCCTTACAGGGCATTTAGCTGGTGCATTACCTGTGTCAGAAATCCTTGTTGTTTGAAGAGGCGTGCTCTTAGCTTACTTGATCTTGGGCAGCTTGCTTGTCTTAAACCCCGTCTGTTTGTCTCTGAACAAACCAAAATCTCTTTGGGTTTTATTCTTCTTTGCAGTGGTGTTGCAGACACCAAATGCTGGTCTCGTTTTGAAGGGCTGAATCATGATGGTTTAAGAAAAACACCCCAAAAAACCTGACTGAATGAAACAGTTGCCTCATCATATACTTGCGGTGGCTTGTATTTATGTATAAAACCTCCAGTTTACCAGGCAGTTGAGGGAGTCCTCAAGAGCAGTACATGTAGGCATCCATTTAGTCCTGCAGTTTCTCAAACTCACAAGATTTCTACTGAATATTGTGCTTGTATTTCATCTGGACATTAAATACATTAAATTTATCCACAACGTTAAATCTAGCTTCATAGTTTCACCTACTGTTGCTGAGCACCTATTGTCAGGACATGATACCTGCGGTTTAATCAGCTCCTTCACCCCTTTTAGGATGAAAAACGTTTTTCAGCAGATGGCTTGGGTTGGTTTCTGTAAAATTGAGTAATCTGGATCAGTCTTCTCTCAGTTGCATCGATAATACCCTCACTTTGTGAACAGAAGACAGTATAAATAGGAGTCTTAATGAAAGAACAAGATAAACCAGAAGTGATTTTTACCTGGAGTATCTGCATGTTATGCGTGGGATGGAGGGAGTCTGTATTTGGAATGTCAAATCAAAACTCGCTGTGGATAAACCACTGGCTTTCATTTAAAGAAGTGTGCCTCAGAGTAAAGCATGCTCTGGTTTGCCAAGAGAAACTTAAGCTTTAATTCTTTATCTTCAGTGCTCACCATGGCCGGATACTCCTACAACATTTGTAAACAACAGTCCTGCTCCTGCTCCAGCCTTTACCTCTGCTCAACATAACACCTACAGTGTCCCAGACAGGTAGGTTTCTTTGTGTACCCTAACTAAAGACTGCATTTTAAAGTCGTGGTGGTTCAGAGTTGTTTTCTGAGTAAATGCAGCTGCTTCCTGGTGCCACTGGGGAATGAGGGATTGGTTTGGCTTTGAGTATTTATTGTAGAGTTTGACATTACACAGAGTCATTACTTCTGCTTCATCAGTCGTCTTTCTTCCTGTATGTTGCGGAAGACTTCCCCTCTTGTCCTCTGCCACGTAGCAAATCCTTTACCTCTGAACTATTCTGATTTAGTCCTTGTCTATGGAAACAATTCAGCCTCTTCCAGTACGAAGTCTTCACTCCCCTCATACACAGTCAGTAGAATTTGCAAGAAGAAAAGCCAGCAGTAATCTTCACAAGCTTTTCAACAGCACTTGTATTGGTAAAAGCATTTAGAATTGAGACATTAGTTAAACGACCATAACCAAACTTGGGTGAGCAAGGAACGATTTACAGTGGTGTTGTCTGGTCTGTGTACTTGGAGCTCATTCAGGTGGATTTTCAGCAAGGCTGAAATACTTTGCTTAATAAAATTCTAGTAATTCTTTTCTTTATCCTTTCAATCTGTAGCAATTCTTCCTCCCCAAATCACCAAGGAGATGGAAGCTCTCAAGGCTCTGGAGATGTGAGTGTTTGCTTTCTGGTACTGTTCATGGCTCTATTTGTGTATTTGTGTCAGAATATTTGCTTTATACATACCCTGCTATTGACCCTATTGTGGAAATGTTTAGCTGAGGGGGGGTTGTTAATGCTTTTTTAATATCCAAATTACCATCATCTCCAATCTTGTTTCTTACAGCAGCTTCATCCTTCAGCCACAATCCAGGAAACTCAGCAGTGGTTGCTCAAGCACAGATTCTCTACGTATACAAGGCTTTTCTCAAATTTCTCAGGTATCTCTACTGTTGAACATTCAATTTGTATTAAAGGCATTTTCTTCTGGTTACTTTCCCCCAAATTCACCCTAACCCCCCAGAGTGGAGCTGGGTTCTGTTTGCACTATGGCAGTTCATGATAACCATTTTAACCTTGATCAGTCCTTAGAGGAAAATGACTGCATTTAGTGAGTCAGAGCAGCGGCTGTTGCCTGTTCTGCTGGGCTGGCTCCTGATGGCAGCAGAATGCAGTGGTCTCAAGTGCAAGACGTTGCTAACATCTGCTCCATGGTAGATCTTCCATAGGAGCTGGATTTCACTGTGGTGTATGAGGCTTTCTCTGGAGCTGGCTTATCCACAGAAACAGCAAATCCTGTTTTGTATTGAACTCTGCTTCAGTGCCATGCAGCAGCAGAATTCCTTTATCTATGTGCATGTGTCTAATGAATATTCATCTTTATGACTTATTTTGAATATTCATCTTTTTATGAATATTCTTAATTTTAGCAGAATGTCTGATTATTCTTAAATGTGATGTGTGCCAGGTGAAATGAGCATACAATTGATGTTAAAAAGTACAGATGTTCTAACCAAATCTTCATAAAATCCTCCTGTTTTTCTCCAGGTGCTGATTTATTAAAGCTGACAAGGGAAGATCTGGTACAAATCTGTGGTCCAGCTGATGGAATTCGGCTGTATAATGCACTGAAATCCAGGTATGACCTCGGGTATGAGGCTGAGTGGGTTTTCTTCTCTGCCTTTGTGGCCCCACATTTCCTGTAACCTTCCCTCTGATGTGTGGTTTCTTCCAATTGCAGGTCTGTTAGGCCCCGTCTAACAATCTACGTTTGTCAGGAGCCACTGAGGAGCCTACAACTGGAAAGACAAGATGCAGGCAATGGTGACAGCAGCAACGGTGCAATATATGGTATGTCACATCTGGGGTCCCTTAGCACCATTCCTGTGTCTTAAAATGCCTAAAACAAGAGAAATGGGAAGAAAGAAGTACTCTTTCTATGTTTTCTCTGTGTGCCAGAGAAATTCAGCCTCAGGAGAGGCTGAATTCCTGTGTCTGGCACACAGAGAAAATGTAGGAAGGTGTAGCACTGCTGTCCTAACACTCAGGGGGTGAACAGAACCTTAAAACCTCTCCAGCTTAAATGGTTGATCCTTCTTCAGTCCACTGGAACCTGCAGTTACATGGTAATGAAGGAGTTCTGAAATTAGCTGTGCTGTGTTGTTACAGACAAGGTATTAACAAGGCAAATGGAGGTGCGTGTAAAAGCTACATGCAAATTAAACACTTCAGTTCTTTCCCATTTTCTGTTTGGTTTTGCTTTCATTTTCTGTGCACCTGAACTAAAACTGGTAGAGCTTGGACAAGGAAAAGCCTTATATAAATGGCTGTTGTTTCAACACAGACCAGAAGATAATGTTTAATTGTAAAATCCCGTCAATCTTACATTAAAGAGAATGGAGTTATTTGAAATCATGTTTTTTGGCTCTAGGCTTTGAGTGAAGAGCCATCACTCCCCAACCAGTCAAACTGTACAGGCTGCTGCCATTATAGTAGTTGTATATTTTCCATGCAAGAACTGAGGTGGAGGAGGATCCATAGAGGATTCTGTTTCTGTCAAATTGCATGTATTCCCTCTGGAAAATCTGTTCCCCATCTTCAGTCTCTGGTTTGGGGTGGAAGAATGTGCAAACATGGAGCTCCCAAGGGCCTCTAGCACTATTAAGCTGTAGAACTGTAAATACAGCATCAAACTGACCAGGTGCTTTGTCTTACTGTTGTATTTTCCTGCTGCCGTCCTTTAGCCCTGAGATGATCTGTAGGAAATACATTCAGACAGCTGAGAAAGGCTCTCTTTGCCACATAACAAACCAACCAAACCAAACCCACCTCCACCCTTACTTCGAGCAGCAGCGTGGTGCTGTAAGTCACTTGTATTACGTGGCGATATGGCAATGGTCCCTAAAGACCCGCTGACCTGGTTGAGGTGACTGTGCCTTTCTGTGGAGGATACAGGAAAATATGTGGAATCTGCCTTTGGTACCAGAGCAAATGGAAGCCTGCCCCTTGTCAGAAAGTTGTCCTTATGGCTTCACCTTGAAAGCCGAGTCATAGTAGTTGACAAGACTTCTTGACAAGAACAGCGTGAGAATAAAGATTTTTAGCTTTTAAGAAGTTTTAATGCTGTTATGAACAAATTCACCTGATATTTCCACATAGTTCCTTGTTACCAGATAGTGCCATGCTGATGTAAATCCTCCTTTTTTCTTGCAGTTTATCATGCAATCTACTTGGAAGAAATGGCAGCCTCAGAAGTGACACGCAAGCTTGCTTTGGCATTCAATATTCCTCTGCATCAGATCAACCAGGTTTACAGACAGGGTCCCACAGGTATCCACATTCTTGTTAATGATCAGGTAATGGAAATTACTTTTCCTTGACATTTTATTTATGCATGAGATCAGATGGTGGATTTTCTTATGATTGCTTTTTTATGATTGCTTTATTCTGTTTGATAATGCAGCCTGGTACTTTCTGGTATTTAGAGTACATTATAATAAGCAGAAGGATCCTTTAAATGTCATTCTTCCTCTACCTGAATCAAGTTGAATTACACGAAGAGAAAGGTCTGTGTAGTTCTGAGATGCTGCAGTAATGACTTAGAATGTATTCATTTTGAACATTCATTTTTTCAGTACTGTTGCACTCAGCTTATTCAAGCATCTACAACACATTTAGAGTTCAAGACACAGCCAGCAGTAGTAGGCTCCAGAGTGGTTGTCACATGATTGATGGGCAGTAGTTTGACAGTAACGTGTTTTAACTTCCATTTGTTACGTGCTTGTCACTTGCTGACTAAACTCAGAAATACCCAGTGCTTGTAACAGGCTGTGTTTAATATCTGATGTACACGTTTGGTGTTGGTTGCACTCAGGTTTTTAACACTTCTTTTGTCTTTTGTAGATGGTTCAGAACTTTCAAGATGAGAGTTGTTTCTTATTCACCACAATAAAAGGTACAGTCTAAAAGACAACTGTGTAGTCTATCAGGGAGCTGCCTTTAGAGCAGAATGCTGGTCCAAGAAACTCCCCAGGCAGAGTAAGGGCAGGTAGAGAGAAGGCTGATGTGCAGACACATCAAGATCTGCTTCCAGCAGAAATGGCAGAAACCCCCATGTGGTCAGGAGGGTGGCATCATTTCGGTTGTACCTGCAGTCAACTTTGGTCATTCAGCTTTCCTGTTTAAACACTGGGGCTTCATATGAATCCCACCCTTCCTCAGGTATCCAGCGTAGTTCTGGGAAAAGGTGCCAGTAAGTTGCTATAATCCATGGATGAGTTTGGCTCTGTGCAAGTTTTACCTACAGAAACTGTCCCAGTTTTGAAGACCCAGTTACAACCAACTTGTTAATCAGAACAGAGCAGGAGTAGGAAAGTTTCTGCAGCTTTGTTTTCTCCTGTAGATGAGCGGTGTTTTTGAAGTTGCTTCACTCACTCAGCCTTCTAACTTGAAATTCCGAGACTGGAAAGTTGTGTATAATTTGTGTAGCATAAAATCTGTTCAGTGACTGTTACAGACCCATTTGTCCCCGTTATGAAGCCTTTTGATGGTACTGCTCAATTATAACCATAAAGCCACAGGGGCTTTTGCTTTTAACAGTTTCCCTTTGCCTTTCTAGTTTAAGGCTGAGCATCACAAAATCGATGATTGAAAGCATATACTAAGGATTTTGATTGCTCTTGCAGTAGTTAACTTCATTTTGTCATAGTAAGTGTCACAGGTGAGGTGGGTTTAATACGTGGTAAGAAGTGTTCAGAAATAACTGCAGACCAAAGGGGGTTTTAAGAAGTTATTCTTCAGGGGTTTAGTGTGAATAGCAAGTTCCTGGTACTTAGCATGTTTTGACTTTACTATTTCATAGTAGTAATGAAATACCACTATACTGAAGTGAACCACTTCTACACAGTAAAACCTAAGCCCATGCTTTGCTGATCTGGGGCTTTGGCTGGTGTATTTATGGTTATTCTATTTATGATTCTAACAACTTCTTTTCCAGCTGAAAATGGTGAAGGCTTCCATATAATTCTGAAGTGATGTCACACAACTGCTAGACTGATACTCCACCGCAGAACGAAGTCCTGCCTAAAGATTACAAAGATCATCCAAAACCTTAGGATCTAACGTCACTGTATAAGATGTTTCATATTGAAAACACAAAATGACCTTTCTAATGAGCTGTTTGATAGGTGAACTTTCTTATCACTGCCATAGCTAAGTGTCCTCATGAGAGGTATAATGCCATGACAGCTTATGTACAGGCATGACAGACAATGTAAGCAAAGGTGCTTGCCCTTCACTGAAATAAGGCAAATTATGGCCAGTAGATACAGTTTTTAGAAGTGTTTTCTATTACCTGTATCCAGTTGGAGATGAATGTAAACTTATTTTGGGGCATTTACCTTTCTGTGCCAGTTTGTCTATTCCGTGCTTGTACCTGACGCTGGTTTTATTTTTTGATGTTAGCAGAGCACATGCTAATCTGTGTGGAGATGAGTAGTTAAGCTGATGGTGATCAGGTTGTTGGGTCTTTTGAGAGTCAAGCTGTCAAAACGGCTTCCCATGTAAATTGTGTATAAGAGTGTATGTAAGAAGTGTAAATGCCAGAAGAGGGCTTTTAAGAAGCCCTAGACAGATGCAATATATGCATGCAGCAAACTGCATTATCAGTAGTACCTTATTGGAGGGATTAATATAAATCCTATGAGGTACCAAGTAATTGTGTTTTGCTTTAACGGATTTAATGGAAAAGACTTGCCTATGCATCCTTTATGTTTAGTTTCTTAGGTTCTCTGCGGAGCACTGCTGCAGTTTAACTCTTTGCTTGTGAAATTGTGGGGTTTAAAATACCGGCCGCGAGAGGTGGACGTGTCTGACTCACTGGAATTGTGCTGATGAGGGAGGAGGAGCCACAGGCACCACGGGGCTGGCGCAGCTTTCAGCAGCATCAAATACACTGCTTAATACTAAACCTGCTCCATGTAACTCTCCTTCCCAGCAGGGAAAGGCCTTGCTCTAGTGGCCGTTATGGACAAGTAGTACCTGTTCTGTTGCTCTGTCTTTGCCCTGGGAGCCGCGCTGAACCGCTGTTACATTACAGTGCCTCTGCCATATGACCAAATACTTTTCTTTCAGCCAGGAATTGTGCTTTCTCGCTATTTTGGGCTCTCTCTCTCTCTTGTGAAGATGTGGCGCAGCATTTCCCATGCTAACATTCAGTTGCAGCTGGTTCGGTGCTTGGAGAGGAACTTCTCCACAGGGACTGAATGACTTCGTGTTGCTGTCATTTTGTGCCTCTGGAAAGCTCCACCATGATCTCCGGCTTAAAAGCTTAGGAACAGTTTTGCTTTTTATGCTGCAGCATTCAGTGTGAGCAATCGCCACCGCGTGTAAAAAAGCAACATTGATTTTGCCATTCCCTCTTCTGTAACTGGCTCAAGTGCTTCAGCAGAAAAGCTTCCTAAAGGTGTAGCATCCTTGAAACTTTATGTTCATCCACGCTAGAGGGGTTCGAGTTTTTCCTGTCCTTATTTTTTCTGCACTGAAAGTAACATTTTATGTACTTAAAACATTTCTTCCTATAAGTTAAGTTGTTCATTTGGGGTATTGTTTGGTCCTAGCATTTTCTTGAACTGACACTGTCTTTTCATCAGCTCCCACCCTATTCAAATCCAAACGTTTTATAAAAGCAGAAAAATCCTTGATTGGAAAGTATCCCAATATCTGATTTTCAGGAACATTGGAAGTTGTACAGTAGTTTGTCCAGCTCACTTCAAATTGGAATTAAATTATGGCACCAGCAAATTGCTTTTGTTTTTTAATGAGATGTACACATTTCAATTTAAGTATAATAAATGTTTTTCAATAATTTTGTAAATGTGCTTTTCTTTTCCTTTACTTCCCCATCCAAGATGCTTCTGGTGTTCAGATTCGGATGAGCTGCAAGACCTGCCCTAGTGATAACAGTGTGGGTAAAGGTACTTACAGAAGCAAACCAGCTCGGTGGCTTATCCTGCACAGGACACACGTACATTGATACTCTGTTTCTGATACAAAACTGAGTTACATTTGAAATGATTGAAACAAATTCAAATGACATCACAGCTTATTGTTTATTTAAGTGGCTTATATCAGAGTAGGTTCTGTTTGGGTTTGTACATCTTAAATGCAATAGACTTACAGGAGTCATTATGATCTTAGAAAAAAGATGAGCCAACAAAGGGCATTACAACTGGACATACTGGTACTGGTGACCTTTGTGGTACAGGTGACAAGAAAATCTGCTTAAAACTCTCTGTTACAGCAGGATGTATCCTAATGGAACTCAACACATGATGGTAACAACAAGCACTCCACCACTGCTGTGTAAAACAAGCCCTGACCACCATATTTCATACTAGTAATCCATGTACTGCTGCACTCTAACCTGTAACTTAACCTCAGAGCTGAGGCTTCCAGTTACTGTCCTTATCTGAAACACACTCACACTTCTTTTAAAAAGTAGTAAATATGTGGGGGGAATTGCAGTACTACCCAGAAGTAGCTTCTCCAACTGCTTTTTAAGCCACTACTTCTATTAATCTTCAGAGGCCCTGAAATCTTTAAGACATACATACACACACAATCAATCTTACACAAAAAAGGTTTCTTTCTGAACTGCTGAGTAGTTTCTCAGATAATTAAGTTGCTTAAGATAAAAAAGTTCATCTAATCCTCTAGCACTGAAGAACTAAGGATGGCCTTAAGAGTCAATACACAGAATGTTACTATTCTTATAATTCAGATGTTGACAGCTTCTCAAGTAACCCAAATGTGAAGAGTCTGGCTTTCTACATTTGAAAACCACAGGTTTGGTTCAGCTCCTGCCTACAGCTTTATCTGCCCCTCTGCTTGCTGTGCTCCAAGACCAGGTGTTACTACAAACAGCTGGAATTCCTTACTCCATCCAGCTGAACCTGGCTTCCATTCTTCAGTTGTAGCAAAGCACAAGTACCCTCTCTTCTAGAACAGCAGCATCTTTCCCTTACAACCCAAGGAGGTAACTTAAGGACAGCAGGAGCAGTGCTGCAGGAAGCACCATGTGGCTGCAGCAGCCGCTCAGCTCCACCATAGCAGGTTGCTCTCCCCTTGTAAAGGCTGATGGCATTGGGTGTAAAACATGCTTAGTGACAGGCAAGCGTTACACCAACTTAACCAAGCTCAGAAACTTGGGAAGTATCTCTATTTATAGTTACCTAGAGGTACTACCTTACCTTTTGACATTACCTATTGTGTCCCCTTGTGTAATTAAATACAAAGCTGACTCATGAAAAAGTATAAGCTGTTTGGCTGCAAGAGCTCATGATTACTTCGTGTTTTTTGGTCAACATCTGCTAAAGCTGATTTGTCTTTAAACCTGGTGCTTAATCTGTCATATATGTTACAGAACAGCAGGTTCGGTTCTGTCAGGTTACACAACTGCACACCGAGTAGTGCTTACAAATGCAAATTAACTTCCAAGTTTAGTGAACTTCCACCAAGTAACTGCTAAGCTGAAAGGCCTGCACATTTTACACAGCATTTCAGTTCTCATGCCAACAGAAGGAAGGAGTGGCTAATACAAACTGAAGCATCACCAACTTAATCCACAGCTGCACATTATGGTAAGTTTTACCTGGAAAAAAAACGCTTTTCTTGTCACAAAACTGGATGACCAAACACCACCGTTAGGACTGTCAGGAAACCAACTCCTTCCACTGCCTTGCAGTCCCATTCTCTTCAACATCAACAATGAAATCTGCTGTGTGGTTGCACTTACTGTCAGAGAATGATACAGCATCTGCAGAGGCGCTGTCCGCTCCCTCCTACTGATGGCGGGGGAGTTACTGGAGCAAAGTAAGCGTGAACTTTCACATGAGGTAGATGAGCCTGCGGGTGAAAAGTCTGCATTACAATGGGAGAGAAAGAAACACAACTAGGGAAAAGCAGCAGCACACCTCACCTGCTGCCAACACCTGGGCTCTCAAGTTAGCTAAAAAGGAAGCATCTGTACACTGGATACAGTCCAAGCTGTTGTAATTCTCCTGTCCCATCCAGCTAAGGCATGCTACGACTGGGCTCTCCCTTGTACAGCATTCCCAATTCCCAACAAGGCATGGCTCAGCCCAGAGAGCTCTATCAGGCCAGACACGTGTTCTGCTGCAGGGGAGAGGGGATGCTGGCTACTGAAGCTACTGTATCCTGTCTCCCTTATTCCCTACTTCTCTCATCCTAGAAAGCAACATGGAATAGAACCAGGCATATGGCCTCAATAATCACTGTCAGGAAGCTTTCCAATCGCAAAGGTGTTTGGACAGGAATCTGGGAGATGAAGCTGCAGACAAGTATAACAGTAAGGCTAAACTACTCCCCCCGAGCGGGTAAATGGAGGAAAGCTTTGTGTCTGGGCTTGAGGACATAACAGCCATACAGTCTCTTCATCTCCATGCAGATGTTTTGCTATTGGCACTATATATTAACTTACAACTTAGGAGTTAATGCCGCAACACAATCTAGAAAACAGAAGCCTGTCTCTGAAATACTAATACAGAAAGCAGAAGATTAAGCACTCGTCATTCCAACAGCAAAGTGTCATGAGCTACAAACAGTTAGGCAATCATTACTATTCATATAGAAAAGCTCCATCTAGATTCTAGAGGTGAGGAACTAACAGAACCATATTCAGACTCTGTCCATCCTCCCTTGCCTGGAACATGCACAGGATTCACACAGTCTCAAGCAGCGTCAGCAGCTCATTCCTACCGGCACAAGTCAGCGAACACGTACTCTGATCCGCTTGATTCCAGCTCGTGTCACTTGCTGGCAGTCATACAGCTCAATTCTCTCCAAGTTGTGGCAGTTCTCCAGGTGTTCCAGTGTCACATCAGTGATGAGGAGACAGTTATCAAGCTCCAGGACCTGCAGCCTCTCATGACCACAAGTACTGTTGCTCAGATGCAGAATCCCATCATCAGTGATCAGTTCACAGTGAGATAAACTCTGAAAGAGAGAGGCAAGCAGTTAACACATTGCTCAGGCCAAGTTACTCTGCCCTCCAACCATGAGAACTATTCAACCTACTTCATTCTAGTGGTTTGAACGGTTACAAATGGTACACAGAGCTGAAATCCAGAAGAGCAACCAAGAAACAGCTCTGCTCCACCCAAGGGCTGTGCTTTGTATTTAACTTGGCTTCAAAATGAGTAGAGCCCCAAAACGCAGGCCACTGGCAGAACTCCTCAGGCCCCTTTGTTCTAGGTGAATGGGGGAATTCTGGTCCAACTGTCGGGCACTTCTGCTACTGTACACAAACAGCACATGTGCTGTGCCAGAGAACAGGAGACAGCATTAAAAGAGATGCTCAAGGACATGCAGGAACAGGCGAGGATCTGCTGACAGGATTTAGTGCTTCACAAGCTACCACGTTTTCATACATACCACTGGGACCAAGCCTATGCAAGTCCGTGGAGATAAACAATCAAATTGGACTGATTTGCTAAACAGTGATTTCAAAAACACGTGAGCGCTCAGTGCCTCAGGCTGTATGTACAGGGAGTAATAAACATCTTGTACAGCTGCAGAAGCAAGGCCTTTCTGCAGCCATCAGCATAATAAACCAGAAAGTCCTCCTCTTCAGCATGTTATTTTGCTCCCTTGAATTTCAAGAGAACAGGGAAAGCTGCGGCATCCTGGGCAGCAACACCACACAAAGCAGCTTCCTGGTTCCTTCAAGAAATTCATGACTTTTGGAGAAGTCTGATGATGTTCAAGAGAAAACAGACTTTCCTCAGAGGAGGCTTAACAAGCACTCTGGCACCAGTTAAATGAATGCTCTTGTGTCTTTTGCACTAGGAACATGCAGGATCTGTGAACTCTAGTCCTTTGGCCCTGGGCTCTGCAGTAAGCTCTTTGCTTCATGCTCAGCCCATACCTGTACCCAAGCCTAACAGGGGCTGGTTCCTGCCTTGCCACCTCAGACAGCAGCTGATGAAGAAACACTTGCAAGCAATCCAAAAGCACTTTTCAATTCAGAGCAAGCAAACCTCTTGCTAATCATCTGAATCAAACATGTACTTCTTCCTTTCTCTCAGTACAACACATCTATCTTTTATTTCATCCTGACAAGGAAGCCCTGAGCATTACCAACCTTACCCTTATTTTACCTCAGCTGAAGTCACTAGCATTTCCTGCCTGCTGCCACACACAGGTCTGTCCTTTAGAATAACTTGCCCCTCAGCTGCTCCTCCTCTCAACAGGATGAACAAGTAACCAGAGAAGAGGCTTGAGACAGGTCTGCAGCATCCCCCAGTCTAACAGGGAGCCCCCAACAGCTCCAGCAGGTCCAATGTCACCCACTCCACAAGCCTGAGCAACTGGCAGCGACTTCAAGCAACACCACAACCAGTGCATGCTGTCTCCCATAATGATGCAAGTCAGCACTGTTCTAACTTACAACTTGCTCACGTTCTGCAAGTCCATCAATTCTCTAAATACTCCAGGCCTTTCCTACACCTAACTTCATTTATGTACTTGCTCTCAGCAATTTGATTTGGCTCACAGCCTGGAAACAATCAGCAGCTGCAGGGTTAAAGAACATTTATAACAAACCTGCTGTTTCAAGGAAGGACAGGAGGTTCTGTGGAGCTCTTGGTTACAGCAGCAGCCTGCTGGCTAATTAAGAGTTTTCCATCCAGGAAGTAAGCAGCTTATAAAAGCAGCTTTCCTGAGACACTGTATTTGGTGCTGAAAGGACAATACAGGATGTACAGCCGAGTTCGTACAACTTCGTAAAACAAATATGTGAAGTGATACATGCTCCATGTTATCTGACCTTTCTGACTTTATAAGCCTGTCAGAAACTGTTAATAATGTGGAATTTTACAATGACAACTGCTTGAAACCTTTACTGGTTTCAAAGGTTTTGAAATATATGGATTCACACCAAAGAATTTTGTTATTTTTGTTAATCCTTACTACATGCTGTGTATAAGTCAAATACCTATCACATTGTGAGAGTGACACACCATCAACTTAAGAAGTCAATTGACTTCTCATCTCCAGTAATGAGTATTTCAGTTTCTCCAATAATCTGAATGTGCAATTATTAGACATTTTCAACAGCAATTACTTCTTAAGTCTAGTAAGTAATAGAGCACTTGAGTGCTCTGATACTGAAGACCATAGTGGTTGGTTATAATTGGTCTAACAGTGCTTTTCCTTATTTTCACTATCCACTGAGTCTCCAAACACCAAGAAACAAATTCAAAGTTGATTTCTACAACTCCAAACTATTTGTTTGAACTGTAAATATGCCTAAACATATGCTAAAGCACAGCTAGTCAAGATTTAGCACAACCATCAACAATATGTGATTTCATATTTGAAGCTTAACACCAGTACACGCAGGTTATTCAGCACCTACTAGTCTGTTTTCTCTTTCCCTGTAATTCTGAGCCATCACTGTTCACTCACACCTTTGAGGATGTATCCTTCCTACACACAGGGTAAAAATCACATCAACAAAAAGTAAGTTTTCCCTGTTTCCTTAGAAAAGCTGTGTTATTTTACAAGTGCCACACTTCCCTGCCCATGGCCTAACACACACACACAGAGGCAGCAAGCGGGTTCTGAAAGATACCTGGAAATTATGAAGTTTGATGGTACCTCCTGTGTAGCACTGGCACAAGTGGCACAAAGGACCTCTTGCAAAGACAGGTTACAGTTGTGATTACAATACAAGAACATACCCATCGCAGAAGAACAGAAAATGTCCCATATAAATGGCTCCACATCTCTCATTTGGCTTAACATTAAGAATTATGGTACAGAAATGAGGTCAGGCAATTAATGAGCAAAAATAAAACCCAACATCAATAGAAAATAGTGAACAAGCTCCTTTTTAAAAGCCATCTCTCCTCATGTTGCTACCTTAGTAACACTGAGTAACACTAATTATAACACCATTTAATTAATGAAGCAGCAAATCTTCCTTTAATCCTATCTAAGAACAGATTATAAAGATACTTGCTCTTTCACGTAGATCTGTAGTAGTATATAAAAAAAAAATCTACCCTTATGGCACAACTGGCCTAAATACAGGGGCTCCTATTTTAAGGGCAGCCTGGCAATTCTGGAGTATCCTGTCTGAAGAGCAGCCAAATTTATGTCACCTGAAATTGGTTTTGATGTTTTGAAAGATCTAAGCAACCACTCCCTAGGAAACAGTTCTCTGAAGTAAGCAGGGTACCCCACTGAAGGCACCTCAATCTTCTCCAATTGCATTCAAAAGTCTAGGTCAAAAAAACCCAACCCTTTCATAATTTACTATGTAAATGTAATCCTTGGGAAAAAACTGCCTGCATGCAAAACTGATACCAGAGTGATCACATAGATTACATTTATCTTCACCAGGTGGTTTTGCTTATTCAGTATTTGATGCAAAGTTGTACTCTCTAAGAAAAACATTACTGAACACTTCAAGGGTATCTATAAAGGATCCAAGTACTGTAAGTAATCAAATATGAAGGATGTTAACCACAAAAATACAAGCTTTCTGGTTACTACTCACTGATTACTGGTAATATTTTGTTATCACACAAAGTAAATATGTTAGGAGTAATCTTCTTTAGAATACATAATGCATATATTTTGCACAGTATCATACTACATCAGGAACTTTGTCTGGATACAGAGTGAACAGGAGTTGTGTATGTGTGTAGTTTTGGGGAATGCATTACAATTCACAAACAAAGAATTAAACTTACCAATGCTTGTAGCTTAGGACAGTGTATAGAAAGTTGTATCAATGTGCTGTCAGTTATCTAGAAATGAAAGAAACAAACCAACCATAAGCAACAGACAGCAGGAGAGTCAACCCTCAAATAAGATCTTTCTCTACCAGATGAAGGTGCTGTTATTTCTGGAAAACACCCAATCACCTATTACTCTTCAAGTATTTCTCTCTATAGAATTTCCCAATAACTACTTTTATTTACTATCATAAACACAGCACTATTAATAAAAACCAAAGCACATATAGCTGAAAGTGCTAATGCACTGCATTCTTACACTGGACATTCAATATTCCTTTTCATATTAAAGCTCACCAAAACACACTCTTCCAAGTCCATCTTCTCCAGCTCATGGCAATTCTAAAATAAACAAAAAAGCAAACAGATAAACAAAAGATGAAATAAACCAACATACAGACGTAAAAACATGCACAGGAGTAGTGATAGGAGATGGCACAGCTTTCAAGAGGAAACCATGAGCTAAATCCCTTCAAGTATTTGATCACCATCGAAGGACAAAAAAATGGTAAAAAGATTAAATATCCACCAGCCACACATCACTTCCCTCTCAAACCTCTACATTTCAGCCTTTCTCCTGCTAAGTGAAATGTCTCCTTGCTCTGCAAGGTTCGAGCAGTATGTACCAGTACTCACTCACCCCTGCTTCCCTTTTGGAATCAACTTCAATTCAAACCTATGGTACTTACAACCTCTGCACTAAAGATAACCAACGTGCATACAGACGCATACACTAACCTGCATCAAACTCATCTGAAACAGACTTAAGCCTATGGAACATCTCTCTTCACCATCATACATTATAAAGCAGCATTAAAAACAATGTGCTTTGCTAATGAATGCTGAAAATATTAAAACATGGTCCACTTTAAGGCTGCACTTCACATCTATACAAGCAATTTCCCCAATACACTGAGAGAACCCCAGCAAGCTCTTGTAAAAGTGCTTTTAGTATCTGATCATGACTCATTTCAAGAACACAACATAACCTTGTGACCTCGCAGCAGACCACATGCTGCTATGGCTCAGCCCAAACCCCAGCCCATTTTTTACAGGCATAGGAAGAAACGGTTTAACTTGCAGTTCCCAAAGGCAAGCTGGAGGTGACTGCCAAAGCCCAAGGCTATAGTGGTGAATGATTAGAAACCAGTCTGTTTTACCACTGTGGCTAGAAAAAAGCCCCTGCATTCAGACTAAACATCAGCAGTGCAAACAAATCCTGTTAACTATTATTTTAGTGCTCAGATGTCTTAAACCAGTAAGCAGACAAGTCTAACTTGAAGCATTTGATATCATGCTTACATATTTACAGCATCAATCAGGGCACAAGTGTTTACAGTTCATAATGTAAGTATTTTTGTAACTTAACAGTATGCTTAGAATAATCTACTATACAGTGATTATTGGGATGTAAGTATCACCGGTATGTGTTATGCTTATAGGGGAAATTTATATAGGGGAAAAAACATAAGACAAGTTTTGGATTATGATAAGCATAGTAAATTCTACTGAAACATACAAAAGAGTGAAAAATGCAATCATAGATGGTAAAATTATTCTATGATTCTATGAAAATAGACCAAATTGCAGCTGTAAGTATAATTCAGAAACAAAACCACTTTTTAGTCCTTTCCTCCACTGGGTTCTTTCTACTTTATTTTTCTGCTTCTCATACTTCTTCCGAGCAGCACTATATCAATTCACAGCTGCTCAGCAGCAAAGAAAACAAGGCAAGCTCTAACCTTCTGAAGTGACCCTTACCCGTGCTAAAAGGGTAAAACCAGCATCTGTAAGATGTGAACATCTTGCAGCTTCCAAAATCCTGGAAAAGTTTTAAACATTAAAGAAAACATTAGCAGAGAGTAAAGCAAATGCATTTGAGATACAAATCTGTCTTCTGCAACTTACAGCTCTCAAGAGGAAACGTACACATATACGCCTATTTTTCACTTATTTGCAATTCAAAAACACTAGGCAGACTTTCAATCCAGTTTATCAGAACATTCTAATAGTTACAGACCAGATTAAGTTAAATCCTCAATCTTCCCAATATTTAGTGTGGAATTACACCTAATTATAGGTATTTTAACCTTGTTTCAGTAAGACAGCAAAATGCTCAAGTTCTTTTATGCATTATCAGAGGAAAGATATGGGTGAATAAACCCCAAGTTAAAGAAAACGCAGATGAAGCCTACATCTAAAACCCATTGTATAAACACAGGATGCTGGGAAGCCACAAAACTGAGAAACTGCTTACTAGAAATTCACTTAGAGCATGAAGCACAGTGAAGGAAGTTACCAGAAAGCAAGGAACAAAAAATCTCCAAGCCCACAGTAAAACCAATGAACAACACCAACACAACCTTAAAGAAAATAACACAGTGTTTTGGAAAGATAAACCTAACACTCCCTCCACTGGCCCTGGAAAGCAGTACTGACAAAAGAAAGGTCATCTTCCCCAAACAGCATCACTATAATATGCAGAATGAGCCTTCAGCATATTAACATTTTGCCATCTTTGTCATCGTCTTCTTTTTCTTTCTCTTAATGAACACATTTTACTTTGCAGGTGGAGTAAGTATCAGGATGAATAAGCAGAAACCATGCAGCAGGAGTGAGCAACCGGCTGCATGGTGCCAGCTGCGGTTAAACCATGACAGACTCTTCACTATGGCTTTGCTAGATCAGACTCTTCCAAGCCAAAAGCAACAGCACAGCAGAGTTCAGAGGTTAAGCCTCACAGGATAAACCCTTGAAAACCACTTCCAGAGTGCTCATCTCCAACACGATTCAAATGTACAATGGGAACTCAAGAGCAGCCAACAGAGAGGTACAACACAGGTACAGCTTCTCAAATGGATGGCTGTAACACCCCTTTTTCTCTATAGACTCACATTTGGGAACTTTGTTCCCTTCCATCAAGGGCAGTTACTAACCTATCATAAAATACTCTCAGCTACTCTGAAAATTATCCATGAGACCAAATAGGAATAGAAAAAACCCACCACCACCACAAAATATGACTCAGGTCACATGTTATCCTTCTTACTCCTTTCATTGATTCCTTGCTTTCAACCCCACCTCACTTACAACCACTGGATCCCCAACCCTGTTACATTTCTGATTTGAAAGAGGGGAGAAGGGGATAACATTTGAAGCGTACAAAATAGGAAGAATGCTACTTACATCTGCTTGAGAAGGAGATGGAAACAGAGGGGTAAGAAACCAGAAGACTAGCAGCTCTAGTTACCCTGAACTTGGGTGTGCAGTTAGGTTGAAGAGCAGAATGGAAAGAGCAAGCCCTATATACACATGCTGCAGCAATTAAGCTCACAAATGAAAAACAGGTGGGAAGGCACTGTTCAGCATGAAAATGGGCAAAGTTCTAATTCTTGCTTTCAGTGATTGCTCTTAATTAGAGAGGACTCTTACTTTTTTTTCAGATAGAGCTGACATTTATATCCCACCCAGTGATTCGTGATAAAGGACCTAGAATGGGAGCTGATGAGGCAAAATGATAGAGAGCAGATTCATCACTCTCATAAAGCAGTGTTCTCCAAGACAGACCTCCCAGTAGCACTTTAAGATGTGGGTACACCTGGAATGTCTCCACACACAGCACCTCCCTACCCCTCCTAAATTAGCAGCAGGTGGGAGACAACATTGATGGGGTTAAAGAGGATCCTAATTTTCACAGCCCCACCCAGACAAAGAACTTCGTGGGTGCTTTCTCCATAAGCCTCACCAAAACTCTAACCAGTGTTTTTACATTTGAAAGTGCTAAAAATCAGAAAAAATAAGATAGCAAGTGCTTAAATGAGCAGGTATAAAGAGAGATGAGGGGGCAGCCGCATCCTGAAGCAGGGGAAAAAGCAGCTGAAGGGAGCTGGTCAGGCTTAGTATTTCTTTTCAAGGAGATGTAAGTGGTAACAGCTGCAGAACAGTGGTATCATGGAAAGCAGCACAGTAGGGCTCCCATTCCCTTAAGTGAAGTGAGAGTAGCACAGTACAAAAGAACAGAAACACAAGCTTCTGACAGAGGCAGCAGAGTTTTCTTTCATACTCAACACCAAAATATTCAGAAGGTATGAACAAGTGTGAAATTACATTTCCCTTTGATTGCAAGGTAATTTTTTATAACGTACTTTCCTTATACGATCCCAAAAGTCTAGATGTAAACAGCTGTGCCATCTGCCCTTCCATCATGCACTCCACTGCAGCAAACACCGCAAAGGGTCTTCCTCTTTCCTTATACTGCTCCTCATGACAGAAGAACGGCAGACGCCTTCCCCCTCGTGGCACAGACAGGAGCTAACAGTTTACCTACCAAAGTCAGACCGGTTCCTGCTGCAGTTGTACTGGAAAGAACTGCCTAACTAATAGCACTTTAGAACTCCTATTTCCAATCCGAGCTGTGAATTGAGAGAACGAGAGAAATCGTGGGAAGAGACCCAGAGTAACAGCACAGCTTTCTCAGGAACACAATTAAATGTGTCAGAAGACTCCTAAGCCCCTAACACTGGCACACATAAGCTCCAGTAAGTATGAACTGTTATGTGAAAGGGACTGTCACTCTGGAATTGTCTTAAGGACAGGTTTCCTACAATAGCAAAAGCTCTTCTTCACTCAGTCAGCTAAAGGAACACTGTGTGTTCTGAACACTTGCTTCCCCTAATTTTTATCATCTACACTTCCCTCCATTTATCTGTGACTGAAATAACAACTCTTGACTCCTGCACATTCCTGTCAGAAATGGCAATTCAGTGTAATCTAAAAATTTCTGATTTAATTTACAGTGAAATCAGACCTCACAAGAAGCATTACATCTCTCAACTGCTGCATGACGGAGCTCTCCTATTAAAGCTGAAGCTGTCCCCACTGAGAATGCCACTATAACCTATATGTCAGCACAAATAACACCAATGTAAAAGTTAACATTATTTTTAACTGATAAGCCCTTATTACTCAAAATACATGCCATAAACATCAGACTTTAGCACACTCCACATCAGAATTGAAGAATGCCAGGATATACAGCAGAGCATACTAAAACCACATTAAAAAACCACAAACTCCTTAATTATATTCAGATATGATTTAGCTTTTTTTTCTCCAAGACAAATGGCTGCATAAAACCACATCAGAGTACAAACATCGTAAGACACAACTACAGATATTTTTACCTTTAAAAAAAATAATGGGCTTTATATCTTCTTTTCTCCTGGTTTGTAATTAGCACCTAAAATACTTAGCTAGAAGCACAGAATTGAACTTCTTGGTTCATCATGTCTTATTTGTTATCTATAAAATCTGTTTTTCAATATACAGTAGACTACATTAATATGATAGCTATAGAGGACCAGCCCTCAAGTTTCTATGCAGCTGGTACTTCTACCTTACTGTTTTGATTGTAAAAGTAATGCAAAGCAACACAAAGCTAAATCAAACCTGTGGGTATCAGCTGATTATCTTTAGAAGTGAATTTCTTAGACCAGGCCAATAAGAACATGACATACTCATGACAGGCTCATGACATACTCACTTCAGCCTTGGACAGTTTAGACCAAGTGCTGTGAGAGAAGCATCTGTCAGGTTGCTACAGCCTGAAACACAGAGTGATTGAAGTCTGTGGCATCCTCTACAGATTTTGACAATGCCTTCATCTGAAATTTGCTGCAACACAGAAGAAGGCTGAAGTTACTCCATTATCAAATAACCAGCTAAGAATAAGAATCAAGTCATATTAACTGAACTGGTAGCGTCACACTGTATATAATCATGGCAACCTGTGAATTTTCAACCAAAAAATACTATCATGAAACCATGTTCACTGATAACACTGAAAACACTCATGAGACAATTCTTACTCATCTATGTATTTTTCCACAGATCTCAAGTACTGCTCAAAGGCAGTTTGAAGCACAGAGGGAGAGTTATTCGTTGTTGGCTTTCTCTTTCACTATGCTTTTGCTTCAGAATTTTCACTCTTTTTTGGAACTATTTATATTTAATTGTAACTGTCATTGTGTTAAATAGCTTGCCTGTATGTTTGTAGAGTGCAGGTCTTTTTAGAGAGACAATGTAAGTTCAGGAACAGTGCAAAAGAACTCGAAGCTAGAGAGCAGTAAAGCTAACTACCTATTTCGCACTGGAGCAGTAGGACCCAAGGGTAAAAATCCTTCATCTCTGGATAATTTTCAAAGCTAAAGCTGCCTTCAGCTGAAAGATTTAACTCAAAAGAGGGCTTTTCATTTTGCAAAATTGTTTTGTACTAGATATTCTGGGGAAAAAAAAAGAAAAGAAGTAACACTTAAATTTGGACACAGGAGCTAGAAGAAATATCCCCAGTGCAGCTACACACAAAATAGCAACAGGAACTGGGTTATTGAGGGGGTGTGTGTGCAAATATTATTTTGTTTACAGGTCTTCTATTCTGGAAAAAGTACTCTCCCACTCCTAATTACAAGAATTTACTTTTTCTGCAGAATGACTAATCCTTCATGGTGAAACAGGTTATTTCCTGGCCTACCATTATTCTCCCAATAACAACAAAGACCTCTACTGTATTTTGAACTGAAAACACACATTCTTTTTATAAGCCACACATCCAGGTACAGTAATACTACTTGAGCATATTTGAGGCTGTTACCACAAATACCACCTTCCACAGATGGAAACAGGATCTGAGATCACCTTATGCCCCCTCGCCCAACCCAGCACTTTTTAGTATCAGAAGTTCGTATTTGCAATTTGTTCTGTCAAATAGAAATTATTCTAGACAGAAAACTAGAAGTCTTGTCATCTTTTTGTGGATCTAGAAGGATCTGCATCATACACAGGTAAAAGTCCAGTATCAATCAGGTATTTCTGGATCTGACTCCCCAAAACCATTATTTTCTAGAACTATCTTGGTTTTCTGGGAGATGCTCCTGACACTGTCACTGGGAACAGGAACTGTGTTGGAGGTAAGGACTATGTAAATTTTGTGCTGCTGTTGGAGATGATCAAAATCCTCAAGTTATATATAAGAATTTTCCATTCTGAAATTGCTTGTCATTCAATGCCTACATCTCTCTTGGGAAAGAAAGGAAAAAAAAAAAAAAAGGCACAAAAACGTCTGCAAGTCCCCATTTTCTAAGGCCTTTCTCTGAAGAATGTACCTATCAATCAGATGTGCATTTTCCAGAGTTAATATCAGTTCATTTCACAGCTGCTGGCCTGGCATTTTATAAGGTCCACAAAACAGAGCTACTAGAATTAAAGTTTGGATCATCTAAAGCACAAGTAGATCCGCTGTGTAAATATCAGTGCTAGACCTTTAATCATAAAGGCCCTGGCTGCCTCTGGAAGCATGATTCTAAGCCATAGCATGTATGTGTTTTTCCATTGAGAAAGCATGCCTTTCTCCTGATACATAGACTGTTCTGAATAATCTTCAGTTGATGCCAATACATTTTACTCTCAATTATGTAGCCCACAATATGTCATCTGATACATTAGAAACCATAAAATTATGAACAGACCAAAATGTTTGACCTTAATGGATGGGAGAACAAGATTTACATCTGTGAAACCGCACGGTTTAGCCTATACACAGTTCATGAGATTTGAATGAATGCAGTTAATTCTTACTCTGGAGCTTGTTAAAAGACATAGTGAGGGGGAAAAAACCTAACCCATCACTTCAAATCTATACTTGGCTGTAGAAAAAGCCAGCTCGTTTAAGATCTCCAAGATTAAGATTTCCACACAGAATTCTGTAAAGTGCAGACATACACTATTTGAGTTATTCAAGTGTTTAGCAGATCAATTCATTATCATTCAAAAATGGTTAATGATTCTTAGAGAATGTATCTTTTGAAGCTCCAAATACATACCGTACAGGATTGCAAATTCAGGATCACCAGTTCATGACAGTGATTTTGAATGTGTTTCAATGCTTCATCTTCTAACTTTGTTCAGCAATTAAACAGGACATAGGAAAAGAAACAAGAAATTAAAAGCACAGCAAAGCAGCCCGAAGAACATACACATTTTGTAACATTGAACAAAAGACTATAACAAAAATGGTATTTTTTAATTCATGGAGATTTCAAAAACCCAAAATAAAATTTTATTCCTAAAGGATCACCCAAGCAGTTATGTACCTGTGTGCAACCTCTAAGAAATAGAGCTTTTAGTCCACTACACCCTTTCACCAGTGCTTCAATACCATCCTTCGTAATCTGATCACACCAGGAAAGATTCAAATGTTCCAGATTTCTGCAACCCTCACTGGGAGAATTAAAAAAATACATAAAGTTAAATCCAGCCTTCAAATAGTCATAACAGTGGGAAACCCAAATTAAACACACTGTTAGGAATTAATGATAGCCAGTGGACTGCGCCAGGCCTCCACAGAAAAGTCATGAGAAAAGACCACACACAAACATTGCAGTCTACACCCAAGAAGCCCTAGATATAGAATATGGTCACTGCTGATACATACTATTAGGGTTCAGCAGTGATATTTTTTTTTAACTTTATTAAATGTTGAACAGCTCTTTAAATGCTTTTATTTAATACAAAACACTGAATTTTCTTACCTTAAGCCTTTCAAAGAGCTGTTTGTGATGGCTACACAAGATGTCAGATCCAGATGTTTCAGCTTGGAACAGAATCTGCTAAGACTGTAACACGTGCTGCAAAACAGCAGACACACTAAAAATACCTTCAGCTACTTCTTCTTCCAGATTTTCCCATCAAACAAAAAACCGCTTTGACTTACCTGTCAGTGATTTTTGTGCACCCATTTAGATTTAAATGTTCGATGTTTCTACAGTTCTGTGCAAAGGTCCTAAAACAGCAACAAAAACCTGGAGTTAATATATAACTCAAAGTTGTAATACAGTCACTAGAGTGCGCTCACGTCCCCTACCACCTTCCACCTCAGTCAAAAAGCTTAAGACTCTTCAAGCCACAGAGTAATTACAAAGCACACCTCTCATATGTCTGCCTCTTGCTTTTTCCTTTTGTTAATATAAGTTTCTGACTTAGGTAACTCGTGAAACCAAGTGTTGTCCATATCTCAAATACCACTTGAGCAAGGTGTTTATCTCTTGTCATATATAAGCCAGAACTGATTTGCTTCAAATGCCTTAACTAAAAACATTAAGGGCATAAACAGGTTTAAACATCACATCAGTTAAATATTAAGCTGCTGGGAAGAGTTTTTGCACATCTCGTTTCTGAAGTCTTTGTAGGAACTTGCTCCCACATCAAATGAAAAGGAATGTTAACTTACACTATATGCAGAAGTGGGACCTAAGCCTGTCGAACTACCAGTGGAAAGTGTTGTGGACTGCAAATTAGTTATTTATGATCTTAAAAATTGAAATGCATCTGTGTGCACTACTGGGTATGAACTATAAGGATGATTGGAGCCATTATACTGCTAAAAGCCTGTATGTATCATTATACTAATTACCCAGGAGAAACACACAAACTTTCTTTTCATCTCTGCAGAGTAATATTTACAGCTGTGCTGCATTTCAGAACACTGGTTTTATGCCCATGTTTTCTCCAACTGCATGGATTTTATTGGCAGGGGTGGAGGAAACACACAAAAACAGTTTTGTCTGGAGGCTTGCCGTGGGTAACAGATCCAACTACACACTCAGCTGGTAACAACTTCCTGGCTCTCCACTGTGGGTTGGAAACAATGGAAAAAAAGCCCAGCAAGCAGTTACACTGGTGAGAGTTTCCACTTGAATTCTCAAAACAGCTATTCCAAAATTCATGTACTGGAGAGAGATTTACAATTGAGACACTCTGCACATCACTTGGGAAGATGCTACAATGGAGGGACAGCAAACTTTGCTTCCATGATGCAGGCATGAGGCATGTCCTGAGAGAGCTGCCACAAACATGGCCAGTACCTACTTCTATGACTGGATATGTTAAAACAAAATTTGATGTAGAAGTAGGACAAAGAAAGAAATTAATATCACCCACAAAACTAATGGATCTGGAAACAACATGAGAAGGCTCATAGGAAAAGTTGCTTTTAGAAAAAGTATCTGAAAATTAATGTCACCTTTCTGTTTTGAAAGTCTTAAAGCTGATGCATTTATCATTCATTTGTTAATTTCAATATAACCTGCTTTCATTTCAGAGGTGAACCATCTTCTTTTCTGAAGTGCCTTAGACACCACCACCTGCACCAGTTAGTTAGATGTACGTGTGAATGCTGGTAACGCTCTGGTAGCCAGTCTCAGCTAAGCCAGTCCTATTACCTGCTGGCATGACTAGCTCTCTCATCCCAACGATGTACACATGCTACACACTCAACTGCTATATGCTTATTCTACGTATCTGCTCAATGAATACATCAGTTTTCAAAACACCCCAGCTCCAGTCCTCCCCACCTTCTCAAATGCCATTACTACATGAACCCACTTAGGATATCTGGTCCTATTCACAACCCTCACTGCAGCCTTCTAGCCTTAGTACCCTGGAAAGTACAATTGGGAGCCTAAACCTAACGTGAAAATGGAGTTACTGGGGGGAAATCTGTTACCTACTGTCCTAACTCTTTCTTCCTACACCCTTCTCATTGACTTCCTGCTACCTCCTCCTCATGGTAGCTGTTACCTCTCTCAGATCCCGCCTCTCCCCTCTCCTCCACTGCTGGTATTGCCTCTCCTACTGAGGACACAAGAACTCTCTGTGTGAATGTTCTGGGAACTTGGAAGAGCATTACAGAAAGTTCACTCTGGTTGGAGCTACCTCTTTTTTTGACAGCAGTTGCCAGTAATCTGGGAGATGGTAATAATACATGCCTTCCCCTGAAGAAACAAGACTGACTGAAGGTGGAGACACCACGAAGCAGTCAGGGAGATGGCTTAGACAGAGGCAAGGAAAGCTTAGGGGAAAACTTTGGGTCTGAAGCTAGGATGCTTATTTGGGTTGCTAAAGCAATCTAGTGCTCAACTAGTTGCTGGATTAATTTACCCTAGACACAAAACCCAGTGAATTAGACTTACTTCGAAATTTTAGAAAGATCTAAAGGTCACAAGATACTAAATGCCCACTGCTTAACAAAAATCTCTGTGTTTGTATTTTCCACTGAAGAATGGCCACACTGTATCAGATCTAACATCATCCAGCCCAGCCTCCTGTGATAGCTGAGGAAAGCATACCTGTAAAAAGCCATACCCCAAGGCTTCTGCCAAATACTCTTTGAGCTCTACAGGACTCGTGGCTTAGGGACACTTCAGCTGGAGGTAGGATCTCCGAGTTTTAATACTCAGGAGAAACATTCAGAGGGATCTGGCTAAACAGCTTGTGTACCGAAGAAGCTTATATGGATTCAAACAATCTTGTGGGAACAAACTGCACAGTTCAGTTTATATATTGTACAAAAAAGGGCCACCGTCTCTATCTGGAGACTTCTGAGATGATCCTGTTGCCTGTCTGTCCTTAAATTAGAGCCAGAAGAGAATCCAAGGCTTTTCCTGATTTTGCATGCACTAAGTTGTATCAGTCTTTATTCTTCCTCCCATTGCTTGGGTCACCTCCTGTCCACACTAGGAGATAAACTATAAACTGACTGACTAATCTTCATGAAATTAAGTGTTGTAGGACACCAGAGTACAGATCTGAAAACATTTTATTTAACTGCTTGAAAATGGAATGATATCAACATAATACTAATGAATAAAAAGACACATTTCTGAAGATCACAGTTCTCATTTCTTAGTTCATTTTCAGAAAATAATAGTAGCTATACTTTGATCTCAAATGGACATCTCCATCACTATTAAGGTACTCAGTAATTCAGTATCCCATTTTGGCCATTAGTCAGTACTCAGAAATCCAAACAAACGTAACAATAATTGCTTCTGGTCCACACATTAGGAAATAAATGATGTCTCAATCTTGGACTTTACTTACTTTAAGGAGGAGTCTCCAACACCAAGACATCCTCTCAGACTAAGTTGTCTCAGGAACCCACCACACCTTTTCGATATATTTTCCACAACTCGACCCTTAAACCAAATAGAAGGAAGATTTTGTTGAGTTTTATTCTGACATAACATTCTAACCAAATTAAAAATGCTGGGAGCGAACACCCACCCCAACTCTACCCCACAACAACTACACCTCCTTGAATTTCTTCTGCTGCTTTAAAGAAAAACAGTTGCTTGATGACACTTTCCACCCACACTGAAGTGCCATTCAATGCCATTTTTAGTTCCATCTCCCTTTTTTCAGTCTATCACACAGGACTCAACTTTTTGTGTCAGCAATAACTACACATTAAGATTGCCGAAATCCTCTTCAAGTTTTGTCAGATGTTTAAGGAACCTGAAGAACTGCCCTAGAGGTTGACTGGGAGGCATGCCCATTCCTCAAGGATCACAGTTACTATCACAGCATCTCAGTTAAAATTCACCACAAAGACGTGCTTAGGCTAGTACATCATTGAACTACAGCCTTTGTACGTCCTGTTTTACAGTTCCTCCTGTAGGGGTCTGCCTGAGCCCACCTGCCAGTCTTCAATGTCATATATATTTGGATATCTGTGCCTAACACTTGGGAATGACAAAGAATATCACAGGCTTTATGCCTGGTTACTTGTTTGAAGCTGAAGCACAGTTTACACACAAAACCTCCTACTTGACCCCATATTTGCTATAAAATGCTTTTTACTTACATCCCCAAAGCAAATTTTGTTATAAATCAGGGGTTAGCAGAATAGCACAGTACTTCTAATATTCAGTCTGAAAGTAGCACTAGGCAAAAATGTTATTTAAACACCAATAAAAATATACTCATTTATTTTTATATTTATTTAACATTACTTAAGAAAAATAAGATAGCAAAAAGCATGTGGCTACTGCAAAAAAATACTAGACATCACATTGTGTCTAATTTTAGGGAAGTAAGGTAAGAGAAATCAACACTGACCATTTAATACCAAAAAGCTAATAGCATCTTCTTTGCTCTCTTTTCATTTTGTTTTTAAGAAGGAATACTTAATACAGTTACAGGTCAATGGATTTTTGTTTGCTCACTGTTCACTTCTGATACCAAAAGTCCTAGTTATCACTATGTGAAAACATTTTCTTATCAGAGCTTGTTTCTTAGTCCATAAGCAACATTGTTTATCTTGTATCTCAGAAGAATTTACACCAAAACAAACTGAAAATCACTATACAAACAAAATTATGTATTTCTTAAGGCTTTCTGATTAGACAAAATTCTTTCTCAAAGAAAATAGAAACACAGTTTCCCCAAACCCATTTATTTCTTTAAGCATGTAAAAAACCCCAACAAAGAGCATTTTTAAAAAGTCAAATGCATTGAAATGTGTTTAACTGTTTGAATAATTCAATGTCACTTAAACCCCTAGATTTTCAAATTACCTCAGTTTACATTTGGTTCCATGTACCAAAAAATCCTAACGCACATTAAATTTCAACATGATCTTTACACATCTTCATCAGAGAAAGTAAAGATTTTTTTTATAGTTCCACCTCCCTCTTTACTCTCTACCACATAAGGTCTTCAATATGGAAGATTTCACAAAACGCAATTTTTCCTTATTTGATGGTCGCAGATCAAGTACTGCTTGATGCTATGTGAAACTTCACCAACCAGTACAATGTCAAACTGAGCAAAAAATTGCTAAATACAATTAGCAGCTTTTACCTGCCCTAAATCTATAGACAAAAAAATCTTACCAAAACAGCTGAAGAAAAAGACAGAGTTCTTAGACACCAAATCTGAGTACCACGTTCAAAACTACCTTATGTAATAACCTTTGGTTTAATGTACTCTTATGAGTAAATGTAAGGGGCTTATATTACAAATATACTTCAATATAATATATTGAACTAAATTGCTCCAAACCACAATAGCTTCTTATAGCAAAAGAGGATCATAATTTAATTTCATCCCTTCCCCTGAATCTCGTGCTACAAACACAGTGTCTCAACGGGCAACACCAACACAGTATCTCAAAGGTACCACATAAGACAAATATATCGAAAACATTAAAATCCAATACTGTGTTTCTAAATAGCAGAAAGGTTTCAGACACAGAAAAGGCCTACCAACAGAAGGCCCACAGACCCATGGGGTTTTCTTCATTATTTCTTAACAAATGAGAAACACAATCTTTTTTTTAAAGTAACTGAAAATATTACATTAAAGCTCCAAGTCTTTGTAGGCACATTTAGATAGAGGCAGATGCCAAAACTCTTTCTCCTACCTCTGCAAGATCCTCATGTTTAACATCAGTACAGAAGAGGACTTGGCAATAATTTTTTAAGAGCGGTGAAAAAAATTTGTGCTATATATTACTGTAAAGCTTTAGGAACAGTTTGAACCATGCTTGGCAAAATATACCAAATGAAATCCACATGGATTTTATTCATGCAACTAAGAAACTATAACATAAAACCCAGAAGCAAATTCATTACTGTATTCTAAATCTGATTTGTATCAAACAACAAATAATAAACCAGTTCAGACTCAATTTAGGAATTGTATTTCACCATGGATTTTTGTCTTAATTTTCTAATGTCCTATTTCATTTTGTTATGCACATCTGTGATGGCATTAATGCTGATATGTTTTTCTTATAGAAGACAAGACTGCCCTAATCATTTTGTTAAATGCTGAAAAGGACTTTAATCCACATGTACCTGCATTCCAGGCAAGGTCCAAACCTCAAAAATCAAACGTTCATAAAGCATAATCAGATACATGCCTAGATTTGATTTGGTGTGTAAATGGTTAAGAAAAGTTGTTCAGCATTTTATTGTGCCAATCTCAAAATCCTACAGGAAAGCATGCAGAGAGCTTTTAGCACTAGATGGCATCCTCACAGAGAGGCTCGACTAGCAACAAAATTGTGTCTGGATGGTGAAACTGATTCAGAGGATCTCGCTCCATCCAAACGCACCATTTATACTTTTACTTTCTGGAAACGAGCAGCTTTGAGTTTCAAGAGCCCTGTATGCATGTGATATATGCCAATTATGTGATATATACCTGGCAACCAAAACTGAAACACTCATCCAGTGTGAAAAAACATAAACACAGAGTTACTATCCATTTTCTCCCTCACAGTACTATCCTGAATTCAGCCTTTAAAATGTGACCACAAGCACAGTCTATGTGATACTCAAAATGGGCTATGCTTTTAAACATCACCATAGGAATAGAAAAGAAAACTAAGGACACTAACCTCTATATCTGTTTGAAAGTTGAAGAGGTCTATTCTTTGCCAATTGCTTCCGTCCAGAGCTAAAACATTCCATGCCTGCAGAAAACAAACACAGTTTATTTATTACCTCCACCGCCTGTTCCCTTCGCTTTCCTCTCAACAACTGAAATATAACAAAATATACAATTTCAGATCAAATTCTTTAAAAGAACTGTAACTGTAGATGTTAGCAGTCATACAATATCAACTACTTAAAAACACTGAATTTGTGGAAATAAATCTCACATCTCCCAAATGAATTACACTGCAGAAGCTAACTTTTGCTAGTAAAACATGTAGGAAAGCAAGAAATTAAAGTACATCCATGGATACAGCAAAGATCTAACCCTGCATTTTTTTTAAACTTCAGTAAATTCTGTCTAATAAGTTACTTCTGCTAGATTTATATGGAGAAAAGTAGCTGCAAGTGAGAGTCTGTCCAATAATACTGTAGTTCCTCAACCTCATTAGTTACTATTCTGAGAAAAACAGAAACCTTTCACAGAACTGCTGACCTTCCACTGTTAGAACCAGGTCTTTCCTTTACAGGTGCAAAGTAACACATGCATGCTTGAGAATTTGTCCTTCGTTGTCGAAGTAAAGGTTGGTCAAAGTAAAATAAACCAAAAAAGCTAGAGAAACATAAATACATTCAAAACCAGAATACTGCATCCAACCGACAAGTAGTCCTGAGAGAAAAATACAACCGATTCAATCACTTTGGTTTTCTTCCACTGTTTTGCAGGCTCTACCCAAAGGTTCTAACAAAACCTGATGTTAACACAAAGCTTACTGACCTTGCAGGTCACAATGAAATGGGTGTAGGAATTAAATAGTTACACAATTCTACATTAAAGCAAGCAAACAAAGCAAAACAAACAAAAAACAAACCCTGAACAAAATAAAACCCAATCCTCATCAAGAGGGAAGAAAAGCACGAAATAAACACATTCATTCATGTTATATAAGAACACACTTCATTGGACACACTTGATGTGGGAACAGACTATTCATTTTAATTCAAGAAAAATAATCAATACAAGCTAAACATAAAAGCTTACTTAGCATGCTTTCTCTAGTATCTTCTGCTGCCTTTTTCCTCCATTAGCAGTCCATCTACTTAACACCTTTTTGTACTTGGCAAGCAAGTGATGAATGTACTTCTTAGAGACATGGTGCACATTAACTGAACTACATGGAACTTTAAACAGAAAATACATCTGAAAAATAGTGTTATGCAGCCACATGCTTTATAAAAAGCAAATGCCATCACACCAAACTGACTTAATCCTTTCTCCAGATATAGACCATACACAACTAGGTTATCTTTTCCATAGCCTTTAAACAGAAGTTCAGTACATAGCAACTAAGACCCCACCCGAATGCAAAACTGGTTTTAAGAACCAAATAGATTGAGAGAACTAATGTTTGGGGTCTATTTTTGGACGGGAAGCTGATTGCCCCAAAGCCCATGATTTGCATATAACTAAGAGAATAGCATCCCCCAGAAAAACAAAAAACCCCAACAGAAATACATACCTTGGAAACTTGTGCGCATCGACACAAAGTAACTATGTCCAAGAAAGAAAATATTCTAGGAAGAAAGGCAAAGAACGACAATTAGAATGTTTTATTACAAAGTCAGACTAACACATGGACTCACAGCTCTGTAGTTCTATAAAAAAGCACTAGTTGCACAAGAAGCAAGTTAAATGCAGTATGAGCATTTTATCAAGTTATTTTGCTGCTCAAGACTTAAGGAATATCACATCTATCATCTAAAGACAGTCACCATCAATATATTAGAACCAGCAGGTGCTTCTTCTGAAAATATCAATTTTCTGTTTCCCCCTCCTTACTACCCAAACATAAATGAATGATAACAAATTATTTTGCTTCTTTTTAATTCAGACAAGCTAGCTTATATACCCTTAATTGGGATGCAATTAAAGAAATAACTCACACAAATACAAGTGAAGATTTCAGACGTTGGAGAAGAGTAAGAAATGGAGAAAAACACAGATAAATTCAAGAATCTAAGTACTAACAAAAAGAAAAATTGCCCAGACTTTTAAAGGGCTTTCATAGTGACTACCAAGTCTAACACAGTTATTTTTTAGTCTACAATTGAAAATTCAGCATTACTATTCTGAGCATGGAACCAATTCCTCAAGGCTGCCAACTCTTAATAGTTTTCCGAAAGAAATTTTTCACTGTCAGAATGAATTTTGCTAAATACCCCTTCCAGACAACAATGAAATTGCTTCAAAGGATATTCTTGGTGAAGAAAAAAAACAGCTTAAGCACAAAATACAAGTCCTGTTCCAAAATAATTCTCTATTACAGAGACAGATACAAAATAGGTGAAAGATATTACTGTGATTCACTTATAAATATCTAAATATAAATACTATATAAATATATATAAATATATAAATATAAATACATAAATACTGTGATTCACTGTTACCTTCTCGCCAATGAAATTTTTCAGTTATCAGAACAACTAATAGTAATAATAACAATTTCATCTTTTAGTGAGATGTGAACACTGAGGAGTAAACAACAGGTAGAAGATGCTGAATTTAATAATGTTAAAATTACTATTTTCCAAGTGGAAATCTCAAGTTAGAGCTCAAAATGGATGCCTACATCTTAAGCGCTGTTTTAGCTGTGCTGAGAGTCAGCAAATGTAATGGAAGTTAATGGAAGCACTTCTTACATGTAACAGCCTTCTGGATGTTTATTATTATCACTTTCGATAATTGGTATTCCAATACTCATTAACACATGGAAATACTTTATCTTTTTCACTGCAGAGTAATATCTTGTCTTCAAAAACTATTAGCCATGAAAACAGTAGGCAAGACATTCTCAAAAGCTATGAAACAATTTATAAAACCTGTTGATAACATTCATTTTGATAGCATATAGTTCCGTCATTTGAACATCCATTCTGAGGTCTGACCACTTCCAAGAAACTCAGCAGCGTTTTATGCAAAAAGTACATACTAATGTGCTCAGCAAAATTGCTGGACTGTTCAGATGAGCACTGAAAGCGTTCTCACCCCTGCAAGAGCAGCATTTAAAACAGTGCCCCACCATGAACCCTCTACAATCCATGACTTGCCAGCACAAGGCAAGTGGCAGGAGATGAATGTCACAGATGATGCTGGAGACCTGCTAAAGCTTCTTGGTTTGTAAAAGCTTCCTCCTAGTACCACTGTACAAGTGTAATCAGAAGGTTATCTCATATTTACAGAAGCTGAAGCACAAAAAAGGTCTATATTATTTGTTACAAAGGAAGGCTTGTGACAAACCACACTGTGACACAATACTCTTGCCTAAATGAAGAACATGACATGCTTTAGAAGTGATGTATCTAGTTACACTGAAATATGAAACAACAGAAGAAATCGCAAGATGTCAAAGAGGGAGTATTTCATATTGCCAGACTGAGTTGTCTGGCAGTCTGTCTTCATGTTTGATTGTTTACTGCTGTTAGAAGATTAAAAGTAAATGAAAACCAAATGCAGAACACATGTATTATTTTTGCTCCATTCTGTATGAAGTGACTTTTTAAAAAGTCAAAACCAAAAAGTGGTCATTTTACATTAAAAGGAAAAATACTTTAGTAAGGGTAAACATTCATGATGCTCTCAGTTTTTATTTTTATTCTAAAGAAGAAACTTTCTTGCAAGGTGCTCCAAAATGTTCCCATCAAAATAACATTTGCTGGATTATAATGCATCCTAATCAGAATTACTACTGAATTAAATACTAGGATAGGTAAGAGATGCCAGTAAATTCCAAAGAGTCATTTTGCCAACTTGCTTGAAAGCATGTTTTCCCCACACTTTTCTGTTTACCTTCTACAGCACAGGCTTACATGTGCACCACTAAAACACGCTTGCTTCTCTACTACAGTCACATAGAACTACTAGGAAATACTTACCAATCAGGAAAACTAACCAACAAGGCACAAGACTGTAAGGTTTAAAGTAATTTAAAGTCTTTAAGAGACCAAAGGCAACCAAGAAACTGAGATGGAGATGGCAACACTGGCACTGTCAGTCATCTGTTAGCATTAGACACTGACATTGTCTGGCACTTAAGGGTGAAGAATTATGTCAGCAGGCACTCGTAATTTTTAAAAGTGGAAAAATCTACCAAGTAAAGGAACTGATGGTTGTATGGCACTTCTGTCCTCTACGACCAGAGCTATGCAGATGGAAGCTAATGCAGCCAGCAGGAGGATTAATTTCCACTTAAGCCTTTGGCATGGAGTATGGGGAAACTGGAAATTAAGTTAATAGATCCACAGGAAAGTTTAGGATCATCTATTCTGATTTCCAGTATCCCAGGCTATTCAATTCTCCATAGTTATCCTATATGAAGTTCAAGAAGAAGAACCCCCTTACAACCAACCAGAGCTCTTCAAGACTTTCCATCCCTAGGCATATACCAGTCTGGACACAAGTTTGGCCCTGGAGATCTTTCAGTGTTAACAGTACCTGCCGTACACATAAGCTTCATGCCAAAGGCACAATGGGCAGCACAAGCGCACAGTTCTTCAACTCCCTTATGGTAAACATGAATTTGACTAAAGCCTAACATCCATAAAAGGATCTATTCTTGATTTGAAAGTCTTCAAGAAATGGAAAAATCATCACCTTCTCTGATAATTTGTTCCACTGCTTAATTACTCTGTTACATTTGTGTTATTTCCAAGGTGAACGTCTGACTTGGAGCTTTAATGTTTTTTTCTACTTCACCAAATTAGAGTACATTAGCAGTTAGTACTTTCCCCACACCAAGTTTTAAAGCACTTATCATGTCATCTTTAATGATTCTTGTTGACAGTCTTTGTACTTTAGTTCTTTGAATCTCATTTTCTCTGCACATTCTTCATTTTTCCAGTATGCTTCTTCACATGTAGACATCAGAAGCACATGCAGCATTAAAAAAATTAGTATCAACAAAGCTGTACAGATGTGCAAGTCTGCCAAGCAATTACAGTATCAGAAACAATCAAATTGACACAAGTACATAAACTGCATTTATATAGACTACTATAGAAGCCTTTAAAGAGGGCAGTATTGCCCTATTTAATTATACAAACCCTTGAAGTGGGGAAAATTAATTATGTGTGTGACGATTCAGGACATGGTTTAGTGGTAGATTTGGCAGTGACAGGTTAACGGTTGGACTTGATCTTAAAGGTTTCTTCCAACCTAAGAATATCAATGATTCTGTGATTCTATGTTTGAGATGACAGATTCCTCCCCCACCTCAAAATACACACATTGCTTGTCTGCTTACAGAATTCTTACCAGCTAAGAGCAGATCCATATACAAGTTTGTATTTTTCAGTTCTTTGACTCACCAGTTGGTACTTCCTATGATAAGATATTTTACAGCAACTGTGGGCCATTTAAGTACCTACCATATCTAGCTAAGAAATACCAATGGCATTATAACAATTTCTTGTAACCTTTGCTGTATTTTTTCTATTTCCCCCACAGTTAAGCACACAGATGGTAAAGCATCACTTCAAATATACCAAATACTATGTTTGAATACACTAATTTTAGGTTTCTGGCAATTTCTTTCCTATAGTAGTAACAGGCTAAAAGCTGAGCAAAAAGCAGTGTGCAGTACTAAAAACAAAGAACAGAAACATGAAAACATATATAATACTTAATTAGCCAACCCACATGCTGTGTATTCTTCTGTACAAGAAAAGCTGCTACTGGAACATAAATCCTGGGTTCTTCTCCTAATTTAAGCCCCAAAACTTTGCTTATCCTCTTTGAAATCAGATTAAGCAGTCAATTTCTTAGTCTGATAACTATTATGACCCATAGTATGATTACTATGACCTATTACCATTCCAGTACATGCACCAAGTACATATGGTTTACAGCAGAACTCAGAACAGCTTCTGCATTTGTGGTCCAGCCTATGAAGTTGGTACTTTGAAGGCAGACGGGAACACAACATGGTTCAAGGGGTCAAAAGGAATAAACATCTTTTGTTTCTGAAGCTTGCTATTTTTGTTCAAAATCCTGTAGCACAGAAGGTTAGCAGTTAAAATACAAATGAACAAGTGTTATCTGTCCTTCTACATGCCAAAAGCATTGGCTATATCCTCATTTTCAAACCTGTATGTTTGAATTCAAACATGTATGTTTTCAAACTTCTCATCAAGCATAAAAAAAAAAAAAAAAAAGAAAAGGTTTTTGGAAGCTGTTGGAAAGTCAGAACATTCTAATATTACATTCACTTCTTCTTTTTTTTTTTTGTTCCCAATGCTTTTCAGACTTACATGGTTAACTTAAAAAATCCATTTGTTTTTCCCAGCAATTTACAAGAAAAAAAAAACAAATGAAAAAAGAAAACTCTTCATCTTCAAGGCTGTGACATCTTACTGGAACAGTTGTTACTGTTAAAATTGCAACAGTATCTCTCTGACTTTATTTCTGATCCTTCTGAAATAGATATGGGTTTATTGACTTTAGACACCAGTGCAAATCCACAACTAATGTCCTGTATAATCATACGATGCTTTTCCATGAACATACAGGCTAAGCAAAGAAAAAACTATAACTGTCTGAAAACATTGTTTAAATGACATGATTTATAACATCATTGCAGGATTCTTACTCAAACATCATACAGTTTAGCATTTATTCAACCTTTCACTTCTAGCAAAATATAAGAGCAGAGGGGAAACAGCGTTCCTTGCCAACTGGCAAAGTAACAGCATTGCAACAGCTAACAGTGGTGATCGTTTGTCTTTTAGCTTGAACAGTACTATAAATCAAAGCTTTTAGAAGCAGCCTGTTTCTTCCACAAAAATAAAATTACTCCAATATTACAAATAAAAATAAATGCACATAAACCAGAAAAAGTTACAAATTATCTCCTCCCTCCCTCCACTCAAGCTATTCTACCTAACTCAAAAGAATAACTGCTCCCTCCAAATGAGGGTCTTCTTCAAAACCCCTACTGTCCATATTAGTCATATATCCTTTTCCTCCTCTGCACAGTCATCTGGGTCTCATTGAGAAGGAACAATAACCTCTGCGTTTGTATCCTAATGAGCTTCTTGCCTGAGAAGCTGAGGGTTTCAGTCGTTTACTTATAAGCATAGTAGATAATCTGTAGAAAATGCGCAAGAGACATGACACTGCCCTGAAAACCTTGCAATCTAATTCTGGTTGTTAGATAAATAATAAGAATAGTGAGAAAGAGCAAGAACTGCAGTATAAGACCAAGGGCTTACTTTGTTCTATTTCAGAGTATGCAACTGTATCAACATATGAGTAAAATTTTACAGTGGTAGTATTTTCTAAGTCTACTATCAGAGAACAGTTTCTCAATTCTAAAGAAAACCTGGATTGCTTGTTATAGTCAGATTACAGATGTTTAAATACTTGATGTAAATAAGAATGCAATACAAGAAATTGTGTTTCCATTTCCAGATATTTGTAACAAAATATTAACCACTCTTTTTCCACATGTCAAACTGTTTGGGGTTGTTTCAGGGTTGTTTTTTAAGAGCTGTAGTGTTTTCCAACAGCTTTCATACATATCTGATATAAGCAAACAACAAACTATGTGTATTTGATGACACTTGCAATAGTATATTTACTATTCAGTTCCAGCACTATGAGCAAAATGTTTCCACTGCAACTGGTTTACTCTCCTTTTAATTAAAAGGTAGACTGCATAGTTAATACAGCAAAAATAATTACGATATTAATTACACTCAGTGCAGCAATATTTAATCCCTCTTGTCACAACCATATGGCAAGACAATTTTAAAGCATATTGTAGCACAAGCATAAACTGTTAGGTGTTGAAAGACTTTCAGGCTCTGTCTTGCAAAAGCATTTCTGTCAGAAGCATAAAACAAATTCCACACTAATAATCCTGTAGACAGCCAGGTTCATGCCCTTAAATTTCCCCAGGTATCTATACTCCGCCGGGATGAGAACTCAGACCCCATGTCCCATCATACTACTCTCCAACATACTCTGCCTTTGGCCTGAGTTTGTCTCTGCAGCAGTACAACTTCAAAAAGGAGTTTTACAGAGCACCTCTCCCACCCGTCCCCTTCCTCGCCATTCCAAAACCCTGACAGTCCGAGTCAATACTGTGCGTGTTATAAAATGTGGACTTTATTTCTCTCTGGCTATGGGCAGACCATGACCTGAGTCCCAGCATTCAGCATGACATCATCATGGTCTTCACTAAGAAAGCTGACTATCCCAATTAAATTTCTCAGTCATCTATTCTGGCTGCAGCTTTGATCTACCTTGGAAGATCACTGTGCAACTACAAAGAGGACATACACACGCAAGAACTAGATGGTTGGTTAAATCACTTCTGTGTATGCTCAGTCTGGGATATTTTATTTTGTCATTCCAACATCAGGAAGTGCTTCAACCATGCAAAGGGTTTCTTTAGACACAGCACAATAGTTAGTGTAGTGGCACTGCCTTAGCATCATCACTTCCTCAGTTGATCTAATCCAAGGTAGGCCTATATAGCCCCCAAGTTGTTCTGCAAGAAGTTATCTTGTATTCAAGAGCTCACAGCTATGTCACTGGTATTGTCCAATTTCTTGCATGTTTTTCCCCCCCCCGAGTTCTTTAAAATGTCCTTTAAAATACATACGTTTAAATAAACATACACCTCAATGAAACAATTAAGCTACTCCCTATTTAGCATTTTAAAAGAACTTACCAAATTTGGTGTTGGAATACGCAATTCAGGAAACTGACACCTAGAAGTTAAATGCAGGAATTCTCACAGTAAACCTCAACACATTAATTTTATTGATGATACTGTCATTAGCATAGACACAATAATTTAGAAATTTAATACCTATATAGTGTCACAGATACCTTCTTTTTATCCTACAACGAAAACTGAAGCATACTACAGAATCAGTAAGTCCTTTCAAAAGGTGATGTCTTTACTATTTCAGAGCACAATTCTTTTCACAGTCTAAACCACATCAACAAATTCTGTTGAATTAAATAAACAGGACACTTAGCACCCATAACAGAGAAAAGCACAGTCATTTCCCCAAACATCTGTCCTGTCTCTGCATCCTCTTAGCTTCCTGTGCCCCTCCTCAATGGCAGAGTGTGAGACTGAAAAGTACTTGATTGGAGTAAACATTACTTAGCAACAACTAAAAACATCGGTGTGCTATCAGCACTGTTCTCGGGCTCAAGTAGAAAACACAGCACTGCACCAGCTACTAAGAAGGAGAAAAATGACTGCTACAGCTGAACCCAGGACACTTGCATATTACAATACCTTTCTAAGGAGGCAGCATATTAAATAAACTTTACCTTGTGGTTCATGCGTGGCATGGACTGCAACAAAGCAAAGTTACTAGAACTTCTGTGTCTTTTAATCACACTTTCTGAACAGTTCTATGAGTCTAATTTATAGCACTGTCACCATACCGAATGTGTGTTTCTCAAGAAAAAATGACAAAAAATTTAAATCCAATTCCTTTAACAACAGACTGCTTCTTTAATACCACCAAGAGAGCATCGCAATAGTGCACACACCAAGTTATGTTTTAAGAGCACTTTCTTCACACATGGGCAAACACATGGGATGGTGAGTGCCTGCCTCAGGAGCAGGGCCCAGCCTGGGAGCTCTGGTCTGGCTGCCCCAGCATTGGCCAGTGTCACCACCCAGACAGAACTGATGAGAGGGGAGGCTGCAGCACAGAGCTTGGGGTGACAGGACAAGGGGTAATGGGTTCAAACTGAAACAGGGGAAGTTTAGGTTAGATATAAGGAAGAAGTTCCTTACTGTGAGGGTGGGGAGGCACTGGAATGGGTTGCCCAAGCAAGCTGTGAATGCTCCATCCCTGGCATCATTCAAGTACAGGTTGGATGGAGTTGGAGTCTTGAGTGACGTGGTTTAGTGCTAGGTGTCCCTGCCCATGGCAGGGGGTTGGAACTATATGAACTTAAGGTCCTTTCCAACCCTTTCTATGATTCTAAAATGCAAACTACCATTATTTGAGCATTCTTCCACTTCAGACTGGCTGCAATGACATACATACAAGGTAACCCAAACATCTTAGTGTATTAAGAAGAAATCATCAGCTCAATTTTGTTAACACCATCACTTAAATTTGCAATTATAGCATTACAAGTGAACACTTTCTTTTTTTCTTCCCCTCCAAGAGAGGCTGTAACAAACGCTATAGGCAGCCACAGAAGACGTCACTAAGCTGGTTCAGTTCCAGCACTGATTTGAGCACATCCAGTTGAGCTGTATCATCATATATGGCAGTTTACACTTTGTCTGAAATCAAGAAAGATGAGAGTGCAGACATCCTTTAGCATCTCAACCATGGGCTGAGCTTAACTGATCTTGACGTCGTAGCTACCGCCTGCAAAGGTGAGCTACTCACAGTGGCAAGCTGATGAAATTTATGACTAACCAAATTACTACAGTAAGGGAAGTTCTCCTGCTGGTTCTAACTTAGAGCAATGCTAACAGGCAGCACTTTCCTGCAGTGACTTTTTGAAAGCTTTGAACTTGAACTTACATTTTGTTATAACAAAATTCATGACATGAAGACTGTGAATTACATTGCAGAAAGGATTACAGGCTCTTCAGAAAGATAAAACGTTGTGTAGCGTGGAAGAGTTGACTACTCTGTACACCAAAGCTTTTTGGACATTTTACTTCACTTTTTCTGACAGGCAAGGAAAAGATCACTGTTAGATTACATCTTCCACGGTATAGTATAATTTGAACACATTAAAACAAATCAAGGCTAACCAAAAGGCAACAATGTCAAGAATTCCAAGAATTAAACCAAGTATGTTACTATTTATTTCATGACAGATTTAAAGAAGGATAAATAGCACTTGATAGCCTGTAAGCTACGTAAGCAATGCATGACCCTCGTGTTTTTACCCCTTAACACGCTATAAAGTTACCTTAACAGAAGTTCTTTGGGTAGTTTTTTGTTAATAAGGGCTTCATCGTTATTTGAGAAAACCTAAAAACAGAAAGAAAAATCATCACTTAGACCTACAAGACAAAAGCTTTTAGAGAGTCTTTCCACCTTCTATTTAGGTGCTTACTTCTTTTAAATCACTGTTCCCATTTTCAACATGTCAGTTGGCAATAGTATAAAATCATTTCAATATACACAACAGGGCCACACACACATCAGGGCCACACTCACACATCCACCTGGTATTCCCTGGTGCTAAGATGCAACTGTGCTAAGAACTGTGAAACAACTTGACAGTCATTAAACAAGCAATACGAAGACACATTTTCATAGTATTCTAGGCAACAGCGGAACTTCTAGCAATAGCTAGACACATACAAACACACACTAGTTAGTGTCCTAAAACTGTCCTATTACAGAAAACAGAAAGGGGACACTTTCCAGTTATTCAGGTCCCTTCCTTCATTGTCTGCAGTGTAAATACTTCAGCCCAGGTATGTGAATGTGGATAAAATATAATAATCTAAATTTAAATAATTTACTGCCACAGGTATGACAGCAACTGCTACATAAGCAAGGGAAGCACCTCAAAAAACGCTACCAGAAAAACTAAAAATACCTCTCACCCAGAATTTCCTAACAGATCTCCTAAGGAAAAGAAAGTGGAGAGATTGAAAGAAAATGCCAAAGGAAAAAGCAGGTAATACACAGGAAAATGTTTCTGCAAAGACAAACAGGATTATTCAACAGATAAATAGATAAGCTACAGAAAGGAGATACTGACAACTTATTGTAAATATGTAGGTTTGAGACATTTTGCCATTGAAAAACAGCAGTAAACAAAACAAAGTGAATCAGAATCATATTTGCAATCAATTCAAGGAATCACAGTATAGACTGGAGAGAGTCAAAGTCACAAACAATCACTTCCCCTGCAAAGAGAACATCATTAGGTAGTCATTTGCTGTCTACATTGCTTGAAACAAAAGCCAGAAGGAGATCCAATATAGCCAAGAACTTTCTGAATGCTAAAAGATAAACTGGAAGTAATCTTTCCCCTGTCCTCCCCTAAGAGTATGCTGTTCCTGACTCAGTGTTACCCCTTGTCCATCCTACCATCACACATTATCAGTTACTTGGCAAGTATGCTTTGCTTCTTGGGAAAATAAGGAAAACAAACAAAAAAACCCCACCACAAACAAACAAACAAAAAACCCACAAAAAAACCCCAATCAAACAAACCCAAACAAAACCAAAGAAAATCAAAACCCAATTCCAGTTCCTTAAGGAGAAAAACATTCATGGCTTTAAGCAGTTCTACATGGCTGACTGCAGGTTGAGGTTCTGCTTTACATCCCATGCCCATTGCTGTCAGTGTACTGACTTTATGCTGAAATACACTATGCACACCAACACTATTTTTAGAAGTGGTTGTCTGAACTTAGCAATTCATTGATTTATGAATTATCTGCATGTATGCCATTTTAGGATTATATGCTACTCATGCTTTTCATCTTACATCCTGAAAACAGTATTATATATTGGGATAATCTTTTAGAAGCACAGTCAAAACACAGTCCTGTGTTTATTGCAGCACTCATTTAGAAAAAGAAGACATATATGCCATCCTCATAGAACTTAACATCACTAAAAACCGAAGTGAGGAAATATTTCTGCTGCAGAGAATGAAGTTACCTCTGTGAAAGCACACTAGGCCTACGGTAAAACCAACGAGTGAACTTGGATCTTAGTTAATTCTGGCCTAGATTCTGAACATTCAGTATCAAAGACCACTAAAAATTCTCTTTCAATTTAATTATTCTATAGTTACAGATAATCCCTCTAAGGTTACATCACCTACCATACACTTCCCACTTATGAGCCTAAGTGTTTTTAAATAAAGCTACTTTGCAGACTGCTACTGGTTAACACGTGCCATCGTTTTGCCAGTACAAAGGTTATCACCCTTTTTTTCTTTACACTCTAGATTCTCAGATGTATAATAACGTGGATATAAGCTCACTGTATGAAGGCAACACAGTATTTAAGTTAGTAAATTTGTCACATTCAAAACAATAACCTCCCACTTTTGCTTCCCCTTCCATATTGTTACACACACTAACTACAACTAGTCCTGGAACATAACTTGTTGGTACACCACGGTCAGCTTGCCACTATTAAAAGCACCACATATTCTTCTCTTTTGGTCTAACGTTTGGTGATAAAGCTCTTCTGTTTTCACCAGAATTACTGATGGAATTGTACATTTGGGGGTTTCTACCAAGTTTTGGCAAAGCACTGGAGTATGTTCAAAAAAGCACATTTTTCTCTATGAAGAAACATAGGAATATTCACCACAGTTTATTATGCTTATCTTAAACATTTGGAAATTCCTTCCAACTAGAATTTTAAGATCAAAACAAGGTTATACTAATGATTTTGGTGATAATTTTTTAATGATGCTATTTCAGTTATTATCCGCTCCTCTTTTGAATAGGACTATTGTCTTTACAGATGAAACAGTTCTGTTGGCATTATGGCTCAGTTCCATGGCGATATTTATGTACCTAATTTCCACTGACATCAGAGTCAATAAGGACCTTCAATCTGTCAACTTTGCAAATCAAAAGTTATTAAAAACCAGACTCAAAAATAGACTTGCTTAGTAGTGTGCTAAAGCAAGCAAGTAGGGATAAATTTGGGAAAAAGGGAAAATTATGTTCAAGACACCTGAAAGAACATCAGCAAAAAGAGAAGACATACATACTGAAAACAAGGCTGAATTATTTATCAGGTCAGGAACAAACACAACGTTGGGTCATTGTCACCAAACGAGACAGCAGTTTAGAATTAAATCCATACATTTATGGCTGACAGGGCAAACATCCTAGTTAGACTAAATATTGTCATGTCTAAAAAGCATAGTGTCTTTCAGGTTTTCACTGGCAAGAACAATATTTATTGTTATTTATGTAGTGATAGGCATTGTAAGGACAAGGTGTTTTAATGGAAAATCCTGATGAAATAGAATTAAACTTTTATTCAGTTCCCCTGATGTGCGGATTTTTATTACCAAACACAATCCACACAAGCTTGCTGCACATCTCTTCCTCAACAGAGACACCTGATTGCTGCCTGTGCAATCCCCTTCACCATGCTACTGAAATCACTTCTCACTATAGTGACAAGAAAGCCAGCAGATCAGCTTTGCCACCCAGAGCAGCTCAGGAGCACACTAAAGTTACGAGTGGCATCCCAAAAAGCTCTCTATTTAAATACAACAGAAAAATGGAGGAGGAAGAAAAGGGAAAACAATCTTGCTTTACTATAAATTTTGTATTCCCTCACATCTGACACTACAGAGTACTCTCTCATAGTCAGAGAACTCCTGTTAGCTGATGCTTTCTCCAGAAATGAACAATTAAAGCATTGGACAGGCAGACAGGCAGAATCACTTAACTCTATGCAAGTAACAAAAGGTAAAAGTATCCAGGCAACAAAAGGAGTGTCAGACAAGCAAACGGATGCACACTGCCAACAGAACAGAACTAAGAGATGCCCAAGACACAACAGCTGGTGGCACAGGACTGCTGTTACATTAGAACTCATGGTAAAGCTTTCTGTATCGATAAAATTATGACACACCAAAGTGAACCTTGAAAGGCAATCCCACCTCAAACCAAGCTTGCCTAGAGCAGAGACAGAATGGCCAAGTCTTTTGTTTCAATAACAGACACTATTTGCCCTCCAGGCTCTCACTCCTATGCTCAAGCTGCTCACCATGCTCCATCACAAGCTTTGACTTTGTGCACTTTAAAATCCCAGCCATTCTGGTCTGTTTTGGTCAGTGACCTCTTGGACCCTCTACCAGAGCTCAGGGCATTGTCTTCAGTAGGCTCACAGCTTCCTCCTTGCTGTCAGATACATACCTACTGGGGTCTTTTACACTGGTCTTTCCTCGGGATATCTTCTCTTTCAGCACTGCGACAAACTGACCAATGAAAGCAACTAGTACCTCATACGAAATACTTCTGTACTCACTGTGTTGGTCAGCTTAAAAAATTAAGGCCCACCTTCGGTGAACAAGATCACATACCAGGTTGGACAGGGCTTTGAGCAACCTGGTCTAGTGGAAGATGTCCCTGCCATGGCAGTGGGTTGGAACTGGACAAGCTTTAAGGTTCCTTCCAACCCAAACCATTCTGTGATTCTATAAAATATGCCTGTGAACATCTCTCTGTCTTTCGATAACACCTTCCACTCACGTAGGGCTGCCTGTAAGAGCTATACTGCTTTTAAAGTTTCCCCAAAGTACATACTGTCCAATATATCAAAACCTGCCAGGCAGAAGCAGCTGGCCACACTGCCCACTTTGCTGCTTGGTTTTCTTCCAGAAGACCCATCATTCTTGTTTTGCCACCACTGGTATTCATACCATATCATTCACATTTTACTGGAGGGAATCAGTCTGGCTTTGCAAGGTCCTGTTCTCACTGGGTGACTGATCAAGGTCATTTACGAACTTCAGAACTGATGTCCGTAGCTGCTCAACTCTATCTCGAGGCCTTTGGCTGTTCCAGCTCTTAACATGGAGTAGGATTTACTTGGCGGTTGCTTTGACTGCTGTCTTGAGCACACAAGAGCATTCTCAGTTGACCTAACAGCTCACATCACCCTTTTCTGTGTGTTTTTCAGAAGGGCTGTCACCAACAGCCAACAACATATTTGGAAATCACCAATCAAGCCCTTTCAATAGTATGACTGACTTACTGCAAGCAGTCAAGGTAGAAAGGCCTAACAGGTTATCCTGACCTGTTAGCTGAGCTGGCTGCTCTTTAATGCAAGACTTAGCCTCATCTCCTATAGAGTCACCAATGAGACAGCAATCCCCTGAACAAGCCTCAGATATTAAGCATACTTTCACATACTACTGTCTTACCAGTGTTGTTATTTAAGGTGCTGTGACAGATTCATATAAGCACTTAATTCATGTAAACTATGATACAAACCAAAGAGATACACCTTGTTCTAACTACTAGCAGAGATGGCAAAACAAATCCAAACTGCATGGCAAAATAAACTACCTCTTACCTAATCTTTCATAACTAGAGACTTGTTTCAGCTCGATGCAGGGAATAAATAAATAACAACTAATCCAACAACTACTGTTAAACAGTAAGAAATTTGGAAAAAGCTGTTAACTGTATCCCTGCATATTCTGTAAACGCACATAAAGAGACAGCTGAAAAAAACAGGTTTGACAAAGTTTTACCCTCATCTTTAGTTAGTCATATACTGACTGGTAAATCTTTTCTTCAGTTTCTTTTCTTTTAAAAGATGTTTTTAATGACTATTTCCTTCTTCAGATATTTATCCATTATTCCTTTTTTTAAGGTTATGTGCTTCCAAATAAAAACAAAATGATGAAGCACTTAGATATTATTCCTGAACACCAGAACAAAGTATTCAATTAACAGTCAAATCTACAAATCAGTTTAAAGCAGAAGATGGGAAAACCCATATCATCTACTTTATGGGCTTGGAGATCAAAAGACCTGTGGCAGAAAATTAAAATGAGATGGATGAAGCAATTGTTGACTGCAGCCCATCACAAGGGTAGATTGTGCATCATGAAGATTCTGTTGTTTCTTTTTCTTGACCAGGCAAAGAACAAATAGCTCCTTAAGTATCAAGCAGAGACTCAAATTCAATTTGCAGAAGCCTAAGCTCAAAACACCAGAGAAAGCTACTTTCCTTTGACCACTCATGTAACATTGAAATTGTAAGCAGAAATACTGGGATGGATTATAAGGCAGCTTCTTTCCATCACAAAATTCACAGCGACTGTGTGCGCTCAAATTACAGTTTCATCATAAAAATAACCTATTTGGTTTCATGCAGTCTTGAAGAATTATGCCATTAAATACACATTCTCAGACATTCAGAGTATGACAGGCTTCTGAAAAACGAGCCTGAGACAGAAGTCAGTGTCCCTTTCTTTGGTGCAGCAATATCTGGTTAGGCACAGACATTCAGTCTCAGCCATCTACAGATTCATCAGAGCCACTCACATCACAGATTCAGAGCCCTTAGGAGTACACCTTTCAAAACTCCTCTGAATCATCACTTCTGCATATAGCTGTTTTTACTGACATACATATGGCTAAGTCTTACTCACAGTCTCCAGTACTAGTATACGAAGTGGCACACCAACAGCATAACAATGGAGACCTGAAATCATCCCGGAGTGTGTACATGGAGAATCTTCTGCAGCTCCATTTCCCCAGGAGTTTGCAGCACTCTGATTTTGACCGTCAAAGCTCTCCCTCCATCTACACAACCCCAAATCCAGAAAGGCAGTTCTTTTTCTTACTCTACTTAGCTAAAACTGCAAATGAAACTACAGCTTAAGTCCTGACTGCATGGATAAAAGCAGAATCCCATCTCCTAAGCATGTGTAAAACAAAAAAATTGAGTATTAATATTTCCCCCCAATGTAACTGCTCTTCAAAAATATATTTGAAACTTAAAAGCTATAGTGCATTCCAGAAATTAACTCTATAGCTTCTACAAGTCCATTTCATAGCAGTGCTTGATCTGTATCATAAACACTATATCAAACCTGATGTTTTTCTAGTACTGAGTGTGGGAAATCTTCATTACAAAGAGCAAACCTTCTTTGTGAGGCAATTTCCCCAGAGCATGAACCAGAAAAAAAAGACGACACAGAACCTGTGTTGCAGCTGCACAAGCTATGTATGTAGCATATAATAATAGCTTTCAGCTATAAAAGACAAAATTAGGTACCTCTTAATGATTACAAGCAGCAATAACTGACTTCAAAGGAAATAGCATCACAGTACCATTTCCAAAACATCTTTTTCAAACTCTTCCAAGAAAGAGGTTGAAATTTAGAAGAGAAACTGGACACTCACTTAATTGCTAGTATTTACCAAAGTTTCTGGTTCTTGAATTTCTGCAGAAATAGAATAACCTTGATACTTCTGCTTAAGAAGTACATTATAGACCATTTTTTTTAGAACAATAAGCATATGCATACATTTTGCCCCTTAATATTTAGATAGCTACTGCGTTTCTTCAAGTCATGAGAGCCTTTCCTCTGTGAAGCTCTGACCTCAATTTCAACCTCTGAAGACAAACTTGACATACAGGTAGAGTTTCACATTTATGCAGATTTGATGTCTTGTCTCCTTATTGATTTAAATTTACAGAACATACTGGTTAACCAGTTGAACAGCAATCAAATCCAACGAAAACAGAGTTTACTATTTTCTTCTGCCTGAAGGAGAACACAGGAAAACACTGGGATAGAGAAAGAGAGTATACCATGAAGTATGGCCAATATTTTAAGGGTAGCAGCTTGATACGAAATTTAAAGTACTTTCTTGTGGTCTACAGAGCAGTTGCTTGTGGTTCCAAGTAGTCATAAATGTGCAAGCCCAGAAAAGGGCACATTTCCAGTTCCAGTCCTCCTCTAGCAGGAGTGCAGTGGTTCCTCTAAGGTAAAGCTAACAACCCAAAGGGAATCACTCAAGATTGGCTGGAGTTGATTTTATCAGCTGAGGTGCCCTTTACTTTAAACAATGCAACTATTGTTGCACTTCCATTACCGCTCTGTACCCAACAGAAATTATTCTAGCCAGTTTAGACACTTAACATTCACACTGTAGTTTTGCTTGGGGTTGTGTTTTGGTGTCTTTTTGGAGGGTAGGGGTGGAGTGTGGAGACAGGGGACTGGTAGGCATAGTAGAGAGGTCACTGAAGTCAGCAGAAATCATGCATCCTACAGATTCTGTGCTTGCTTTTTCTTGGTCAGGTAAATAACAAATTCCTCCTTATGCATCAGACACTCAAACGCAATTTGCAAAAGCCTCAGTTCAAAACACTGGAGAAAGGTACTTAACTTTTGACCATTCAAGCAACTCTGAGACTCTACACAAGACATACTGAAATAGAAGGTAAGGCAGCTTCCACCACAACATTGCTCATCAGGGAGCGTACTCAAATTAATGTTAATCTCATCACAAGAATAATCCACCTGGTTTCATGCAGTCTTGTAGAATCAGGCTATACATATACACAAATTTAGAGATTTTCATAGCACAGTTAATATTTTCAAAAAATCAGACTGAGAAGTTTGATCTTTAGAAGCTACTAGAAAAAAAAAACCTTCAAACTAAACAACTAGTTTAAACTTTCGTAGACATACACTTAATTTCCTGATCCTGAAAAAGAAACATGCAATTGACAGAGAAGATACCAGCATCTGTGAATTTTAAGTTCATCATTATACTCTTTCAATGCCTTAAGGTACCTTTTTCTATTGTAACAGTGGATAAAGATTTCCTCCATTTTTAACAATGCAAACCTAACTCAACATTTAGAAGTTACTCTGTTTACAATCTTCCCAGTCAGAAGCTTTACTATTAGAATATCCCACCCTGTGTTAAAAGTTCAGACAGCTCAGTTAAAAGCTCAGACAGCTGGACTCCAGCCCTATTGCACTCCAATCAAGTCACCCAAAATACATAGCTCAAGTACAATCAGAAACTGTAACAGTCTTTGCATTGTGCTAAAACATAAAGAGGACAAAAAAAAATAATAAAACAACAAAAAAGCCCAAACCAAACCCAAAGAAATCAATAGAGGATCATCTTCCTAAAAAGGTTATTAGAAAGAATGCAAGTGAATGTTGCAGCTCGTCTAACCTATCTCGAGGCTACTGTCTGAACTGCGAGGAAGAACTTTTTGGTGTCACAACATCATCTGGTTTTGTCCTACTTAGCGTATGCCATGTATGTGTATTTCTGGTTCAGCAGAAACACTATCAGAACTATTACAGAAGTTGATAACAATTAATATTAAATTAGTGCAGTTATTCTGATTTCTTCATTGACAAAATAGCTGAAGTACTGTCCCTGTGCAGCTTTCTGTTGGCATTCAGATCAATATTGTCACAGTGCCAGATTAGTACTATTTTTCTACACCAACCTAAAAATAGTTGCCATGCTCTAGTGAAAATCTGACTTTCAAATTTTCCACATCTGCTAGCCCGGTGTTAACCCGAATTTTAACTGAGATGACTAAATATTCCAGTTGTCAAAATAAACAAGCAATAAGATGATGGGCCTTTTGATTTGTAGGGCCATTTGCATTTCCTATACTAAAAGGGCTGGTGTTAACTGGCCAAAATTAATCCCTTCCTCACACTTCTTGAATTTTAAACTATGCAGCTATAAGGAATTAAGAGGGAAAGAGCAACCTAAACAGGACTAACTCTGTAACAAAGCAATTCAAGTATTCACTGAATTTAATATATGGAAAATATTAAAAGACTTTTAAAATGATGCCATTTCATCCTTTCCTTATCACCTGTGATGTGCAACTAAGGAGCTGCCCAATATAAGAACCTGCACAGCAGTAAGGCTTATCGAGCATAATTTCTGCAATTTCACCTGTGTCGTTTCAACAACAATTCAGTGCTCTTTGCAGATTCTATGTCTGCTGAGTTTAGATTGCTACAGGTTTCTAATCAGAAATGACAAAATGGACCACGAAGGAGAGCTCCATACCTGGAGTTTGGTCAATGGAAAATACTTACTTACATTGTGAAACAGTTTATAAATATTTTGTTTGTGGTTCTTCAGTCTGCAATTGTCCTAAGTTTAGAACATGAGATAAATCCATTGTATTCAATTGACTTTTAAGGTACTGCATATTCTCTGATGTGGAGTAAGCCATGTGATGGAATACTAATGTGAAGAAGGACACGTCATTAAGTAACATCATAATCACCACTATTATACCATCCACAGCCTCATCCACTGCTTACTCCTCCATGTAGCAACAAATCACATCTCAGAATTAAAGAGAAGGAGCACAAAGAAGGCTTTACGCAAGGAAGAAAAGTTACACCATCACAGGGATATGCTCCATAGAATCAAATAGACTGAAAAAAACCTTTAAGATCACCAAGTCCAACCGTTACCCCAGGATTACCAAGCCCACCACTAAACCATGCCAATACGGGCAAACTGATCTCCCCTTATAGCTGCCTCTCATAACCTCCACCTCTCACAGTGGCCCAAATAAAGCTGTTGCCACTAGCCCCCTTGGCATGGCTGCCCTTCATACCCCCACAGCTGACCTTGCTCTCCCCTCATGGCCACCTCTTCTCTCCCCTCATGATCTCCCCTCATGGCCACCTCTTCTCTCCTCTCATGATCTCCCCTCATGGCCACCCCTCCTTTCCCCTCATGATCTCCCCTCATGGCAACCCTCCTTTCCCCTCATGATTTCCCCTCATGATCTCCCCTCATGGCACCCCTCCTTTCCCACCATGATCTCCCCTCATGGCACCCCTCCTTTCCCACCATGATCTCCCCTCATGGCCCCCCTCCTTTCCCCTCATGATCTTCCCTCATGGCCACCCCTCCTTTCCCCTCATGATCTCCCCTCATGGCACCCCTCCTTTCCCCTCATGATCTCCCCTCATGGCGCCCCTCCTTTCTCATCATGATCTCCCCTCATGGCCACCCCTCCTTTCCCCTCATGATCTCCCCTCATGGCGCCCCTCCTTTCTCATCATGATCTCCCCTCATGGCGCCCCTCCTTTCTCCTCATGGCGCCCCTCCTTTCCCATCATGATCTCCCCTCATGGCACCCTTCTTTTCCCATCATGATCTCCCCTCATGGCGCCCCTCCTTTCCCATCATGATCTCCCCTCATGGCGCCCCTCCTTTCCCATCATGATCTCCCCTCATGGCGCCCCTCCTTTCCCATCATGATCTCACCTCACAGCCACCCTTCCTTTCCCATCATGATCTCCCCTCATGGCGCCCCTCCTTTCCCATCATGATCTCCCCTCATGGCACCCTTCCTTTCCCATCATGATCTCCCCTCATGGCGCCCCTCCTTTCCCATCATGATCTCCCCTCATGGCGCCCCTCCTTTCCCATCATGATCTCCCCTCATGGCGCCCCTCCTTTCCCATCATGATCTCCCCTCATGGCGCCCCTCCTTTCCCATCATGATCTCCCCTCATGGCCACCCGTCCTTTCCCGTCATGATCTCCCCTCATGGCGCCCCTCCTCTCCTGTCATGATCTCCCCTCATGGCACCCCTACTTTGCCCTCATGATCTCCCCTCATGGCACCCCTCCTTTCCCGCCATGATCTCCTCTCATGGCCACCCCTCCTTTCCCCTCATGATCTCCCCTCATGGCCAACCCTCCTTTCCCCTCATGATCTCCCCTCATGGCACCCCTCCTTTCCCCTCATGATCTCCCCTCATGGCACCCCTCCTTTCCCCTCATGATCTTCCTTCATGGCCACCCGTCCTTTCCCGTCATGATCTCCCCATGCGCCCCTCCTCTCCCGTCATGATCTCCCCTCATGGCACCCCTCCTTTGCCCTCATGATCTCCCCTCATGGCACCCCTCCTTTCCCGCCATGATCTCCCCTCATGGCCACCCCTCCTTTCCCACCATGATCTTCCCTCATGGCCACCCCTCCTTTCCCGTCATGATCTCCCCTCACGGCACTCCTCCTTTCCTGTCATGATCTTCCTTCATGGCCACCCGTCCTTTCCTGTCATGATCTCCCCTCATGGCGCCCCTCCTTTCCCCTCATGATCTCCCCTCATGGCCACCCCTCCTTTCCCCTCATGATCTCCCCACATGGCCACCCCTCCTTTCCCGTCATGATCTCCCCTCACGGCACTCCTCCTTTCCCCTCATGATCTCTTCTCCCCTCACGGCCACCCCTCGTCTCCCCTCATGGCCGCCCCTTCTTTCCATCCCTTTGCAAGGCCGAGTGCTCCCTCCCTGGGGCTTGCCACACGAAACCCACTATTGTTACACACACATAAATAGACACAAAACGATTTTCTGCCTTAAAAACTGTGCATTTCCTTATGTGTGAGAGGCTAGCAACTATGCCTTCTTCCTGCACCTACTGCTATAACTATCACTGCAAGGCATCAAACACTTACATGGCAGCTCAAGATGGGGATCATACCAGTGCCCTTTCCCAACATGCTGTGTCCGTTCCTACTCACTCCCCCTTACACACCTTGCCATCTCCTCTCACAACCATCACGATGCACCTCGCTCCCGCCACTCACTGTGTACACATACCGTACCACATCCCCGGGTATTATACCCGCAGAGCAAACCTCAACCAGCCTCCTCCTCCTGTGCTGCACTCTCCCCACACGTACATGACACTATATCTCCACATGAAGATGAAACAAACCTCATGCCCACCACACCCCCCACAAATCCATTATAAACACATCTGTGCATTAAAGCATTACAGCTAGGCATACTTATACATAGAAGCAACCGGCACTCTACAGACACAAAATACCATCCCCTATGTCTGCTACATGCATATAAAAAGGACAGATAATCCTTGCCACACCCACAGCATACGTGCCTATAAAAACATCCCCATATTACGCCACACCCAATATTCACTATATATACACACAGAGGCACAAGCCCATACCAGACAGCAGTGTACAAACACAACTAGATACATAGGATGCCATATCATTTCCCTGCAAGCAATGTTAAATCTCTGCTACAATACAAACGCAGACATAACCGAAGCCCAAACCATAGCAGATGCACACACACGCAGACATGTTATATATTATGCTCATGACCTAGTGTACATCTTTTATACATACACATCCCAGGCCACACCCTGGTTTACTGCACATGCATAAGCATATAGCACAGCACCGCATGCACCCACAGTGTGACCCTGCCCTGCGCACCGACACACACGTTACCTTCCTCCCTACTCCATACGGGGGGGACGAGGCACCTCTTGTCACGCCCCAGACGCTTTACACACCGGCACACATTACCTCTCCCGTGCTACACGGCGGGACAGCACACCCCTTCCACACCTGACCCGCTCTGCACACAGCCGGACTCCAACCATGGCTGCTCCGGCGCTACACAGGGAGGATACGCACCCACCACACCTCACCACAGACACGCAGCTGTGCCCGCCCTGCCTGTGCTTACAGCAGCCCCACCTGCTACGGACAGACAGACACACAGACACTCTCTTTACCGCTACAGCCGCGGACATCACAGCCCGCTCAGCACCACATCCGCACCGCCACTGTTCACGCACACCCGTACCCTGCCTAACACGCCCGCCAAGCGCAGACGTTCCGCCTGGCCGGGCCGCCACCCTCCCTCCCTCCCCTCGGGCTGAGGGGCCCGCCTGCCGCCCGGGCCGGCGGCCGCTCTACACGTCCCCGACAGAACTCTCTCCCCACGGCGGCGGCTCCACCCGCCCTATCATCACCTGCCCGTCCCACCTCTCCGCCGCTCCCCGTCCCGGACCCCAAGCGGCCGGGCCAGCCCCCCGAAAGCCCGGCAGCGGCAGGGGGTGAAGGGGTGCGGCGGGCCGGACCGGGCCACAGGCTCACCATGGCAGAGGCGCCGCGGCGAGGCCGGTTGTCCTGGAGACGGGGAGCCCCGAAGAGGGCGCCAGGTGCAACGCCTGCGCGAAAGCGCCACCGGAGCCGGGGCGGGCCAGGGCCGCCGCCAGCACCATGTGACCGGCACCGCCCCTGCGCGGTGGGGCCGGGCCGCCCCGGCTCCGCCCCCTCGGCTGGGAGCCCCTCCCTCTCGCCTCAGGTGGCGCCGTGAGGGTAATGGGGGCGCGGTGTCATGGCGGCTGCCGGGGCAGGTGTTAGGGCTGGTGGGTTTGCAGCCTGTCAGCCCCTTGAGGCACCTACTCCCGGTGGTAGGGCATGGGAGCCCTCGCCAGTCGGCTTTTGGGGTTTAGAGCAGGATGTGTGCTCGCAGGTGAGGAGGGTCTGGTGCGATCACCAGGCTCTCCTGAAGGTGTGCTGGTTTTGACAGGGCGGCAGCTGCCCCCTGCTCCTCCGGTTTGCAGCCTGGCATATTGGCTGCTGGTATGTATGTCACATGTATGGTGACATGTTTACTCCCGAGATACTGCCTTATAAACCGGAGGGGTTGCTGGGGGTGACAACCTCCTAAATTGCTATGGAAAACCTTACAAAAACTTGCCTGTCACAGAGTGAAGTGCTCTGAAGCCATGCATGCTGTCAGTAATAGAACGGCTTGCTCCTGTGAACACCACTGCCAGAGCCAAATACAATATTGTTAACAGCACATCTGCTCAGCAGTCACAACACCACATGCAAAAATAAGGAGATGGGAGAAAAAATTATCCCAGCACGTTCTGTTTTCTGTTGATTCAGTCCTTCGGCTTTCTAAGAAACACAAGTGGCCATTGCAGAGTAACTGGAGTTTGCTCTTTGGGACGGGCTGCATTTATTCCTGTGAGGAATGAAACATTCTGGTCTGAGTAATAGTCAAGAAAGAACAGTTTCCTTACTCAAGTGTCCTTTCTCAGAACCTGCATGGAAATAGTTGGTACACGCACATACCATTTGTTGGCACATCTCTGAAGCTATAGTGCTGTGCTCTGCAGGCTTCAGGGAATGACCCGGTTCGTACAGTTGGTCTGGTTTGTGTAGTGGGGAAGAAAGCCTCAGAAATGTGAAATATGTATAAACAATCTGGCCATGTTCAGCTGAATCGCAGGATGCCCGGACCGGCAGCTTCATCGTTCTATTGGCTCACACTTAGAAAAACTGAAACAAAAAATACGACATTTTTTAGTCCAATGCAAACGTCTGGGCAGTGTTATAAAGATGACAGATTTTCCTATCCATACAGTAAAAAAAAAAAAGGAATTTAGGGAGCTAGAATCTTTTCAAGTTGCAGCAACCTGAAGATAAATTTGTTTTGCAAAAAGATGGCACATGGCAAAATAAAACCATGTTTGATTAAGAGACATTCAGGATGATTAGTCCAATTGGGGTCTGTTTGTGCAAGGGAGGCAAGACAGGAGGCAAAAGTGCATGTTAACTTTTGTTGTGGTATCACTTGAAAATTCAGGACAAGCTTACTCAAAACCCCTTTAGATTGACTTGAATTTTGTCAAGTATAAGCAATTAGTTGTGGAAATGAGACTTGTGTACAGAAGCGTATACATCCTGACCTGTCTTCTCCATTTCCTGTCTGCGGAATGTCTCAGGATGTACATCCCGAGTGTTACTATATCCATGTTCAGTGCTGTTTTCAAGCAAAACACAGCAGTAGTTGTGATGGAGAATTTTTTATCCCCCAAATTCCCAGCTAGCTGTAAGTAGAGAGGAAGGGGGTGAGCAAGCGGCTCGCGGTACTTAGCTGTTGGCTGGGGTTAAACCACAAAGTGGTTGTAGGCAGCTAACTTTCTAAACTGCTACAATGGATCTGAAGGAGCTCGTCTTTCCTTAAGTTAAATGGTTGTGACAGGGAAGTCCATGTCTATTGATTACCATTATGAGTAACAAATGGTCAGTGATCTTGTTTCTAGGATGCTTTTTTGCTATGCTGTGCATGTTCACATTAGGGCATATGTAGATGATGTTTTAAGTCTGACATGGCTTTTCATGCACTGCCCTGTAAGAACTAAAAGATCAAGACTTCCCAAACTGCCTTTTTTCCCCCCAAAACCAGCAGCAGGACATGCCAGCTTTGTGCCAGGGTTTTTTATACTTCTGTGTTTGTGTTGCCTTGTCAAAAGTTATTTATACACCGCTAGTTGTGCACATACCATAGGTTGGGAATATCCTGCCTTATCCAGGCAATTTGTGGGTGTCCAAATCAGTGACCTGACGAAGCACATAACTTGCTCTCAGACAGGACAGCCACTCAGAGGAATCCTGGCAACCTGCAGATGGGAATCTCAGGATGCTTGGCCAAGACAAACTCAAAGCCCTGAATATGGGATCAGGACTTGCATCCTTGAGGAATCTGGGTCCTGAGGCGATAAGGAGCTACGTGACCATATTTTGGTCACAGGTCTTATTTGAGCCAGCTATGCAGAGCTATGGGTATGTCCCAGGTGGTCTTAATGCATGGCAGCCTGGTGGTTGTCCCTGCACAGTAGCTCTGACCATGCTGCCCTATATAAGGAAATTCCAGACAAATAAGGAATTCTTCTGAATGTCAACCAGACAGTGTTTTGAGTCAGAGAAAGATGACGTGTGTCAGCTTTGTGTTTAAGACATTCCCATAAACCCATTTTTCCTAGTTTTGAGAAGTGAAGGTTGGCCCTTGCATTATGTTCCCAGTATTTCAAAACAATTTGAAGAGGTGCTTTTAAACTCAATTCCATGTTGGTGAATCTTTGCAGCAGAGAATTACTTTATACAAACAAAGAGCAAAGACTCAACCACATAAAGTCTTTGAACTTCAACAGAGTCACTAAAAGAATGTGTTGGCAATGCTTGACAATTATTATCTATGTGTGAGGGTTTGATAAGCCATGGCACTACTCCTGTTAAGTGCATATACAGTTGGTTATCCTCACCCACTGGTGTAGCTCAGTAAGCACCAAATCAGAGAGCTGCTACAGAAATTCCTCCATAACCAGCTCCAGAATTCTCTATGTGTACTTCTTCTGACGTGGTACATTTGAAGTGTTTTCTCAGAGCATGCTTTCATTTGCCATGCAGAAGGATCTCTGCTCAGGTGCTTTTAATTTAATTCTAGTTTAAGTAAGTGTTGAAAATTCTGGTTTAAGTAAGAAGTGTTGAAATTTCTGTTAGATTTACCCTTGTTTGGGAAAATAGTTTGGTAACAGTTTGGAGAGTTGACATGTTCCTGACAAGGACATAGTACATATGTTCAACTGCTATTGCATATATCTCTCAACAGTACACAGATATAGACTAATTTTCCATGCAGCACAGGCTTGTGGTAGCAGTTTGACCATGTATGGCTTCACCAGTAGCTTAGTATATATTTGGCTTAGAGCTGTGCTCAAAAAACTGAAGTCAAAATTAGAGGAATAAAAAGGCATTGTAGTAAGGTTTGTGTGGTTCCAAATAAAAGTTAGGTTCACAAATGGAGTGGCTTTCATTGCATGTCCTAACCTTCTGTCTGTGTCAAAACAGATGTCAATAAAACATACTGTTTAATACTTTTTTTGCATTTGTTCCCATTTGTTGCATTCATATGAAAACAGAAGCAGTGATGGAATAGGATACCCTTTACAAAGTGCAATAAAATCCTTTGCTCATACACTGTGCTGCTGTGCTTTTTGCTTTTTCCTTTTTCATTCACAGACATTTGTACGCCACTCACTAAAAGATACAAATGTGAGCTCCTACAGATCTTTCGCAAAGATTTTTGTCTGAGCTTTGTGTTTTGGGCTAAAGTATGGATATTTGTTTGCATAAAAGTACCAGACAGATGTTTTTTATTGTTACACTCATATTACTGGTAAAGTTTAGTAGACCTACTTTGAGTTTAGATTAAGTCTGTGGTAGCGTCCAACAATTCTGCAGGTTGACAATGAAGTTTGCTAAACCTGTTCTACACTGTACATTGTGTCTGGGAATTTTCTAATACTACTACTTTGTAGCTGTGAAATAAACACATTTTAATGTAGATAAGCTTTGGTCAGGTAAGCTGAGGATTACTGCATCTGTGTTGTCTTAGCAGGTAGAAACCTGAGTGGAATTTATTGGCTAAAAGCAGAAGAGAAGATAAATACTAGAATTTCACATGGAGAATAAAAATGGTTGTGGTCAAATGTCCTGGCAGCATCTCTGCTTTCTCTAAACTTAGAATACATGCTGTTGCTTTAACTGAGCAGATATTTCATGCCTCTGCCATTTCCATTATCATATATTTTCTTATCATGTATTTCTTAAATGTAAAAAATGTGCTTGATCCTTTGAAAAAGTAAACATTGTGAAATATTGGACTTTGATTTGGCTTTAACACAGAGAGACTCTTCTCGTCTGGCTCACCAACAAAAGCTTGGAGCACAGTAGGGAACCTGGACAGAAATATCAGATACCTATTTTGTACAGCTTTCTGGTTCCTTTAGACTCATTGCTCCTTTCAGTGATGATTCCTTCCCAAATTATCACTTTGAACCAGACGCCTGAGGCTTTTCATTTATTTGTATTCAGTTGCTTGAGTGCATAATTTTGGACACAGCTGAATTTAAGGCATCTAAATTAGCAGCTTAAATTAGAAGAACAGATTCCCTTAGTAATGATCTATGAGAAGTTAAGAATCTACCTGTTCCATATTGACTGCATCTGGAAGCTGAAATTAGATGCCTCAAGATGTAAACACAGTTACATGTACCAAGTGAAGCATAACTATTAATGTTATAAGGATGTTCTCTGGTGCTTAGTGTAAGATCTTAGGGAAAATTTTGATTTTCACGGACTCTGCAGAAGACACATTTCCACTGAAGATGGCCCATGTTCAACAATATACAGCTGGTCAGAGGCAGTGTTAGAACTAGAAAGGAGTTACCGAACATGGTATACACTTGGAGTGTGAATCATGGGTTGCCTGAATGTCCTTCCAAAATTGAATGAATGTTTGCAACCTAAGCTCCAATCCTAATCCTGCAGGCTCCCATTCTTGGGTAAAGTGCTTGCTACTTTGATTTCACTATTCATGGTAGCAAGCACTGCTTTGGATAGCAAGTGTTTGCAGATGAATCGCTAAGCTGCCTTCTATGGAATAAAAATGAGGACAATAATTTTGATGGAGGTTGAAACAACTGCTAAACCTATTACTAATGGTTGATTGGAAATGCTGTAACATATCCAGAAAAATGTGCAATAACATAGAAAAGCATGCAAAACCAAGGCCAACACCATATTTCTAAAGAATTTCCATAATCTCTGCATTTTTATGTAGGAAATATATTTAAAATATGGAAGACATGAGATCTAAAAACAACTATCAGTTTGATTTGGTGACAAAATCATAATGGCAACCCTTCAACTCCCTGTTATAATAAGCACCTTAGTAAAAATAATAATAGATTTTGAGTGAATCATATTTCAGATTGGATATGTTATAAAAATATATGGATCCATGCAGAACATATTTTTGTGTCTTTTCATTATCAAAAAATAAAGGCACATCGGAAAAAAATTCATAACTTTAACAGCTTCTTTCCTTAACGGTCACAGAACTAAATTAATCTCCACTGTAATTCTACTGACATCAATGAAATTAGTGCAAGAATCCATACTGTGAATTTCACTTAAGTCTTTTTCTTTTAATTATACCCTATATGGAAAATAGAAACAGCCAAGAAATTCCAAGGGATTTCTAGTTGCCAGTGAAATGCTGCCTGCTTTCATAGAGGTTATGCATTGCAATACGTACTACTTTGGTACATGTATTATGATGCTGGTTTAATTTTCTGGAGGACAAGCTCTTTGCAGGAAGAAAGATTTGCTGGAATTAAAACTATACACACAGTGTACCTCAAATAGAGCAAATCTTTCAAAGGTACAGAATGAGACAGTTAGTTTAAGGGCAAGGTCCCTTTTTCATTAAGTCCATTGGAAAGATGACACTGACATCAGTGGGTCAAGCTTTGGCATGGTTTAAGATTTCCTCAGAAGTTCATGAACACTCAGTACTAAGCGGTATAAAAGCTTGTACCTTGTGAATGGAGAGGCCCTGATGCAGACATCAGACCAGATGCTGCTCTTGGTTCCATCACTTGGACCGTATGATCTCCCATGGCTGTAAGACTGCCTTCTCCCATGTCAGAAAAAGTCCTCCAGGTTATTCTTTGAAGAGGTTGAACGTCACCTGTCTCTAGGGGAAGCAGATTTACAAGTGGCATCCATAGACAACATGGATGTTGGGTGTCAGGTCTCACATTCTCACAGCTAGTCAATTCAAGCGTAACATCTCCTTTCTTAATGTATTATTTAGGTCACCTGCTGGGGGTGCCTTACCTCTTATATTGTTCATCTACAGGAATATTACCAGCTCCTGTGTATTTTCCTGCCCATGGCAGGGGGACTGGAACTAGATGATCTTCATCCAACCCAAACCATTCTATGATTCGATGATTTTCTGCATCCATCGTGTATGTCTTCTGCAGCAGGATGGCCTTACATGTTTTCTCTCCCTGTCAGTCACAGTCTGGCTAACACTGTAGGCAGAAAACAGGAAATGAGCAGGCTTAGGATCTCTGAAGCTATGGGGAGAAAAGTCAGAGTCTGGAGCAGAGTGAGAATGGATGAAAAACAAATGTTACACAGAGGAGTGGTGACAGCTGGATGAAGAATTTTCAAGCAGAAAGAGTTATTGTTTAAAGTGGGACATTTATGTTAAGCTATTACTACCAATAATATATACTGTGACTTTATGTAGAGGTTATCTACACTTCTGTTCTTCTGAGAAGAAGATTCAATACTGAAGCTAATCTTATGCAAGGAAGGTAGAGAAAGCTTTTTACATGCCAATTAAATTACTTTTCTTGCAGATACTCCTTTTATAATGTTCTGCAGCATTACCCCTTGCTGATGTTTCTTCTCCAATTTTACATGGTTGCACTGAGGTTATCCACAGTTATCCTGCTGGTGTATTCCTGGCACTCAGTGACTACTGCAGCACTGTGGGATGGATGTATGGATTTGGGAGATAGGATGCTGGAAACAAAACCATCAAATGGAAATAGCAGAAGCCTCTACATTTCTCAAGAGTCAGCCCTGTAGAGCTCAACAGTCAGGAAGGCAGCCATGATTTTAGGCTGGCCTTAACATCTTTCAGACTGCAACCCAGAATTCATCTGAGTGCAGAATGTCAGAAAGGGTTAAACCCAACACAAAAGAGGTAACTGAAGCTTCCTTTTCCAGCAGATGTTTTTCTGAACAGTACACATAATGATTTAGAATTACAGAACCACAGAATAATTCAGCTTGGAGAGGATCTCGGGCAGTCATCCTGTCTGACTTGCTCTTCGGAGTAAAACTGGCTCTGAGATTACAGCAGGTGGCTCAGGGCTTTAGCCAGTTTGATCTTGAAAGCCTCTAAGGATGGAGATGGCACAGTCTTTCTGGGCAACATATTCCACTGCCTGATTATCCTAATAGAGGATAAAGAGGAAAAAGTTTTCCTAATATCCAGTAAAAACATATCGTGCCTGTTGTTTCTTGTCCTTCCATCATGAACCACTGTCTGAAAAGCCTGGCTCCATCTTCTCAGCAGCCTCCCAAGAGGCACTGGCAGGCTTCTGTTAGGTTCACCCAAAGGCTTCTCTTCTTCAGGCTGAACAAGCTGTGCTTCCTTAGCCTCCCTCCACAGGCCTCCTTAACCATCTTGGTAGCCCTTCACCAAGCTTATTCCAGTTTAGCTTGTAATGAGGATACAAAACTATGCAGTATTCCAGATTTGGTCTAATGAGTACTGAGTAGAGGGAGAGAAGAACTTCTCTGGAACTACTGGCTGTGTTACTGTTAATACAACGAAGGGGGCAGATGTTCTTTGCTGCTGGCTAATGTTTTGGCTTGCTGACCCCCAGGACCATCGGAGTCCCTTCCAGAGAGCTGTGCCCCAGAGAAGGGAGATGCCACTTTCTTCTGGCTTAACCTCTTCTACTGATCTGGTTGTGGAGCCTGAAGGTTCCAGTGGTCCTGCAGATGCAGGAGACAAAGAGGGTTTCTTCCCACAAAGGGTAGGGTAGCCTAGGGCTGCATTTGTTGCCAGATGAGCGGCAGCCTTTGTGTAATGGATGCAGTAGAAGTACACACTCTGGATGTTTGGGCTACAAACAAGGTGTCTGTGTTCCCTTTGTAATGAATGGAAAGAGGCAGGCTCCTTGCTCAGTGAGGCCAGACTGAGGCAGTGATGTAATTTCCCTCTGCAATCACTTTGCTCCCATCATTTGCTCTTGCTGAGCTGAGGAAGTCAGAGAATCTTAATTTCACACCCTCATGGAATCTGAAATTGCTACCAAACAAACGCTATCAGCTCCACTGGCTTTATCAGTCTCTACTTTTGTAGATATATTTTTGTCTTTGCTTGTTTTTTACCCTTTCTAGATGAAAATGACACTTGACAGCAAAAATGACCATTGCATGCTACAGAAATGAACTAGAAAATTGTGTTGAGAAGCAAGACACTTGCGTGAGCATATTTATAAGGAATAAGGCTTCATGTGGGTGGAATGTGCCTGTTGCAAAGGTTCTGTGGTAAAATTTACTGGAGCGTAACACTGGGGGTTTGAGAGACACAGATAAGCCAAACCAACATACATGTTTGCACCGTTTAGAGAGGCATTTTCAACACGGGGTGGTAAACCAACCTCATTCCAAAGCAATCCAATTCTCCAGGCGCTGTGTAGATCAGCAGGAAATCGAAGCCCATACTCAGAGGAAGGCCAGAGGAGAAACTAGTGCAGTTTGATGGACAATACAGCACAGGACTAGGGTCATGACAGGGGGTGACGAAGGATAAAAGCTGGAAGAAAGTCAATGTAATTAAAGATCACAGAAAGAAAAGCAGTGCAGTTGCTTTTAGATCCTGTATTAAAATTTTTCACCTCCTAAACCCATATTTTTCAGTAATATTGCATTGAAAACAGTAAGTTACTGGGGTGATAAAATACTATTTCCTTTATTCAAGTTATTTCCTGACGAAAATAAGGTGTTTTCTGTCAATTTTGTAGTAACCAAAGAGTAAGTCAGCTCTGGACTGGCACTTAACCTTGTCTGATGTCAGGCTGTGTCACACTTCAGCTCAAAGCAAGCGTGGTCAGAATCAGATGTAACTGTAATAGACTTAATTGAATTTCACCAATTTAGGTGCACACCGTCTGGAATAATGTATTGGCATCACAGCAGCTGTTCAATTGCAGTGTTATTAAATTCCATAGTCATTCAGTATGCCACAGCTTTATACCACACATTCATATTCTCAGAGATACCATTAAATTTAACAGTTAATTTCCCTGTAGTTTGAAAGAGTGCAGACAGTCCAAACTTCTGCTACAAATTACACATGGAATTACCTAAACTTGCCATTCAAAAACCTCTTTAAACATCTACAAACCCAACAGTTGTATCCAACCTGTACCCTGTCTGGGGGCATGTGTATTTCCCCACAAGATTGAGTGGTAGCACCTGTACATTAACATTTACACTGGAAGTTCTAAAACAGGAGAAACTGCAAAGATGTTGAGACCTCTGAAGCCTGGAAACAAGGCTGGTAGGTAGCTGAGTAAGTACTGACTTGTGAGTCAACCCTATGGCTCCTCCTGCATGTTTGGTTTTCAGTTTATCATTGGCGTTTCAATAGCCGTGAATTGTAGTTAACTCCAAACTGCAGCGAAACATCCATGCACACAAAGAGAGTTTATTTTGCAGTGGTAAATAAATAAGGTGAGCAGTTACTTCACACTGGTAATTACATGGCACAGTAAGCTTAGGAAGAGAAAATATTGACTTCCTAGCCACCAGTATTTTCTTTCTCTCTTTCACTCTTTCTAATCTCCCAAATGGTTTTTTAATGACATAGCTTACGTGCATGTCGTGCTTTTCATCCAGAACAATGCCAAAGTGCCATACAGGCTCTGTATTGTATTACTGAAGCTTCACAACAAATGCTTTTTTCTGTATTAGCACTCTGTAGAAAAAAAAAGGACTCTGTGTACATGACAAAATACATCAAGAAGATGAAAGCATGCATATTCACATATAACCTGTTAAGATGGAAGATTCATGTAGAACCTCCAATATTGCCTGTATCCATTTTCCTTTTAATAGTTCAAGTATTTTAATGGCATATTAGTTAAGGTTTCATGATCTAGAGAATAATCAGTAGATATTCCAGGCTTCTTTATGTTACAGGAGAGAATGAAACAGGAAACATAAAATGTACTATAAAAAAAACCCTGAAAAATGTGTTTCTGAATTTAATTTCACATAAATTGAACTTTCATTTCCATTTCACTTGTTTGGTTTTTTTTGGTAAATAGATGTCTACAGCTCTCCTCCTTGTTCTTTAACAGGGGGAAAAAATAAAGAGATTTTTCTTAACTGTTTTGCAAGTGTAACTATTACTGAATCCTGTTTGGTTTGCATTTAACATCCAAAACACTGTAGTAACAGGTACTTTGCAGTATTTTAAAAGCATATGGTTTTACATATAGGTAAGGCTTGCATTTTAAATGTCACCTATATTTTCTCATGGTTAGTTATGAACTTTGCCCTTGATAAGTCCTCTGGGATATAACCCAGCTGAACTTTGCAGCTATTTATTGTCTCTAGGGGGGTTTAAATAACAATTCTGTGTAATAGTCTCTCAGTTTGAGGGTGTTTCAGTTCTAACTTTGACCTTAGCATTTCAGAAAGGTCTAAGCCAGGTTGATTATCCATCTCCATAATTACAGCATTAAAAATGCAACTCTATATTCTTGTAATTATGTGAAACTCTTCCTCCTTTGCCTGAATCTTAAATAGCAGAGCTTTTCATAGGAACTTTGCTTTGGTAGGAATCACTGAATAGACTTACCTTTTCCAAAACTGTGGGACCTTGAAGTGTAGCGTCTCTGCACCTTCTGTTTCAGCATACAACAACAAAAATGGTGCATGTTTTATCTCAGTTTCCTCTTTGGAAGGATGTCTGAGCTCTGTGCCTGTGCATCACATCTAATACTTCTTGCATACCTCTTGTGTCTCTCTGTGCGCCATTGTGTGCCTGTGTGCATCAGTCATTGCACAAATAACTCATTTCCACATGCTCACTGAGAAACATCATAGATTTCAACAGGATCTTTACAACAGCCCTATCATGCTGGAATGAACTTTCCCAGCAATGTGCATTGCTAGGCAAAACTGCACTCCTTATCCATAGCGGTAGCTCTACTGACACAAATACAAGCTCAGGCATTCAGCATTGTTTCCTCCTGCCCCATGAGCAGGAGCAGTCAGTGGTATACAATTGAATTCCCTGTCACAAATGGGACAGAAGTGGACCTCCTGTAACAATCTCTGCCTCGTGGTTTTGGTTATTTGCTCTAAATTCTCTTGACTGTTGCAAGGGTAAGAAGGTGCTCTACCAGGACACAATGGTAGCCATCACCATCATCCTGCTTAGAGGTCTGGCTGGAAATTGCCTGCAGTTTAGAAAAGCTTTCCTTTTAATTTAGTGCATATGTGAAATAAATTATACTATGGAATGGTGCTGTCAAATATTTATTTAGTATCTCAGTACTTGGACTCACTCGCCAATCAGATAAAATTAGGTTTGAATTCTTTGATACTGACATCATTTTCCTAACTTACAAATTCACTCTCAGACACAGAAGTAACGAATGTTTGCATTGGCCCGCTGTGAATAGCAGCGATGTTTAGGAATTTTAATGTACAGTTTAGTGTTTTCATAATGTCACTGTGAATCAGTGCTTAATTTTAGCTGGAGACAGCTTTGTCCTTAAACTACTTCTTGTGTTTTCCTATTTTCTAATTCAATCTGAGTGTTAAAGTTGGCTCCTTTTAGATGATTTGCATAGAGTTTCAAAGCATAGGGTTTCCCAGGACATTACTAAGCAGCAACAGTGGCTGCGAAGCCAAGTGTATATTGCTGGGTCAACAAGATTGGCTTTTAACAATCAAACAGAAAACATAATTGAGAATAATGACTAGTATTTTGAGAAATGTTTTACTGTATGTGTTACTGTGCCAACGTCTACATGATCCTGATTATTATCTCTCATAAAAATAGCATATGAACTTGTGAAGTTTATGAAAATAAGAGCTGCTCTAAAACGTGCTGAAGACAGTGAGACTAGTTTAAAAATAGCTTTTCTTCTCTGATACTTGCTTCATACAGTATGATAAGGAGTTGTGTTGTGCCTTCAGCACTTAGATGAAAATTTTGTGTGCAGTTAACCGTGTAGTATACAGAAGTAGCATCTTAACTGGATTCATTTGGTATTGCTAGAGGTTGGTCAGAATCCAGAAACTAAGCACAGACAAAAATATGGGTTTGCTGAATTTGCTTGCTGAAGCGCAGTAAATCCAAAAAGCATATAAGCTCTATTAGCACTGCATTCCCATTGTGTATTTACCTATTTTCTGTGTTGCAATACAGAGTTTTATCACTGTCAATTTTCAGTCAGATTAACAGAGCATATTTGAATAAGTTTTGCTTGGCCAACATGAAAAAAGGAAAACCGTGCATGAAAATTGGTGGGAGCAACTCATTTTGAGTCTTCAGTTTTTCAGGTCTCTGGTTGGATTTTCCTTAAAGTCTTGTCTGTGTGGCTGCCTTACTGATGCCTACATCACTAGTGAGGGATCACCAAAGCTCTTGGGAGCACTGGGGGGAATGTTGCTGAAGCCAGTAGTGGCCAACAGTAGAAACACAGAAAGGTGAGAATGCCTCTGTGCATCTGTCAGGTGAAAAGAAACTGCTCTGTATATATGCTGACTGCCAAGGGTAAAACTTGAAGAATTAGGTTAGTTGGGCAGTTAGAGGGGAAAACAGTTACTTTCTTAAGCATTGTAATATAGGAATTGGCATCACAACAAAACTGTAACTCTGGTGGCTATTTTACTCTTCATTGATTAAAAGCCCCAACTGTGCTTTGATGAGGACTGTTTCTGTTTCACTGAGCCACACCATCTTTTCACTAGAAGTTATAATGGAAACAGCAATTGGATATAACCATATACAGTCTAACCTGGTAATATCAAGCCCTGCTTCTGTGAGACCACTTACATCTGCAGTCATATAGAACAGCCTGTTAGGGGATTATCCAGAACAGAGTGAGCTCAGGCTGAAGAAATCCCAAAGGGTACTTTTGTACTCAGAATCCCTCAGTCATAACCAAGTACGCAGCTTCTCTACTTTTCACATCATGTTATGCACAACCAGCCCATACAGAGTATCACTTCCACCATTTACAGTGAAGAAGGCCAAGAAAACAAGGCAGAGGAACTGAGGAGCTGAAATTGCGGTGTGTGGATGGATGGCAGAGCTTTTTCTTGTGGTTCATTGAATAAAATGTTTTAGAACTATAATGTGGTAGATTAAGCCACCATTACTAGAAAGGAACAGGGTCTGCAAGTAGATATTTTCCTTACAAAGTGGTCTACTGACTGAAAACCTGGAGCACCATCAGAGTTCAACTAATTGAGCCAGACAGCTTGTTAGACTGTCTTATAAAAGCTGGATGTCTGGCTAGATAGCTTTTTGGCACTTTGAAGAATGGAAAGGCAGATTTATGAACTGGACAAATGAGCATTACAGTCAGGAATTTTTCAAACAGTTTGGCTCTATCTGAGACCCTCTGACTTTCAAAAAGATGCTGCAGCTCCTAAATGCACCATTCAGCCTCAGATACTGTTGCTGATTTTAAGCACCTTCCTGTGCATTTCACCTAAAGAGGCAGGGGATAAGTTTAGACTCCATTTTATCCCCGTTTACCCAGTAACATGAAAGCTTGAAAACAACAAGAAGGTTCAGGAGGGGGATAGGTGTGCATGCACATAGAGGAGGAACAGGGTGATGTTAACATGTAGAAAGAGCTTCATGCACTTCTGGAAAGGTGGACCTCCATCTATATTCTCTTAGTATTGCTGAGACTTCAGAAACATTCAGCTTCCTCACAACATACATATGTTCACAGCGGGCATGCATCGCTATGATACACCCATAAATCTCTCGTGTTAGGCTCAGTTTGGACAGGGATTGCTGAATCCTTTCCATGGCTTATTCTCAGGAATTAAGCCCTAACTCACCGTGTGCTGAGCTACACTGTTGATTAGTCTCCATATCCTCACCACCAGCAAACAGCCAACAGCAGCACTGCCAAGGTTTCTGCACTTGTTTCTGTCTCTTCTGTGTTGAACGTCATTCCAGTTCAGATCCATCAAAATATCCAGCGCAGACACTGAAACACTGTGGGCAGAAGAATACACAAATCAGAACTTCTTGGAAAAACCCAGTCTCTGTAATTGTAAATAGCTGGTTTTCTTCATTGTATGCTATTTCCTGTATGCATTTTGCTCTTTCTGATTTCTGAGCTTTAGATCAGCTTCGAGTGGAATGGATGGATCCATGCCTGAAAATGACTGAAAAATCAGGTAGAAGCTGCACAGAGAGGAGCATGTTGTGTGTTTTGCAGCCTGTTAATCAGACAAAAAATACCATGACACCTACCAGGGTGCCAGACACCTGAGCTGCACAAACAGAAGGAAACAACTAAGAACAGGGAACACTTGCAACTCATTTTTTGATGCCGCTGCTCCCTCTCCTAACAAAACAAAATAGAAGATGAGAGTTAAACACTTTTTGTACATCACAATTAGGAGAAGTTTCTCATTTAAGCTAGGCCATTTCTGAGGCATGGTTGTTAAAAGCAAATCAAAGCAAATTGGAGGAAACCAAATCCCCTCCAGACCCAGGAGGAAGACGGTGTTTTGGCTTAGCATGTGCCCTTCTCACCCTTGGGAACCTGAGAACAAATCATGTTCACCACTTGCCTGCACTGTCACAGTACTGCTCGTTTTTGTCATCATTTGCTATCTGTGGCCACACGAGGCCATGTGCCCTAGAAATGAGCTGGAAGAGCATGTTGGTTTCAGAGCCAAAATCAGCACCCATCCTCATTTAGGAATTGAGAAGGGAGGAAGCACAGCGTTCCCAAAATCCCTCTATTCCTTGTTTCAGTCACTGCTGCTTCTTTTCTCCAGTTTTCAGGGTGCACACTGCTGGTTTGCTAATTTGTAGGTGATAGGTTTAAATGGTCAGTCTTTAGAAATCCTGTGCTAATAAATAGGTAAGAGTAGAAGAGGAAGCAAATGGATGGAGGAAGCTCAGATTGAGTTTTGGCAAATCCTCCACTTGATCTGCGTTGCAGTGTTGCCAGTGCTAGGTGTTCCAAACTCATATGTGATGAGGGTGGCTTAAAAATAATCAATTTGGAGTTCCTTTTTATTTGCCTTCTGGCTTAAAAAGAATCAATCTGAGGTTCCTTTTATTTGCCTTTGGTTTCCGAGCCTTCAGGGTATGCTCAGATAATGTTTTCTCAGAAACCACGTGTGCTAGAAGGCTGCTTTCTCTTTTCCAACTAGAAATTGCTATTTCTCAAGTCAAGCCCCAGCCCTATGCTAAGGCTTCAAGTACCAAACAGCATGAGATGTGCAATAACCCACTAGAGTCACAATCCTTCATCTTGTTCCCTTCATCTTTGGTTTTATTTTTCATAGGTAAGCATGGAATGACAGAAGTAAGAAAGTGAACAAATTAGTATGAATAAAGACATGAGAAGTTTTTAGTTAGGAATTAGGGTAGGAGGGGCAGCAACTTAATAGATGAAATAGAAAACAAAGGAAAACAAGGGTGGAAAGAGAGATGAAGTGGAAGGCTGGCAGTGTTCACAGACATAGAGAAAGAGAGAGAGCAAAGCAAAGCAAAGAGGAAACATCATCCTGCATATATGTACCCTTTCAGTACAGCAGCTGCTCTGAGGCTCTGGAAGCTATCAGCACCATAAATAGCTCTGTATCTGTAATTAATTATTTGAAGCTGTGCCAGTATTTAACCAAGGATTAGCCCTGCCTAAGCAAATGGTCAGCATGTGGACCTCTGGAGACTAGGTGTTCTCAAGCTTTGAAATGTTGCACACTCATGTTGTTCTGCTTATATGTGTCTTCTGGAGGGCCAAGTTAACTTGAAATGCAGAGATCTTTGAGGGTTGGGTTGGGGGAACACTCTTTAAGTTCTTAGGTCTGAAATGAAACCTGCAAGATTTGTTTCCTCTAGCAGGTATATATCTCTGCTGAGGGCTCTGTCTACTCTTCTATAGCTTGACTATACGTGGTGTCTGGCTTTCAGAAGGCTTGAAAGAGTAGTTCAGCAAAACACACTGAATTCTGGATATTTCTTCAAAGTTCTCATTTTTAGAATTTCTTCCAATTTTATCCCTCTGTATATTTTTTGCTGGTGTGTCTCTTGTAGCATTCCTATCCCTATCAGTTGATGTAGAATTGTCTTTTCATTCTTCTTTTATTAGACTTTTAGATGTTTTTCTCTCTACTCCCCAAATCCAAGTTGTCCTACTCAATGTACATTGAACTGCCTCCCATCTCCTTTTAAATCTGTCAGTGAATTTGCAAGAATTCTGGCTATAACATTCATCTACTCTTTCTTACAGCTTGTGAAATAGATGCATCATGTTTAGTTCCCTGTTTAGCCATTCTGTGCATCCTGTGTCCCCGTGGAACAAAGAGGCATCAGTAAGTTATGTACATAGGTCAGGAGGCTGGATTTACCTCTGCTATACTTAGTTGGTGAGTCATATTTAATCTAGGGTAAACATCAGGAATTTTTATCCCTCAGATTTCAAATGCAAAGCCCAAAATAAGAGGTTCCTTATACACTCCACCTGGATGGAAGGATTCTCACTGAGGGCTGAACAAGAAACCAGAGAAGTCTAAGGAGAACCATAGAAGCAGCAATATTGTGACTTGGATGGAAAGCCAAGAATGTTCTAGTGGTACAACCCTGACTAATAAAGAATGTTGAAACACTAAAACAATAAACCTCTCTCTATTACAATCAGAGGCACAGAATATTTGGACTCGCATTCATCTGCAAAGCTCCCATGCATCCACCTCTCCTTCCTGAAGACTGCTTGTCTTATTAGTAACTATATGCTCCACAAGAACAACAAAGAAACTGAAAGACACCACAAAAAACCAGTAAGATAAAGATAAAAGATGGATTGGTAAATACTCTATAATCATAGACTGAAACAGAATGAGCAGGTCTTATTTTAGGCACTATCCACTGGTCAGTAAATACATTGCTGATTTCAAGTAAGCTTTTAATAAAGTAGCTTGGTCAGCAGTGCCTCAGCTACTGAAATCAGATAATATTTATTGTACTATTAAATACTGGTTACAGTTACCTTCAAGAATGACTTTCCTATTCCATAATGTTTTTTCTTTCCAAATACTGAGCTTTAATTCTAGCCTCATTTCATGCTTTAGAGCATCTTTATCAGACATTTACTGAAACACATCACGTGCTCGTAAGATGCACAGAAAAAAGTTCTCCAAGTGGGAAGCTTTAGCTACAAACCTAATTGTGGAGGTATCAGCATATGATGAGGTCTGCAACGTTAGATCTGTGCCTGGAAATCACCTAGTGCCAGGTCCTGAGCTGCAAAAATGAAGGAGCAAGGAAAACACTTCTCTTTCGTTCTTTCCCTGCCTCTGTCTCATAGACCCGCACAAGCACACCCGTGTGTGCGTGTGCATGCACGCATGCACGTACTCACAAAAAGCTGCTGTTTGGATTCAGTTCTACCAGCCTCTTTGTGCAGTTACAAACTGCAGATGTTCCGAACTCCAGGGCACGGTTTGATTTCATTTGAAAATGAAATATATGACTTCTATATTCAAAATACAATGAGTAATCTCCTCAAGAGCAATATTCAACCCCTGGACTGGCCCAGGTATCCAGAGTTACTACAGATTTGCTTATAGAGCTAAAATGATCAGTTCTTTGAGGACACACAGTGTTGGTTTTCTTTTCCAAATGAGGGAGAATACTTCTTTTCTTTTTTTGAATAAATATTTTAATATAAAAATATCCTGGCTACTTCCCCTGCTAAGAGTGTGTGTTTTCATGTCAGCTTAAAATTAACATTAACAGCACACATGTATTTTTTAGCCAACAATAGCCCACTGCTATTTGTGTCATGGGCAATGAAACATGATGGTTGCAATGTCAGTAGGAGCCTTACATTTGTGGATACACCAATTACAAACTTCAACTCAAACCTGTTTGCAAGAGCTGACCAGTTCAAGGGGCTGACTCACAGACTGTTAAAACCAGTTACTGAGTTTGGTACACAAATTAGGTTGTTGCCCAACCCCAGTTGTCCCTATGGCTTGTAGGGCACACTTTAACAGCTCTTTCAGTGTTAATCAGCTCCTGACAACTGGACTTACTGTAAGGGTGGAACTTTAGATGTTGTGGATGGTTATCTGGCCAGTGATTATGGTTTGAATATTGTGTATCCACTTTCCCTGACAGAAACTGGAGCACTGCACTGAGAAGGAGAAGATGCAAGCTGGTGTTCCCAAAGTGTAACCTGGTCACTGTAAAACTGGTGGCAGGTAGGTCTGCTGTTGTAAGTTGCTTAGGTATTTGATCTTCTTTGAAACCATGTTCTCAGTATCATCATAGAGCCCAAGACAACTGCCCCCTGCTCATACCATCACCTGGCAGAGGACCCTGACATTGGCTTTGAGTCAACTGCACTTCTCTTGGCCCTGTGTCTGTCCAGCAAATCTGGCCCTACTTCTTCAACCTTCTTCCTGCTGGAAAAGCTGAGTGACCGCACAAGTCTCACAAACTAAAGAGTTGGAGAGAAGATGCAGAAGAGTTTGAGAAAAAACCTGATAAAACATCTTTCCTGAAAAGATGGGAAGCCACAGTGGGCAGGGGTGTGTGTGGGGGAACGACTGAGAAAACAGGAATTAGGCTGCCCCAGGCAAAGACCTGAAGAGCTTGATCTTTCTCTTCTATTCTCCTTCTCTCCAGGCATCAGTGCCCCAGGCTCCCTCAGTGGTTTGGTACCATCTGCATCCACATTAGCCTTTCCAATCTACTCTCTCTCATGCTAATTCCTCCAAGGATCTTTGAATAAAGTCCTAGTACATCACTCAGCAGCTTTCACAGTTGGACCTCTTTCACACCTCCCTCCAAGGTGTGCAGGTACTTGAGGAGAGTGGAACTGAGCATCTTGGAGCTAAGATGCCAAGCATGCCATTACTAAGGTCACTCTAACTTTTTAGTAAGACAATAGAGCATATGAGAAAGGTAAACGATGAAGAAGCTTTGAGGCTTTCTGGTCACAGATGCTCATTCATACTTGGGAAGGAAATACACTTCCACACTCCCTGTTTTCCCTTCCTCCAGTTAGCACACTTAGCTTTCACAGCTGGATCTCTTTCATCTCTCTCTGCAAGATATGCAGGTATTTGAGGAGAGTGGAACTGAGCATCTTAGCTCCCACATGCTGATTTTGGCATATCATGTCTGTTTACTGTGACAGCCTGCCGTAAAAACCTTTTGCTTCAGCAGAGCCCTGTGCTCTGTTTGGCCCAGCCTTTGTTCCACCTTGACCTTGAACTACAGGCACTGAGATAAAGGATTTGCTCTTGGTCACATCCCCAGCAGCTGAGAACCTGTGGAGTGGATCAAGTCACAGGTATAGCCACATAAGCATGCCATAAACTTGTTGACCCATTTGGTATTGTGAAATGCTGAGGTTTAGGTGGGCTGTATTTCAGAGGTCTGTGCACTAAGATGTCAAGCAAACTGAGTCAATATGTAGATTTTGGGCCGTTTAGCATCTGACCACTCAGCTTTTAAACACCAGCTGGGCTTTATCCAAAGCCATGGGTCTGTAACACAGCATCCAGTTGTGTCGCACACAGCACTAGAGGGCAGAGCTAACAGCTAATGAGAAATTCAGGGTGCCTTAGGGACCAGGGAACATACATTATTATGGAGTTAAACTTTTAGGAGGCTGAGACACAAAAGTCAAAATATGAGGTGACTAGTAAAATAAATGGCACATTAATTGCAATGCTGGAAGCATGACAAACACTACAGACATGGCTTTGTGTACTTCCCACAGTCCTGCTTGGGAGCATTTGCAGCTCTGAGAGATGCCACTTCAGGGTTTCTGCACACCTCCTTCTCCCGTATTCGCAAGGTTCTGTTTGCAAAAGGGAGAACTAGACCTGTGCCTTTGGAAAGCAAAGCTGAGCTGCTGGAGCTTATCAATTTGCTGGAGCCAAACTCTTCCTGCCATGGGTGCTCTGGCCCTGTAGTATTCCTGGGTCTCTGTGCAATGGGAATCATGGGTGTCTGGAGGGACTGAAGATGGGAGTGGATAGAGAAAGTCTTGGAATCTGTGATAAATGCTGGAGTTCAGCTGTTGCTTGCTGGCCCATGTTGGCTCTGTGTGTCCAGTGACGTATATCTCAGAGCATCACCTGCAGTATGGCACCACACTGATGCAGGTATGGGTGTTTGTGTGGACACTGCTTCAGAGGAGGCTCCTAGCATCAGTAAAATCTGTAGAAAGGGACTGTCTTTCCTCTGGCTGGTGCCAAGGGAGATGAGTCACAGCCTCAGCCTGAGGCAGACAGCACGTACCACCTAAGTAGATGTAGGTAACCTTGAATTTAACTGCTCTCTTGCATCTAACTGAAGACCATGGCTGGTGAAGGTTAGAGGGTGTGAGAAAAGGAGGGTGAAACTGGAACAGGAGTGGCTTGTCTGAAGGCTGAAGGTGGGAATTGAGGCAAGGTATTAGATTCTGTCCCTACCCAGACTTTTACAGGTGCCCACAGGGACCAAAGACAAACCCTATTGCAAAACTGGAGCACTTTTTTTACACTGCTACATAATTTTCACCCATTAAACTGCTGCAAGCTTGCAGGAAAAGAAGAAAGGAAAAGTTATTGCTTTCCCCTTGGTCAGATACCACCGATCAAAGCCAGGCAGGCATTTGGTTTACCTCTGTTGGTCAGGAAAAAGAAGGAAGTTAATTTTGTGCATCACTCATACTGTGGCTGCTGTTGCATGGCCAGCCACCTTCATGCTTATCTTGAGACTGCTCCGTCTTCAAGAAGTGAAGTGTGATTTTCACACTGATTTATATGATTTTACAATGATTTATATGAGTTGTGGCCTGTCCTATGACAACACCTGACACCTAATGTGATGTAAGAATCGCTCTTTCTCAGGGTCAGCAGCGCTGGGACACAGGTCCCTGTGTTAGACACACCACCCACAAAGTGGCGCATATGCCTTTTCCTTCATTTCCCCTGTCAGCTCCCTGAATTACTTCCAGGTAGTGCTGCACGTTTCTACCTTTTCCTTTAATTAGGTGCAAACACTCTGTATAAATAAAAGAGAACGTTCCCTGCAGTGAGTCGGCTGTTGCAGGCTGCCAGACACTGAAAAATGTTTGTCTCTTTTCCTGTTACTTAATAATTCCCTCTTTACAAACAAAGAAATCTTTCTCTCCCTCTTTTTTGCTTTCCCTTCTCCAGTTGGCTTTTGGGGGTTAGTAGCTTGGATACAGCTGCAGAATAAGTTTGGATCCAAGTGTACAGTAGGTGTACTATCCCTGAACACAATAGGTGTACAGTACTACCCAGGGTTCCTGCCTGCCTTTCAGTCACACAGTCTCCATACCCTTTAGGAGGTGTCAGTCATTGCAGTGCTTGTATGTAAATGCTGTATTGTCTGTTAGGTATTTCAGATTCCTTTACATGGTGCTTGGCAAGCCGAACCATAATTCTTTGTGTCCTGTTTCTAGCAGCAGTTCAAGTCACAGACTTCAGGAAAGCTGTCATCCCCCATAATAATGCCATGGCACTACAAAGGTATCTATAAAGAAACTTAGGTCGATTTACTAAGAGTATATCAGAATGGCATGTAAAGTTGGTTACAGTTATCTCCATCTATATGTGAAGGGAGTCTGAAGAGGTTGTGCAAAAGCATTAGCAAGCTGTAGAATCCAAATTCTCTCAGTTTACACCGTTCTCAACACTGTGTCTAGGGAGAGCCATCATCAGTTTGTCTGGCCTGTAGAGAGTCAACTGTTTCATGACATTTACGTGTATCAACAGCTATCTAAAAGCTTGGATATGATAACTCATACCTGGGTATGGATCACCACAATGGGTTTTGGAGGTATCCAGTAGAGCCATCATCTTGCACAGCCTCTGCAGCGGAGTGTATGGCACGTAGCTGTATGCCTCAGTTATTTCTGTGTTTATCTCTTTTCTACTTCTTTTGGAGACAGTACTTCAGAAGCTCCAGACTATATGATAAATTCTAATAATCACGCTGGTTACAGCAATTTAATCACCACCTTCATCACATATTAATGTAGATCTCTTTAAAAAAGAAAAAAAACAACTAAGATTTAGGATGCGAATTAAACCTAAAGCCTGTATTTCATTTAAATTAATTTCTGTAAGCTAAATTATGCAGACTGTCATCATATGAAGCTATTGCATTATGCAGAGAAACAAACGGCATTCATGCTTTAGTGACAGAGAGGTACCCTTTACTGAACAGAAGATGTATTTCTATTGTGCTTTATTCCGATATGAAAAGTGACCTTTCCTATGACTTTCCAGCATTCCTCAAAGACCAGATTCTTTGCCTGCTGCAGCACTTGAACAAATCTGCCAGCATATTCCCTGCTTTGCTTGAGATTGCAAATGTTTCTGAGAGTGTCTATTTGCTCAAGGCCTTAGGATCCTAAACCTATCTTGCAAAGGCTTAAGATCATGTGCTAGAATTTGCACAATTGGAGCCCTTGCATCTATAATGTTTATAGTACATGAATTTTTAATGGCAGAAAGTGAATATTCCTCAAAGTAGCTATGAAGAGACCAAATACAATAATCTCTATTGTAAATACACATGTTCCTATTTTCAAATGTGTCTTTGTTCACTTATATTTCCTTTAAGTGTTTTATTTAGTACTGAAAAATTCACTCTAATGTGAATGACATATTCCAGATGTAGAGGTATATAGATGGTCTTCAGGTACTAGATGCCCTATTATTGTGTGCTTCACAGCACTTGAGTGCTTTGTGTGTGTGCATTCCTATGTGTGTGTACATACTTTATGGCCCACTGCCTTCACATGTTTTACTCTCTGTGTAAAAGTTTGCATATAGTGAAGCACTGTTCTATAACATATCACTGTTGGCACATTCTCTCCTCCCAGGGAAGGCACAATCTCAGAGCTGTGTAAAGATGCACGTACAATCCATCTTTTGTAACGTGTCATAATGCATTGTACATCATACACTGAATAGTTTGACCAGTGTGCTACTGTTGTGCTGTGAATGCCAGAGGTTCTGAGCAAAAGCTTGTATCTGTTCCTAACCATCTTAACTTCCAGATCTCATTTTGAGCTTTTGGTTCCAAGAAGCCCAAACCTTAAAGGCAGGATTTTTGACTGATTAATCTTGATTTCAAGAAAAAACAATGTGTGCATCATTTCCATACAAAACCTAACCAGCTTTATGTAAACCTTCCAAAACGCATTAGGAGCAGGGATTTTTTATTAGATCAGAAGGACAACTGTGTGGCAGTGAGGTACTTACCTTCCAGAGGTTAATAACTGTTAAGTGTCCTTACCTTACAGACTTACTCTATGGTGGAGATGGGATGACAAGAAGGAGCCAGATTATTCCACGAACTGTTCATGCCTTCAACAAGGAAACGATCCTGTGGCCTGTTGGAATTCTTTAAAATCAGTAAGATGCTCTGCTCAAGAATACAAGCTGAGATTTTCCAAGACAGGAGCCAGAGTGGCAACATGCCTTTCACATATATCAACACAAGGAAATGATCCAATTATAGCAAAACTAATCCAACAGACCTTTGGAATTTTAGGTGGAAGTCAGGAAGATGCTGTCCTTTCCTCCAGCTGCTTTGTCCAAGCTCATGAGGACAGCGAGGGGCCAACAAAGTCATCAGCCCTATGACAAGTGTCAAGGAAACCTGGAGCTATTGCTGTGGTCACATCAAATCTCTGTTAATGTCTGTGTGTCTTGTGGTAATTACTCAGTTTCACAGCATCTCTTTGCTGTCTCTCTAAGTGTGCAGATTCATAATCTTCTCTCATCATTTTGTGACCATGGCTTGTTAAAATAGGGGTGGAATTATTGGTATATTGGGGGTTAAAACTGTGGTTTACACCATTAGATATTCCACCAGTGAAAGAAACACAGATTAAAAGAATGCTACCATTTTCCCTTGCCTTTTCTGTCATGTTGCATGTTAATTTCTGTTGTACAGAGCATACAGTTTCCCTTGGAATGAAATGCGCTTACATGGTTACATCAACTGTCTCACATTAAGGATGGAGTCAGTAAGGAACTGCCCATCCTTCTAATTCGGGAGGTGTTCCTTACCAATCAGGCTGGCAAGGCAGTGTAAAGAAACCTGCTCCATCCCTGTTCTCTGGCAAAACAGAAAACTCAAAGCTACCACTCTGAAAGCTCTCAGCACGTACAGTGGGCATAAAGACAGGGGAGGAAGCTGTGATCCTTTGAAAGCCGACAGGATCAGAGCATTATCTGCCCAAATTAGTCAAACAAGTATTTCTAAAGCTTCTAGTACTGTGGTGTTACTTGCTTCTTTCAGCATCAGATACAGAAGTTCCTGAGCTTCAGTCAGGCTGAAACCAACACTGGGCAGGTCCATTCTTATCAGAAGATGCCTGCAGCTGCCTACCAGCACCTTGTCATGTGCAGTGAGGAGGGTCAGCTCCTCACTCCTGTTCTGGTGGCTCAGGATTTCGAGCAGATTTAGCATTTTTATTCCTTTTTTTTTCTTTTTATCCCCAGCTTCAAATTTCGAAGGGAAAAAATGTTAAGAAGCTGAAATAAAAGCAGAATCGGATGGGAACATGCAAACAGCATTGCTGGGTCCTGCTCCGTTCCAACAGCAACACAAAACTATTCCGTTTATTTATTCAGCGAAATAAACCCTGGCATCACTACCGGGATGTTTCCTCTTATTCTGGGGGTTTGTTTTGAGTTGCGTTGGGACAAATATAGGATGAATGAGAACAAGGGACAGATGTCAGTGCTGTTAAGTGCTAGTGGGAGTTGGAAACTCCTTTCATCAGCTGCTTTCAGAGCGTTCAGATTTGACCAGCACCATTCAGCTTGTCCAGGAGTGTTGACAGAGACGAGCTGACAGACTCCCATTTCAACCTCCAGCTCCTTATACCCATCCTGAACCTGGGATCTGAAACAGCAGGATTATCCCATCCCAATCCTGATCTTCAGGGAGGCTCAGATACCATGGTCCCATGCCATTTGTCCCCTTTACCTGAAGACTCTCACCGCAGGAGCCCTGACCTACAGCCCTCAGCAGCAGCACTGCCTGATTCATGTTGTAGAGAGAAAACACTCCCCACATCTGAACCCATCCCTCCAGAGACGCACAGCTAAACCCACAAACTCACCATGTACCAGCATCAGCTACCTAGTTGCCCTTCTCTCAGCCAGAGGTTTCCTGTCCTTCCCCCCCAGCCCCTCTTCACTCCCTCCTGCCTTTTACATTGCTCACACCGTGCTCCATTAGGTATTCACTAACAGGGCGATGTGACTTTTCACACCAGCTCTCTGCATGCACTGCCCTGCAGACTAGGCTGGATAAAGCCTCTCCCCAAACCCTGCTGTCTGGACCTGCCCCCCCCCCCCAACCTTCCCCTCCCCTTCACATCAGCCAAGCCAAGGATTCCTCTCTCCCTCCCTCTTTCTTTTTCCACCCCTCCCGCCTTCAGCGCACACCCAAGATGCAGGCTCCTGCCGAGGGAAAGTGCTCCTTGGAATCATCACCGCAGACCCCGCTGCGAAAGTGCAGAGGAGGAGAGAGGAAAAGCTTTGGCAGCCAACCTCCTGCGGCTGAGGGCTCCGCAAGCAGGGCAATGGCTTCAGGCTCTCAGAGCTTCTCTCTCACCTTTCTCCAGGGCGTGGGATCTGCCTTCTTCATCCTTCAGATCATCTCTGTTCAGGCTGATGGTGAGTTCCCCATTCAGTGCGGGCTGGGGTTGCTGTGGCTGGAATGAGAGCTGTCTGTTGAAACGTGTTATTGCATAGAAAAAAACCCCAAACCAACAAACCCAAACTTCTTTTTTTTTTTTTTCATAAGAAACTTAAATACACGCCCAAGTTTGGGTTAGGAAATGTCTGATTCAGAGCATTTCAAGACTCTGCAAATACCCTGGGGTTAAGCAGAGAAAGGAAATAAGATCCCAGAAGGATAAGATTATTTTATTACAACAAAACGACAGGAGAGTGAACTTTTCCAGAGGAAATAAGAATAATGGGGCAAAGCCAGAACACAAATTAGAAGACTCAGCTATGTTTTAGGAGAGCTCTCTTTATAATTAAAAGTATGTTTTCCCCAAAGCACTTCCCTATCTGCCCGCTTCAGATGCCCCCCAACATCGATTTATACAGGCAGGTACTTGAGGAGGGAAGACAAAAAGTGAAGGGCTTTTGTAGCCTTTTGTGCTCAGTACCACGCACGCTGAAGGTGACTGCTCACCTTTCTGCACATGAGTTTCATCTGCACTCCACTGCCGAGGGATGCGATCAGGACATGGATGTGGTTGAAGCACCAGCTACCGGTTACTCTGAAACGGGACCTTAGCCTTGACAATAATCCTGAATAGCTGCAAGTTTCCAGTAGCCTTTTAATCATTGAGGCTGTAGTAATGATGACCAACTTGCCTCAGCAAAAACACAGCTTCTCTTTGAGACAACTGTGTTTTTCCCTGGGAGAGCAATGCTGAATGGCCACTTCTTCTCCACTCTCACAGCTGCGATAGATTTATGCCTGGTCTCAGGGTGTTTTTACTTCAACGCACTAATCCTTTACCGTCTGTGCCTGCTGCATTAGTCCAGAGATCTTAAACATTATGGGGCAATGTAATGCCCTCTTTTTTTCCTCTTTAACCTAAATTTATGTCAGCTGATGAGAAAGTATGGCAAAGGAAAGGGGGAAAGTGAATCTCGCCTGTATGTTGCTACCACCTTGCTTAAAATACCCATTATAAAACAGAACCCTGTCTTGTAAATGTGGAGAAAATTGCTTTTCATTAAGAATAAAGCGAAATGAATGGGTCAGGCAACTGTCCTGTGTTGCAGGAGGCAAAACTATGACTCTGCTCTTAGGAAATCCTCCTTCCCTAGCAAAATGCCTCTGAAATGAACTAAAAAGCAATGCATACCCATGAAGGAGTGCTCTCCACTGAACACAGGTAGGGACAGGACAGGAATAAGTAATTTCTCTTGCTAATAATGTTACATCTGAAGAATTCCCTTACCTTTTCAAGAGCACAGACCAATCTGTATTGCTTCTATAGGATTAATGGTATATTCTTGGCTCCTAAACAGCCATCCCCTAAAAGAGAAAGGGAAAAAGTATGTTGGAGATTGCCTTATGTCGGAGTTCATGACAGTTTTTAGTTGTCATTCAACAGTTTGTTCATATTGAATGGTTCAGGGATTATAAGCAAGGGTTAGAATCTCTGAAGTATATTACAGTTGTAGATCCTCACTATAATAGTGTGTTTTCCATTTTCATTTAAGTATCAATGTGAAAAATGTGCAAGTCCTCATTAACGTGCTCTTCAGTGTGTTTTCCTAAGATTAATATTCCAGCAGACAGCTGTAACACTGTCCTATAAACTACCTGGCTTATTACACATTGATACAGAAGAGAACATTATGTGAACTTCAAAATTTCCCACTATGTGTACTTTACATGTTTAAGATCTGAGAGTATGAAACAGGGCTAATGTGTTCTTTTAGAACAGATTCTGACCTGATCCAGACAGGAAACCACCTTCTCCTTTGCTCAAGTTGTAGGTGAAAAGACAATTGTGCTACTCTGATACATACAAATCTTAAGTGCCAAAGGACCATCCTGGGTGACACATGTATGTGTGTATTTGTTAGTTTTAACTGAAATTAAGTGGCTTTTTTGCAATGTGCTGAAGGGGTTTTGAATTCACCTCATAAAAACCCTGTGAAATTCAGACTGGCCCCTGTTAGAGGCAAACCTCTGAAGCTGATTGCAGCGTATATCCCTAAGGAAGACTTAGCTTTATTATCATCTCACACACAAATAATGACAGAGAGCAGGCAATTAAACTGCAGACCATCAAGGTCCAGTGAAGATGTAAAGCCTCAAAGCTTAATTGATCTCTTTTGCCTAGTATTTGCCACATACTAATGCACATACTGCTGTAGTGCACACAGACTCCAGAAAGATCAACGTAAGTAAAGACCAACCAAGGTAAACACCGAAATAAAAGGTGGCTTTGTTTCATTTTTCAGGTTTTTTACCATTGAAATGTGCTTGCTTATAGCTATTTAGGTTGGGGTCAGATGGACAGAAGGCTTCTCAAGGGCTTGTTCTTGCTCTGACATACCATGGGGTGCCATTAGTGTTAGTGCAGTTACTGGAGGATAATACAGGTTATCGTGATGGGTCTCAATTACACCCATGCAAATGCAGGCTTTTTAAATCCTTTGCATTTGCACTGGAATAGGAGAACAAGGATGCAGCTTCTTGTGTCCTACAGAAGAATCATCTGCTTCCTTCTTGCACTTTTGACTCACTCTTTTGTCTTTTCACAGCTGCTAATAAAATACCCATAAGTGTGAACCACATGCTTCTGCAGAGTACTTGCTCTGAGACTTAGCATGTCAGGAGAGAATGATAGCCCTTTATCTGCCTTATTAAGACACTCTTGATTTGAATAAATGTGCTAATTGCAAACTTCACTCGTTGTTCCAAAGTGCAGTTGGTCGGTTGCCTGAATTTGGGCTCTATGGTAGATGTACAGATCAAGGGAGTCAACTGGTAGTGACCATATAGAGTGACTGCAGAGGTTGCAAACGGAAGGCTCCTGAATGCAGAAAGCTAGGCACAATTAGGTGAGGATCTGAGGTACATACTTCTGAGCTAGAACCAAACATGTCTGATGTCAAAGATAAGCAAAAAATCCTACTATACTCTTTCCTTTAGCTTGCTTTGCACCTTTTCTGGTAAGGAAGAAGAAAAAAGTGTACTTCTCCTGTCTGGACACTTGCATTTGAGCAGCAGGTGTGTAAGGACTGGAGGCTCCCACCTGCAAATAGCATGTATTCTTTTATGATGCAAAACCAAACATGTAAGCAATCCCAACTACCTGATCCTAAAGCATGAAGTAAAACTAAAGTTTAAGGTCAACCTGCATTTAGCTGAGGAGGAGCTAAAAGGTCACCTCCCAGTTTTGCTGTTTTCCTGATGATATTTTCAGTACTTTGAATCAAATATGACACCATTACTTTAGTCTCTCACAGCAATAAACTCCACATTCATGAATGAGCAGCAGAACTGGTAATTATCCGAATCCCTGCTTGTAATTGTACAGATTTACTGGAAATTACTATTACAATCAAGGCTTTTGATACACACAGCCATTGAAATGAAGATTATATTGCTCTTGAAGCACAGGAGTGAGCTGCCCTTCCTCTGCTCTCTTTTTCCTCAACTGGAAGTTTTTAACATTTAAGTAAAAATAAATTAGGCTCCTCATTTGCCCATCTTTCACCACATTTATTATCTATCAGTTCAGATAGAACTGATCAGGTTCTGTACTTTGATCTAGTATCATGTCATGAGACCAGCACAATGGCCGTGCCTTTTAAAGTGCTTTCATTCTCTATTACTTGTGGAGACATTTCTATGTCAAAGTGTATTTGGCTATGCAGTTTTCTGTCTCTTCAAGCATGATGCAAATCCTGACAAAGACATGAAGAACTTTGAACTCATTTCAGTGAGCTTTGAACAGTGCCTGGATGCTGCAGGAGAATTTCTTGTTGTATCTGTTACTGTAGTAGAATAAATCAGCCAAATTCTGTTGTCTTGGTAACAGAGAAAATTCTGCTAATTCCACTAAGACTCCTGAAAGTATGAACAAACAGGGCTTGCACTGCTTTCATTCTTGACGAGTCCCTTTTTTGCGTTTCCATGTATCTGATAGTGGAAAGCTCTTTGGTCTCAAAAGGTCCAGTTGTTAGAAGCTGAGTTTTGCAGGATTTGAAACTGGAAGTAAGGCGGAGTGAAAGTCATGAACCATTGGAACAGTTGCTACAAAGCATGCTGTAAATTCTCCGCTACTTGGAGTCATTGAATCATGACTGGATGCCTTTTGAAAAGACACGCTCTAGTTCAACTGTGAGGTTTTGGACTCAGTGGTGGAATTACTGGGGGAAATCTACAGCCTGGTTATGCAGGAATTAAACAAGGTGATAAAAGCCCTGAGGTCTGTGCTTCTATGTTTTCAATCAGAATAAACTGGGGTTAAGCAAAAGCTGTGTTCACCTAGGACGTTATTACAAAGTTTTAGTGCCAAACAATAATAGAAGTATTTAAAATATATATTTATAAAAATAGAATAAATATCTTGTAATAATAGTGATCAGGTGGTGGTAGAGGCCAGAGATATAATACAGGCTACTTATTAAAGAAAGACTCATTTCAAGCGTGCATTTCTCTTCAGAGCTATGAATCCAGCTGTTAATTAACAGCTGGAAGAACTGTGTTTCACCATTTATGTCTTACCATGGAAGTTAAAACTTTTCTACTGTTTTCAAAGGGAAACCTGAAGAAACTTACTATAACCAAGACACTTTTCATTCTGAACCTGCTGAGCTCAAGATGTCTCTCTTTGCATGGATTTTTAGCTTGATCTTGAAACCAAAGGGACTGGCTTTATTTAAGAAGGCTTCAGAAAAGTGCATTTTGGGAACAAATTTCCACAGCACCTGCCCCATCCTCACATTATGGGAAACATGTTATGGGATAAAAAGGAAGGGAGAGAGTTGGAAGTGAGCTCAAACATGGTGGCTTTTTAAAGGTACCACAACCAAAGGCATACTATGTTCTTCACACAAATAAGTACAAAGACATGATCCTTCCTCCTGTGCCTTACAGAAATATGGAACAGTCTCCTATTTAAAACTGCATATTTAAAACAGAATGACAATACATTTCTTGATGCTATCTCACAGTGAAAACTGATTTCAACTACTCCACACTGCCATAATGTGCTAGAGAGAAAGGGCATAATGTGCTGGAAAGAGCTAGTACCCAAAATGACTGTGATATCAAGTATGTGATATATTTTTAAACCCTTTCATTAGAACTAGCAGTAATAAAAATTACACAAATATTTAACAAAGATCCTTAGATCTCCAGATTGAAAATGACAGCACTTTTGTGATAGGAAGTGAGAAAAATTCAGTACATTAATACCTCAAGCATGTTAGCCATGCCACTGTACGATGCAGATTCAGTTCCAGTGTTACAGTCCTATTTATTTAAGGGGATTTCCTAGTTTGATGTACTTATATGTTCTTCCTTTTACTGTGCTAGCATGTCTCCTTTATTTTCTCCCTGTAAATGCCGCTCTGTAATGTGACACAGCTCAGGATACAGGGATCCAGCTATTCCGCTGGTCAAGTGTCCAGTAAGTGAACTGATTCTAAGTAAGAAACGAGGCAACACCGGATGACACAGCTTAAAACTGGGCAGATAGCCACTGAGCATCTAAAGCTTTGAAGAAGATTCTCAGGTTGCTCTGGTAAGCAGGTCAGCCTTCATCATCCGCTTCTGGCTAACCAGAATTTCCTATAAAGCAGTCCACTGTAATTTTCCCAGTCCTTCCTAGTCCTTCCTAGCTTACCCTAAAACCCATATGTCTACATAATGTGGACATCCCAGATATCGTTTTGAAGGACAAAACTCTGTTTTGAATCAGTATCTTTGTCGTTTCTAGTAGAAAAGTAATTTATCTTAAGTGCTGGCAAACACAGAACAGTAGTTAAGGAATCTCAATCTCACTCCTGGCTAGCTAAAATCTCCTAAAAATGTAATTGTTATTTACTAGTACAAACACTAAACGATTACCTTAATTTCTTCTATCTAGATGGAACTCAATCATTAAGGATTTTCCTTTTTTTACAGCCTTCTCTCTGAAATACTGATAGGTGGAAAATCAGGGTTACTGCCATGTCAAGGTAACATTTATGATCAAAGTCAGATGCTACACAAACTTGCCCTGTATCTTTTTGATGATGCATCTCAATCCTGACAGTCAAATGGTGAAATGTGGAACGTGTGGACAAGTTTTTATATGACAAAGCCTCAGTAAAGGATTACCCTGCATCCCTGCTTACCTTCACAAACAGAAGTTGTTCCATAACTTAAGAATGGTTGTTTAAAAGCATCATATTTCTGCTTGTATTATCTTTCTGCCTACACCATGAGTACTTTACTCCATCTATTCATTGATTTGGAAACAGCAGCCTTTGTTAGTTGCACATGCATTATTTAGGACATTTTGCAAAGAATCCTGCTATTTTGGTACTCGGGACTTTAGAGGCTTGCTTTTTTCTAACTGCTCTATGTAAACTCTCCTGTCCTACTTACAGTTTGTGGTTTTATTTATCGTTGAGAATCAAGAGACAATGTAGTCCTGTGGTCAGGGCACCCATCTGTGCTTCTGGGTTGCAATTCCTTGTTCAGCTACTGTTAACTCCCTGAGAAATTCACTCTGGATTTCTGTTCCTTCTCATCACTGCTTGAATGCTTATTTAAATTGCTATCTGTCCAAGCCAGGACAACTTCCTACAGTATGGCACGGAATTCCCACTGAAGTAGGAATCTTCAGGACCAATCTGTGTTAAGCAGATAATGTAAATGCAAATGACATGTTAACTTAAAAGAACTTCACAGTAAGGACTGTGATCGTTCAAGTGGGTTAAACTGTGCACAGGTGGGAGCAGAAAGCTGTCAGGGACAGAGCTGTGTCAGTTCCCTGTATTTAGGATTCGATTCAGATTTATTAATTTGTTGTAATAATATGTGGTAGGAGTGACACTTGGTACAGAATCAAGCTGAATCAGTCTGAGGGATTCATGATACTGGTCAATATATCCTATGAGTGTAAAGTTAGCTACATAGTTAACACTTGCTATGTGCTGGAAGCTATGCATTCATATACCCACTACCACTAATCTACTTTTGAAACAAGACATAAGTGTTTCCAGGCATTTACTGACAGAACAGTGTTTAAAAGTTGTCTTCCTGCACCTGCAAGCAGCCTCAATCTGTACCTTTGCAATTTGGAAGGTATTCTGAGGGATGCTATCTTCAGAAAGAAGATACAGCCATTTAAGCATCAGCACTGTAAACTTGATGTATTTCCTTTTCTGAAGACATCTAGCTAATGTGTTTATTCCACAACCCAATAACTTCTCAAGCTTCATTGCCAAAACCCCAACTGCCCTGTTCCCGTTTGCCAAAACCTCCGACTTTCACCCTTACAGCTTTCAGTGTTAAAGTAAAATAAACTGAACTAAAAATACAAGTAACACAAGAAAGAGTTTTGGTACGTATGTTCTCCTCCTCATTCAAAAAAGACTTCCATTAAGAAAAAAAAGAAAATCTGTCTTTCCAGAAAGATATGAAAACAAAGGGTCTTTGCGGTGTCATTTAGGCACAAGTTGCCATAGAATTACATCATTTAGATTTTAGAGAATAGGTATCAATCTGTTTCTGACATGGAAGCCTGCATTGCAATACTGCCTTTTAGATTTGTACTTAATTCATAGATGTAGTTGTTAGAAATGTAACTGTAAAATGCTTAGTAATGAATTCCAGGGTTATAGCCTAAAGGAGAGGTTCTGGTTTTGACTATAAGTGTGCATATGAGGTAGTGCCATGCTTTCTCTCTCCAGATCTTGAGCACAGACCTATAGAGGCAAGACTAATTTCTCACATGAGATAGGAATGTATAGGGGCTTAGCGATAGTTGCTCTCCTGTTGAACAAAACCAAGAGAAAAGTTAAGACAAAGGTACTTACACAGTCTTGATAAAATCATTCATTCCAAGAAGTAGGATGCTCATTAAAATGAACTCAGTAAAAAGCCAAAAAGCTTCATTTGGTAATAATCTGCAATACTTCTGTTGAATATGAGATGGGTACAATGCCATGACATGTCCTTTCTTGGTGCTGCAGGGAAAGTGTTTGCACTTGAGTCCAAGAACAACTCTCAGGGTCTGGATTTAGCTGAAGCCAAGAAAGCTTGCGTTGACCTGAATGCTCGCTTAGCAACTGCAGAAGAACTGAAAAGGGCTGTTCTGGACTGTTCTTTCGCTGGCTGCTCCACGGGATGGCTCGACGGTGGCTCTGCTGGGTAAGGACAACAGCCTAACCCCTCCTGAGCCCTCCTTCACTAAGAACATTGAACACTGACTGTTCAAGCACCATGCCATAGAGCTAAATAAGCCACTCTCTCCCCAGAATCCATTTTGTACAGCTAATATTGCAGGGACACAAATATGTATCAGTCTCTCACACGTTTCCCACATCTAAAGCAATTTTCTCATTCTCTTTCTGTCTGAATTATGTTGTTGTGGTTCCTTTTCACCTGGCCTGCAGTGGGGTGCTGAGCCGTAAAGGAGCTTGCAGGCTGAAGGGCACAGTGCTGGAGTTAGTGTCAGTGCCCCCACTGACTCAGTTACTTCCTACTCCATAAGAAGCTCAGCAGACTGCACTTCTCATGGAAACCATGTATCTGTCACAGGCATTTACACATGTCTGACCAGACAATAGGCATGTTCAGATAGGTATGACTTTAGATGTACTTGGCTATGATAACGCACATGTGGTAGAAAGGTTGTGGAGGAAGCTCACCAGGGAACTGATACTGTCACTCAATGTGCTGAACTCTATCAGTTGAGGTGCTCGTCTCCTCCAAAGTTGAAGTCTTCATAGCACACGTCAGGAACACATTGATAGGCTTCAGATTTGACAAAGAAAGAGACCAAACCACAGGAAATTAAATGAAAAATGAAACAAACAGCAAATGGAGGAGCTGAGGTTTGGCAGGAATGTCTTGTGTCACTGAAGCTGGGACCATACAGGAATTGCCCAGAAGAAGCATGAGTAGATCTGAATACCCTTCTCTCTTGGATTTTTTTCTTCAGAAGGCTTACCAGCCACAGCCTTTCTTCCCCTTGAGATGCTGTACCAAGTTCCCATGAGTTAGAGGGCAATATCTAATCTCTGTCCATGTTCAATGGTGATAAGGTTTTGTTTTACCAAGACACTCTTTCCAAGTTCCTGAACTTTACTGTATGATTGGATTTTGTGGCAGTTATCAGTTATTTAAGCAAGCATTGTTGTTCACATATTTTTAGTGATAAAGTTTCCAAAGGACAGAAAATTGCTGCTGTTAATGAAAGATGATATTTAAACACCACCAAGCAAACCCAACAAGTTTCAGAGATCCTTTTTTTTTGTTATCCCAGGTGAAAAACTATTTCTATATTTCAAAACTATATTTGAACATGTATTTGTACGTACCTTTGGTCATTAAACCAAACCAGGAATCCCTCAGGGTGTAAGATTGGTGATCTAAACCCTAAGCCTGTTTTTCCCTAAGCCAGTTGCAGAGAAGTCAAGCTCAGAAAGATACAGAAGTACTGAAAATTATTCCCAAGCCAAAGGACTCTTCCTGGGCACACTTGGTGTTATTTATATTGATGAACCTCCACATCTTCCAGTGAGGAGTGACCTCCCCACGTCTGCCAGGTCCAAAACTGTTTAGGACTGTTCAGGTTGAATCTAAAACCTTGGGTTCTTCCCAGCGGCTGACTGGCATCCAGTGCAGATCACAGAGCTTTAGTCTAGTATTCCCCCATATCCTCTTGGACCGTGTACATCAGAAAGGAGATGAATAGGAGGGAACATGATAAAAGGAGTTCCTAATTTCAGGAAGAATGCAGTTTGGTTTATTTGTTTGATGCCTGGAAAGTATCTTAATCTTTCCCCTGAGGAAAAATGGATTAGACATTGGCAGTAGAAGTAAACACAAACAAGTTATGTGAGCGAATTCATTACAGTGTTGCAGATTTGCTGACATAAGACTTAAAACGGAACAAGAGCTCTAGCAGAGACGGAAGGGCTTTTTTACCCCTGGATCAATTTTCCAGCACAAGTCAGTGATTTGTTCACTTCTGATGGCTATTTTATGGTTCTAGTGAATAAATACAATCCCACTTATAGTAAATACATCCATCACTGTTGGCTGTTTTGTCATTATTATTATTTTTACAGCCAAATTAGGGCCTGGAAGCCCATGAGAGTTTCTCCTGACACATCACTGTGCCTCAGTTGGACAGTCAGTGTGATCATGTTTATACCGCCTGCTCTCTGGGCTATACCTCTTGTATGGGCAAAGAAGAGAATCTGTTCTGAAGAACCAGCCCAGTTTGGGTGACTGTCAAATTTCTGATGACTTGTATGTAAATATGGGTCTATTTGTAAGTATGCAAAGATTTTGAGGTTATAATGGGACATCCTCTGTTGGATCCAATGATGTTGTGTTGCCCAGCTCACTCCAACATACTTCTTACTGACCCACTGCAGTGAGTGTTGCCTCCTTAGCTGGCAGAGGTGCTCATCTCTTCTCTGTTTTAAGTTAGAATTGAACAGGGTGGGCACACAGCTAATAGTTAGGGTGTTAAAAAGCATCATCCTGCAGAGAGTGGTGCTGGTGGAAGCAGACAGCAATCTGCTGGTGGGATGCTCATGTTGACCTCTCTAACTTATTTCAGTCCCTGCGAACTGGGCTACCCCAAGCATCAGGTCTCAACAAATATGATTCAGTAGGATGGAAATTGCTTAAATAAATAGAACCCTGCTAGCCAATCCAAAGAGACAATAAACTGGGTGGGTTTGTGGTTTGAGCAGCCTGGGACAGAACCTCTTTCACAGGCATAAGGGCTTTGCCTTCCACTTCCAGTTGTTCAGACCAACCCAATGCAAGGTTCAGGGCTGTTTGTACAGGAGGTTGCTGACAGGTCCAAGGGCTTGGGAACTTGTAAAGAAGAGCCACTGACAAGTCAATAGGGGTAAGAGGATATGGGATAACTTCTTCCAGCAGCCCAGAAGAACACCATTTACAAGTCAGTCCTGACGTGTAACTTATAAAGCATAACTCATTGTTACATTCCAGGAAATGAAGTGTCATTAATGGCAGGTCTCGCTTGTCAGATGAGCCCTAATAGCTATTTATACTAAAAATCACATTCTTAGGACTTATTTGCATGTCAGACAAGTGAGTCAGTCAAACCAGCAAGAGATTTGCCAGAATCTAAATGAAAAAAGGTGGCAGAGTTCTCTGCTATCTTTTGAATTCAGATATTGTACTGGGAAACCTTGTGTCAAGTCCTCCGGCACTGGGCAGCAGATCTCATAGGGTCTTCTGTTCATTTCTGGGGGTTTTGAGATTTGCAAAATGAACATGACCCAATTTTTCATATGATTTAATATTCTGTGCACAGAATGTTAGAAAGCAGCTATTTGTTTTAGAAATTGTAATCAACAACTGTAATCAACAGCTTGCATTGAGATATTCATAGCATATTTACGAATCCCCATCACTTTCCTAGGACTGAAATGCTTTTTCCCACTGCTTATTTGTCTACAAAAGAATGAAGTCATGTATCCCTTCCTTAAGGGGCTTGAAACTCTTCATAGCCTTTCTGTTCTGTGATAGATCTCCTGCAGGGCTGTCAACCCATTCCTTTGTATGAAATTGCCCTGGGCTGGTTCCTACCCAGTCCCTGGAGGATTTATTTCGGAGGGGATAACTCTGGAGTAAGCAAGCAGTCAGCTAGAATAAGCCTTGCTGTGGGAGTCAGAAGACTGGAGTTCCTTTCTTGGCTGACCACAGACCAGATGTTTGCTGCTAGGAAAATTACTTCATCTTTATTTTTCCTTCCTTTTGTTAGTTCTTTAGGTTTTGCACTGAATCCTATTGAATGCTCCTACAGTGTCAAACACAACGAGGCCCTCACTGCAGATGACACCAGTGGGAAATGTAATAATAAGACTCAGAAATGACATCTCACAAGACTACCTATTTCTTTTTCTGCCTACTGCGTGGGACTTGCCAAGCACCTGGCAGTAGGGTAATAACAGCACATTTCTTGGGAAAGAAAACAGAAATATCCAAGGAATGAATCCAAGGAAAATCCAAGGAAACAACAATCCAAGTCACTAACCCTTGCCAGTCCTCTCATCTGTGTGTGCAAACCCTTGGATCTGTGGCCCCCATGAAGTCTGTCCAGGTGTACATGCTATAACAGGCCCACTTGCTTACTTGCAGAGAAGCAGTCCTAATGATATGTCAGTTTGGCGAGTTCTCTGTTTTATATCAAGGCTGTGGTCTGCTGCCTGATGATAATGCATATGAATTTGCTCCCAGACATGTGTATGAGGCAAGTCAATTAATTCCCTTCAAGAGAAAAATCCAGACACAGCTAACAGGATGTGGTCCAATTCAAAATGCTAAAATGGCTTATGAAAATGTCTGAGGAGGTCTTGCACTCCGAAATGCTTTCACATCACAAACTCCGGTCCCACAGCCCACACAGTGTCATGCCCTGCTAGAAGATGACTCTGCCTTCTCACTGGTTCCTGTCAATCGTTGCAGAAAGTCTCATACAGAAAAAACCCCAAAGTGTTTCAGGAATATGGGTTTCTACATGAAGGTCAGTCAAGAACCTTAAATTTACTGTACAGACATGGCCAGTTTGCTCCAAGGAATGATACCACTGAGCAATGTGGACACAAGCCACTTTGCATCAGATTTGCAGGGGATGTGAATCTTGTCTTGACACAACCTGGGAAGACAGCATGGGCAAAGTATGACAGCCATGGCCCTTGTGAAACACAAAACCCAAGAACTGAAAATACGTTTCTGATGTATTTTCTAGGACAAGCACCCAAAAGACCATCTGTAAACTGTAGAGTAGCCATTTCTTAGCTGGGACTCATACTTTCAAATTGTATTTTTACTGGAAGAGGGTTTTTTAACAAACTTTGAGGGCTTTAGCAAAACTTTGGCAAACTTTGGCACAAAAGGTAGGGGTATGCTAGTGAGATCAGTTAATGCTAGAACTCCTTGTTAAGACCAAGGAAAACCACAGTATTGAACAGGAAGGTAAGCCTGACTTCAAAGATGGAATAACAGAACGGGGTTCAATGTAACAGTATTATATGAAGTATTATATATACTAACAGGAATAATCATATATGAAGTATTGTATATACTAATAGGAATTTCTTCCTTAAACTAGCAGTTCAGTTGGAAAAGGCAGACATCCAGCAGCTCCTCCAGGAGAGAGGGGCAGTACTGAAGGACTTGAACAAGGCACTGATGAGACACCTCCTGCACCAGTACAATGTAATTCTGGGCATCCAAGCTCAGAAGGTATGAGTTCAGACTAGGATCAGTCCAAGAAAGCTCCTCTCTCATCAGCAATGACTGAAGGTGATCACTTTGTTTAGCCTCACAGAATGAAGACAGAAAGGGGTTAAGAAAGACTTTCTCTTAGCACATGCAAACGAGTGACTAACGCCAGGATTTTAACTTGCCACTTAGTTCTAATGAGGTTTATTTTCTAACTGTCAAAAGAACTCCACATATTTTGTCCTTTTAAAGAATCTCTCTAATGTTTTGTCCTATCTGAAAGCCTTTTGTCTAAGAATTGAGTTTCTTTGTAAACTAATAGCATTCAGCAAGTATTTTGGGGGTTTTATTAAGCCCTTGGTAACTAATCAGTAACATCTCTGATGAAAGCCATAAATTAAACTGGAGCCCATAAAACGAAACTGGGTAAAACCAACTTTCTAGTGACACTTGACATGTCTTTGAGCACCCAACTAGTCCAGGCCAGGAAGCAACACGATTCTCCTCTACATGAACTAAGAATGCTCAAATTATATGTACACAGCAGTATTATAGTAAGATGGCTATATAAAATCTTCCATACTAGGCTACAGTATGAAAATCTGCATGAATGGGACATATTTATTTAATGAACAGAGGCCTTACTATTTCAGTAGTCATATGTAAAATTTTAAGCACAAAAGGCTGCATTTTGGTGTATATTTTTAAGACTCTAAAGGATATTGGTTCTGCCTTGGTAAGACCTCCTTTTGACATTTCCAGTGGCAGTATTGCTGTTGGAATGTCTTCATGTCACACTTAGCAGCTGCTTTCTTTGGGTCACATCCAGCCAAAATTAGCCTCTATAGTTCCCAGTCAATGGACTTTCCAAAGCTCACCTGTGCTCCCCTTCATGACTTTTCAGGGAAATTTTCTTCCCTTTGGTGATTGTGAACATGTCATTTATATGTTTTTCCTCATCAGAGCCAGCTTTATAATTTGCAGTTTCCCAGACTATAGAAGGGAAAGACTAAGAATAAAAATCCTCTCGTTTGGCTTCCAGACTCCTGCTTTCTTTTTCTCCTACCTAGTTACTGAAACACAAGTGGTAAAGTTGACCCAGGAAAAAAATCAGCACAGGATGCTAAAGATTTATTGTGACTAAGAAAAGTGATGAAGCTTTTACCTTTCTAACTAGGGGAAGGTTTGTTATATTATGTTGTGAACCAGACTTTCACAGTGCCTCAGCTAACACATTGTTGATGATGTTCTGAGTTGAATATATTCATATGCAAGTTAATACTGCTATGAATAAATGTCATAAGACCACTCTGACTCAGTGTATTTATTGACTCAGACTACAAAACTTACGATGAACTGGCAGATAAAGTAGTGGCAACTAAACATCCCAGTCCCACATACTGGTTTCTGTGCTGATGGATCACACCATGTCACATAAACTCAGCTGTCAACTCCATATGTTTTAACTTGGGTTTGCAGAAAAGTTTACAAGTATTATAAAATTGCTATATAATTATTTTAGAAAGTAGAAGTACCAGTGGATACTACCAAAAAGAAAATTATGATTTATATATATATATATGGTGTGTTTAGTGTATATATCTTTATGATACATGCACATATGCAATATATAAAATTAGGTCATTACCATGGCTTGATGTATCATTATGATATATTTAATAATATATATTACATAATGACATATTATGGTATATTGTGAAATAACTGCCATTCCTGCCAGCTTTTCTGCTATTTCCTCCTTTGAACGGAAGAATTACAAGTGCAAAATTTACCTATTACTCATTGGTTACATAATATATTAGAAACAATTTAACCAGTGCAAGAGTAAGCTGAAGGCTCCTGGGAAGTCTGGTTCGTACCTTCTTGCGCTATGTATTACCTTTGCTCATCGTGTGTGAACACGAGCAATGCAATACGTGAGCCAGGGTACAGGAAAACAATGATCAGTATAGCCAACCTTTGATCTTTCTTTTGGGGTAGGTACAGAAGGACTGTTAATTGTTCTTAGCTGGATGAATCATATCATACGGCAGGAATTAAGCTGAGGTTCTGTGTTTACTCACATGAGAGGAGGCATCATGGAGCAGGTTGTTCTCTTAGGCTGGGTGGCAGTGGACTGAGAAGATTCTCAGTACTTTTTGCCTTGGCTTTTCAAGGAACCAAAGGAGACACCATCAGACACTCTCCCCCTTTCCATCAGAAAGCAGTGGCTGTTGCCAACACCACTAAAACCCCTTCTTACCCCACTATATTTTTGCCTTAATGATAGTATATGGTACTTACACAGTCTGTAGCGATAGTTAGTCTGATTTCTACACTGAGATTGTGAAGAGTCATTTTCCGGGATGCATAGACGTTTCATGTTTCATGCAGATGCGTATTAAATATAGAGGATTATTATGGATGGCCAACAGTCTGAACTCGGTATGGTTCTTCTGAGCATGTCTACTTCCATGAGAGATCTCCTTAGAAGAAAAAATGAAATTGCATCCGTTTCTTAAATACAGGGTACAAAATCATGCATTACGTTGCTCTAAGCAACACAATGTTTGCTGAGTAATGAGCAAGTCTGTTTAAGTTCAATTATTACATGAAAGCAACCATAACAGGAATAACTGTGATGCATACCCCAGTGCAACTATTCAGGATAGGAAAGAAACAAACCAGGCAATGTATTTCCCCAAACACTCAGGAGGGTGCTAGAAAGAGCAGGTGTTTTGTTTCTTATTTCAGCATGGCAACATTGCTGCTGAAGAAATGTTCAAAGATGTTGAATTCTGAACTGATAGCCTTTTTCCAGTCCTCAGATGAAAAATGTAAGAAACTTAAAAGCATCAGAACCTATGTTTTAGAACTGAGACAAAGCTGTACCTATGTATTTAGTCTGTAATTACAGACAAAAACCTAGCGCTATAGGATTAGGGTAAATCATACCCACTCCCCCCCCCAACTCAAAGAAAAGAGACTACTATTGTATATTTTGAGTCATACCTGGAGTGCTAGTGACTGCAAAGAGATTATTCCTATGCCAGTGCCATTGCAGGTCTGATGCTTACACCCACTACTCAGAAATGCTGAGCACTCTTGAAGCTCCTTTCAGCAGCAGTAATAACAGCTTCCTGAAGATGTTTAAAGCTTGCAAGACTGAGCTTGTAGTAGGAAAACACTGGCAAAAAGGAGGAATGAGAGACATTAAACAGACTGTATTTTTTCTATTATTTTAGAAGACATGATTTCTCTCATCACAGGAGACTTGGTTTAGTGAGAAATACATTTTAAAACAATGTCATTTACAGCCTTTATTTATGTGTAAGGATAAAATTGTATGTAAGACAAACCTATGTTTGGCAGGGGGTTGGAACTGGATGATCGTAAGGTCCTTTTCAACCCTAACTATTCTATGCTTCTATGCAAGTTTGGTCTCATTGGATAGCAGCTAAAAAATGCTCTTAAAATTAATACACTAATCAGTATATCCCATCAATTACAAACTTGCAATACTTGGGATAAAAAAGTAAGAAAAACTTGCTTTTCAGATACACAATCATACATGTGAGCTACGTATCCTGTTTTGGAGATGACCTGACTATAGTAAAGATATATCACCCCCAGATAACTTTTTTAGCCTACTGAAGAAATGATACAGAAATGACAGTGCTTTGGAGAGAAGCAAAATAAATTGTGTTGAAATTTGAATTACAAATCAGAAAATTCATGGTAAGAGTTTCAGATGTGGCTCCCTTGATTGAGCACAGGAGGGAATGCGGGCTGATTTTCAGAGACCAGAAGTACATGATGGCAACAATCTCTGTTAGTGTTTGTTTCTTAAAAGAGACTGAAGTCTTCAGTACATACAGACGAAAGGTATGAGCCTTGAAGACCTGTCAGTTATGTGTCTACCCAGTGCTGCAAGGCATAACTGATCCAAGTGCCTAAGTGAGTAACTGGCAAGGTTAAAGTTGGTTAGTAACTTTTTGAAAGGAGGCAAAGCTGTTTCATTCACTTTGGCCCTGTGAGACCTAGTGCAATGACATGAGAATACATACAAAACTTTGTACTTGATGGCCTGATTCTCCCCTTCATCTGAACTGATTGAATCAAGTCACTTTTGTCCAGGTGCCTGATTACTACTGACTTAGAGGACTCAGGCTTTAAACGCATTAAATTCTGAAAGGACTTAATTTTAAACCTGTATGGACAATACTGTTCTTCAAACAATCAGCCCCCCCCAAAAAAAAATCAAGGGGTGTTTTCCTTACAAAAGAAACTTATGATTTGAAATCATAAAGGAGCTTTCAGTAGGGGATGTCATCATGTTGTTTGCCAGAGCAGAAGCGTGGTAGGAACCATTCTGGCACATACGTGCGACCACCATCATATGGCTTGTTTCATGTTGCTTTTGTTTGTTTACACTAAAAGAACATGAAAGTTGTGTATTTAACTGTTCAAATGTTAACACATGCCAGAAGGAAGATGGTCTGTACAGTCATAATTCAGCCCACTTGTGTAAATCAGTTGTGACACAGTATTTAAGTACATGATCAAATACTGGGCTTCCACTGGATCTTTTCCACGGTCAGTGAATGGGCAACACTGATTTTATTCCCCAAACTGAGTGTGGAACTGACAGCAAAATTACCTCAGCCATTGCACAATGCACAATGATAGATTTCTTCCACTGGAAGGATTCCTCTGTAGAAAGCATTTTTGTCTTGCTTTCACCAGAATAGCTGACCCTGCAATGCTTCTACAAACCTGCTGTCCACAAAAAATAAACCCCCACACCGTTAATATCCAGCTGCAAAAATTTGGGCTAAATTTGCTTTCCCAGCCTTTGTAACCTTCAGTGTAACAGTAAAAGCAGTGTTTTCTACAACAATCTGTCTTCTATTTGTTAGGTTTAAGCAGCCAGCACAGCTGAGAGAAGACATAATTACGAATTGCTTCCTTCACTTTTAGCGTCTATGGAGTTGTAAAATGAAATAGAGATCTATTACCTTTGTTCAAGCCTACAAAGGGCAGCAGGATGGATTAGGTATTGCTGAGCACCAAACCAGGAGTAATGGGGTTTACACAAAGGTTGGAAATTACTGTCAAAAAAAATAAGCAGTTTTTCTTCCAAGAACTCAAGATGAATTCTCTGAGCTTGCGTGTGTTAGCTTTTGAGCAGTTCCATATGCAAACTTAATGGTCTTTTGATGTAAAATGCTAATGATTTATAATCTTTTGGATCAAACCTTTAGGTTTTTATTCATTTTTATCCAGGTGCCATTGGTGGCAATTTGTATTGCTGGAATGTGAGAGCAGAATGCGACCTAAAATACTCTGGGACTTCATCTGATGCTTAGAAGTATTAGAGAATATAGAATCATAGAATATGATAAGATAAACACACTTTATTGCTTCCTATGCCTTGAACTGATCTTCAGCAGATGTTTTTTAAATTACTTCTAATTTTCCTTTAGTGTTTTTCATAGCTCTTCCCACACTCATGCCTTTTGTGACAACTCTTAAACAGTTCAGCTGAGGCAGAAGCCTGACTACTGTGATAAAAGATCTCCAAATGTCACCTGCATGTACAGCTCCAGAAGATTTCTGATTACTTTTTTTTCTTCTTCTTCTTTATTTTAGGACAATTATATGCAGAAAGACGAGCAGCAAACAGCAGAGCGTGAAAGCCATTGATGTTAAAATTGAAACCGATCCCTTTGTGAATGACCATTATGATGCTTTTTGTGTAAAGGATGAAGGTCAGCACTGATATACTATTGAAATAATGCACAGTCATTGCTGTCTTGCAACAGATTTTGCCTTAGATTTTTCTACTGCTGAGAAGCAAAGAGAGAATGTTAAGGAATAAATCTTTATAGTCACCCACTAAGTGAGCCAACTGCTGCAAAGACATTGGTTGCAGAAAACAAATTGCATTATCATTTGTCTTTGCTGCAGTTAGCAAGTTCAAACAGCACTACTGATCTGGAAGAACCCATTTTGGTGTTCACAGAACTTTATAGAAAGGAATATATCTGGCACCAATGTAACAGAGATGTCTGAAGCATCTCCCATACTGAGCACGTAAATGAACGTAGCTCAGCTGACTCTCAACTGCAAAACACCACACTGTTGCATACCTATCAGTATACAACATTTATATAAAAATAACTTCATTGCCTTCATTTCAGTTTGGGTTTGGTTTGGGTTTTTTTCTGTCAACAAGTGTGGACCAGCCCACAGGGGACTCTGGTATGTCACGGATGAGTCTGAAAACCAAGTTATTTCCAATTTATGCTGATGCTTAAACATTTCGATATTCAAATGCCAGAATCCGCAAGCAAAGATGGATTCTCAAGGCCAAAAGTAAATTGCTGCTGGTAGGCAGGATTGTGTAAAAAAGTTTGGGAACCCCTGAAATACATTGCTGTTGGCAGTAAAGTTTCATATCTAGTTTTCAAGGAAAGCAGGGGCAAGCAGATGACATTTACTGAGAAACAGTAAGTTCACCACACAGGATGGCCTTTGGTAGTCAGTGGCAGCAGCAGGAATGAAAATATGATTTAAGTGAAATGTGGCAGAGGTGATGCATTATTTGATGTGCACCCAGCCATTCCAAAATGTCAGGGTTTGACCATCCTCTAAAGTAAACCTCGTGCTATCAGCTCCAGGCTCCGTGCTGCTATGAGCGATGCCAGCTCCATCACCCCGTTGCTAGTGCTGTCACACAAGCATCGTTGTGTTTCCTTCCATGCAGCTCCTCACATGTAGGAGCAGCTCCCTGTAAACATCTGCAGAACTCTCTCATTGTCTTCCTTCGAATCTCTCTTTTGTCATCATCCCCCCCCTCAAGAAGAACCTTGCAGTGGGTGGGACAGCTGTGAGATGCTGAAATCATTGCTCTGGCCACTATTGTCCCGTTGTGCCCTTGTGCTCCCCTTTCTGTCCCCACCTGCTGCGTCTGAGCTTACACGTAGATGCTGGATCTTGGGAAAGGAATTGTCTTTGCCCTTTGCATTTGGATACTGCTTGTGGCAGGGGAAAATTTGGATCATTCGCAAAGGAGAGACCATTTTGAACAACTTATTTTGTACAAGGCAGGGAGTTTCCTGATATGACAGAATGAGATGATCATGCCAATGCTCTCCCCAAACAGTCCTCACACACTGAAACATTTCTGATGACAATAAGGTGCCCTCTGATTTAAAAAACTGTGGATGCATCATTGATGTTTGAATAGAAAGGCTAAAGCAAAGTTGTGTGGCAAAGCCTAGATTGTAGCAGGTATGAAAAGAGCGAAATCCAGGAGGGAAATAGCTTTAACCTGCAAGTGTAATACACAGGAACACAAGCCAGCACAAAGCAGCTGACTGAGAGAACACCCTCCACCTCAGGGATGCAGCTTGTAGTTTTGGGAAGTATTCAGTAAGAAGCAGCAAACTCTGCATCACAGCCTCGGACAGCACATTTGCTTTGCTGTTCTCTACATGAGGCTGATAGCTACATGTCTAAGTTATGATCAGTGAGTGGTTTCTTACTTGAAACCTCTCCAGTATGCTTTTTTCTTTTAGAAAAATGGACATTGCTTTAAACTGATACAAATTCAATTATAACACAGTAATATATTAGTGTTAAGACCTGTGTATTGAAATCAAGTACAAACAGCAAGATGGCTTGCCCTGCCGAACGTGATAAATCCCAGGTTCCTTATACTGAGACCTCTGTCCCCATTCACAGTAACAGCAATCCCTTTCATTTCTTCCATATTCATCCAACCAATAATCTGCAGTCCTATATGAAACTGATCTAGTTCCTTCTCCAGTATTTCTTACCCTCCACCCATCATCTTCCTGCCTTCAGGGCACTCTCAGCTCCTTGCTGGGTCTGGGCATGGCTGCCTTAAAGCTACGAATATGCTGCTTTGTCCATTCGTGTGCAACGCTGCCTGTCTAGCCAGCTCTGCTTTTGGGGAGGGGTAAGGGCTGAGTCCTACTTATGCCCACCCCAATGGAAAAGATGCCTTGCTGGGGCTCTTTCCTCTTTTAAATCATCAAAATGAGCAAGCACTCAGCAGCTTTGCCTTGGCCAGACTTGGCTAAGATCAGCCAAAGGCTCAGACAAACAGGCACATTGAGGCCAGACACATCAGTCTTCTTCAGAAACTGAGCTGATGATAGCAGCTCTTCTCAATTCTGTCTTGAACAGCTAGTTCTTAGAGTTGTGCGAAAGGCGTCTTGAACTGCCTTCTTAGGCCTTGATTTGTAATTAATCTTTAATCAATTAACATTTAGTGCATTAATGTGTTCAGCCGAATTGCATAAGCATACACCTTGGTATGCCTCAATAGCCAGGACATTGGTCAGATGCTAGCAAAAGCTCTGGGTGTGCTTACAGAATCAGGCTTTTACAAGTAAGAATCCCAAAGAGAGGCAGATACCTTTTTTTGTGCTTCTGGAATGGATTTTGTTCTGAACCCACAGATGAATCACAGAAGTCTTTGATGCTATTAGTTATGTTTGACAGGGAATTGGTAGTGAGAGTTATGTTTGACAGGGAAAGATGTAGCTGCAATGTTTCATGAATGCTGTGAGTATAGCCATGGGTTTCGCAGTCCAGAGACATTTGTCTTCTTAGTTTCTTGTAAACAACTGTTCTATGCAGACATCAGGGTCAGGAAGACAATTCTCCAGCAGCCCAGGATCTGCTGAGATCAGAAAGCTTCTCTCTTAGCCTTGAGTGCAAAAAAATACCTAAAAATACATCAGATTCTGCCTATTCTGAAAATTGAGTATCACCAAGTAAGTCAGATCTGGCACACAGAGTGTGTATTTATTTTCTATCAAAGCTCATAAGAAAATGCCCTGAGGTATAAAAGAGATAAAGCAAGAAAAACAGAAAGTTGGAATTTTCCCTATGAATCTTCTTTTTTTTGTAGGACCACAAGCCATTCAACTTCATATGTGTATAATCCTCTTGGTTCCCTTTCTTCTATTGCTTTTTAAATGCAACAAAGGAAAGATCTCTTTGTTAATAGCTCCCACATTCTCCTGGTTCTTTCTTTCAGTGACCCACTGATATTTACAGGCAACAAGTAAGATCTCAGTTCCATAAGGCTTTGATTTGCTGCCACCATAGAAAAACTAAACAGGCAGTGAGTTGTAGTGTGTAGAGCGTAAATGCAAATCAGACTTTGTTAAATGACTGCTGGCTCCAGCCACCCATCACTTTGATGGCTTATGTATGTATTTCAGTTTGCCTTTTTCAGCAGTAAGGGAAGAAAGCACTGAGCAGAGGCTGTTGCTCCAAACAAGCCGATGCTTTGCCAGCTCCCAGTACAAAGGCTGCAGACCAAATCCTGAAGCCTGACCACAGGAGTGGCTCAGTTTGATGAGCTGCTGTCCCAGTGTTACTGCTGTACCTGTACCAGAAAGAACAGGTCTGGCAAAAGGCTGAGCAGGAACTGTCATAGCAACTGAGGCTGCAGCAGGACAAGGAGCCATAAGATGCTGCAGCCCAGAAAATTCCTTTACATCTTACACAGATGAGGACAGCAGCAAAATGGATGCAGGAACTTCAGTATGTCTTTGCAGGGTACCAGCTTTCACTTCTGTTTGTCCAAGCTGTCACTCAACATGCTCTACAGCAATGATGAGACCTAACAAAGTCTCATATGAGAGAGTCAAAAGTCCTCCACAGAGTGTCCACCCATTAACACCTTTGAAATCTCTGCTTTTCTTTCTATCTATCCACACATTAGTCAGATCTCTCTTTCAGTATCTCATAATTCTCTGTTACCACATCTCTTGCTAGCTTTTACAGTAAAGCTCCCTTCAGCTTTCTTCTTTCCTGGTAGGTTACAATGCTCTTTCTGAAAGTGTTTGCCATTCTTAACTAATTTAACGGTTCTGTTCTGCTTCATCTGGCCATATGATTAAGAAGCAAGGCTTTGCAGATAAGAAACCCTCTGATGTATAATTATCCTATGCAGCTTTGGGATCAAGACTTCCCTCAGAGCAGATACATGGCTTCCATTTGTACTGATGGTTGCAGCTACATAAATGAAGTATGCTCTACTATGAAGCAGTATTTTTTCACTCCTTTCATCCCCATCAATCTGTATTCATCCCACCAGTTCACAGGAAAGGCATTAGCTGCTAACTGCTCCTCACTTCCTTGAATGCCAAGCCTCCGTACGACTGTACATAAACTGAGCTTTGTGTAGCCTCAAGAGCTTGTTTTTTCTGTCAGTGTGTGTGTGTGCATAACTCCCACTAACTTCTGAAGGTGTTAGACAGTATATATATGTATGTGTACATTACGGAGAACACACTTCAAAGCTTTGACTTTGGTAGCGTATCCTTTCAATTAGTGGCAGATGTTTTTCAGCATACCTGGCTGAGAAGTGGTCAGCAAGACCTAGCAGACAATTTCCAAAAGCCTGATCCAAAAGGACTTTCACAGAGCAGGGATGTTTATCGTAGGATTTTCATTGCACTACAAGGCAAACAACCGGCAACGTAAATACATCGTATTTCCAAATAAACATGGATCTACCTATGCCTGGGTCTGAAGTGAGTAGATGATGGGAAAAGCTGCAGCCGGGGCTCACAAGAATCTTGCAGAGTGTCCCTGGGGCAAAAGCAGGAAAGCCTGAGCTTTTGCAGTGAGTAGACTGGAAAAAAGCTTTACTGTCAAAACTACTGCCCATGGAAAACCCTGGACATGAACTGGTGTCAATGGAAATGTTGTTTCTAACATCTTGTGCTGATGCTGTCTTAAAAGCAGACTTTAGCAAAGTAGCACGGGTGCTCTCTGAAGACGTTTCTCCTTCTGCATGTTTAGGAGCATGCTCTTGGAGATCATTTTTTCAGCTTCCAAGCAAAAGTCTTTCCAAGGAACATAATAGTTGCTTAGCCAAGGAAGTAAATAGGTTTTTGTAACAAGGCCAACTGTTTCAACAGGAAAGATCAATGCTAGAACACAGACCTAAGTTTTCCTATCCCGTGTAATTATGAGAACTCCTGAGCTATTACCTATTAGCCTTTTCACTTTTGGTTGTTCTGTATCTGGACAGAAGCAGGGTTGGAATCTTCAGTTACTTTGGCAAGTGGAGTGGTTGGTTTTTCTTCCACAGTCAATAAGGGCTCTAGAACCACTGGGGAAAATCAGATTTGAGAAAGAATACAGAAGTGTTTATTTGTACTAACACTGCACACTTCATCCATTGGGTTTTTAAGTAAAATTGTGTTCTTGTGTTACAGGTTTTCTTGTTTTGGTTTTTTTGTAACCAAGAGATGTCTATTGCAAAAGAGACCGTAAAAAATCTGGAGGAAAGGGGGGCATGACAAACACCTCTTGAAAAGCACCTCTAAGAGAGAAAGACCTTTAAGTGAAGAGAAACCCTAGTGCTTAGAGGTTCTTTAGATCTTGACCCACCTTTTTAACAATAGCCAAGATTGTTCAAACCTGAAAAAAGAGATAAAATCCAGTTTACACTGGGCTTAGCAGTTTTCTGTCTGCCTCCTCTCTGCAATTCTTTCATGCAACAAAAAACCCAGATCAGTTGTTATTGTTCATAGCAATTTTGGCTTCCTGGCTTTTAGTGCTATCAGCATAAATATTATCAAACACCTCATTAGATTTTATACCCTGAAATATTTAGCTCTTCATCTTCTCACAGAGAGCAGAGCTGTGTTACCTCTGGGTGTTGTTGAAGAGCACACGTCACCATTTATTCTAGGGTGTCTCTAACCTAAAATTGGGGGAATTTGAGCATCAGGGAAGAAACCTTTCATTTTGTGAAAGCCTAGAAGGAATAGTCTGAAAACTGGCTGGTGACCACCTGAACTTTCCTTTCTGTGACGGGAGGCTGGGTCATTGCTGAGCCTCTGCCTGCTTGCATTAAAGTGCCAGCCTTAAACACTTCCATAAACAACTCCATAAGCAATTCTGCAGTTAAGAAAAATGACTTGTGTCCAAACTTTTGCTTTCCAGTCCCAGCATACCCAAGCCTTTTTTAGCCTTTGTAGAAGCAAGCAGAGAAGACAGCTGTACCTTAACATCCTGAGCTAACTTGCTGGAAACAAAGGCCCTCTAGGTGCATTGCAGTTACACATCACTAACATCACAGTTATCACTACACAATTACAGCTGAAAACAGTTATGAAGGGGGATGAGGGCATGAATCAGATGAGATGTATGAGTTCCGTGGACACGCATAAGTTTGTCCTTGGTGTAACTCTTTCAGCACCGCTGTTAGCACTGCATTTAACGACTTTTGCAAGGTCTGTACAATCTCATTTCTTTTTACCTTCCAGACAAGCCCTGCGGGGACCCACCATCCTTCCCCCACACCATCCTGCATGGCCACACTGGCTTTGAAATGGGGGACGAGCTGCTGTATGTTTGCGCCCAGGGGTACATCATGGGCAACAAGGAGACGGCGTTCACGCTGCTCTGCAATAGCTGCGGGGAGTGGTACGGGCAGGTTCAGGCCTGTGTTAAAGGTAAGCTCACCCAGCACATGCAGCATCCCTCCAGGAGGTCACAGCCTCCCATCCACCCAGCAGAGATGGTTTCAGGCATACAGGTGTGCCTCTCCTGGGCACATTAAGCCCCAGTGAAGCTCTTGGTGACTGCAGCATCAATGTCTTAACTGGCTCAACAGGGCTCTTCCAGCCCTGCTGGCAGACATCTCTAGTAAACCACAGGAGAGAATAATGTAGTCATACTCACATGTGCATAAAGTTCTTTTTTTCTGGGTAGCAGGAGCCACTGAAAGTATAAAAAAAATAACAATCAGATTTTTTATGCCATATTTATTTTATCTGCATCTGCTAACCCCATTTCAGGGATTCACTGAGTCTTATCCCAGCGTTAGCATTCTGCTCCTGCCTTCCAGCCCACTATCTTCCTTCTTTTCCCCCCCAAGTGCTCTTTTTCTTTAGTACCGAACACAACTTCTAATTACTAGAAAATATGCTTTAGGAAGATCCTTCACCTGTGTATTTAATATCAGAATCAGCCCCTTTCTGGAGATCAGTTATTTATAACCTTGTGTGTGCTCATTCTACTACTGGGTGAGGTTTATAACTTTTCTATGTACTTACTTAGTTTACTTAAGGTAAGGGATTCCTACTGATGGTACAAGAAATGCCAGAGGTATTTTCTTCCAAGCAGGGGTCAAAAGCTGCTCCCTGGCAGCATCAGAGAGCCAAAGACACTGCTTACCAGATACAGTGCACAATGCAGGTTTTGTCTATCTTCTGCTATGTTTATTTTCACATGAAGCCACAGAGTTGCTACAGAGCAGGCTGCTGAAATGAAAATGTGGTGTTTGCTCTCACCTTTGGGAACCTAGAGCAAGAACAGAGAAAAGTCAGTGTAAGTTTGTAGGCATGCACATAATAAACATCTTTCCTTACCATAGACATGTTGCCCATGATTTCAGCACCCGTACATCTTTATGTGATGGTACATGCTGAGGCCCCTGAGATAGCATGCTCCTTACAGAATAAACAAGATGCCACGGTAGTACTGTGGCCCCATGAAGAGAAGGGTCAATACTTCTCAAGGGCACAGCAGACCCATATGCAACTCCTTCTGCTTTTTTACATTTTCTAGGTTGAGTTGAGCTGGCCATCCTTTAGGTGTTCTTGAATTTTTATTTGGGATGCAAAATGGGTAATACAATAGCTGCCCATCTTTTAAGCCCCTTTTTCCACTGGCTTGTAAGAAGCTAGTTCGGCTAATCTGAGCTTTTACTAGCCCTTTCCTCCTAGTTGCTTTAGTATTTTTGAGCTTCTGGCCATACACATATGGTAAATACCACTTCCTTTTGGTAGGTCAGGAAAATTAGAGATCTGTGTATGTTAACAGAGCTGCCTGTGCTATGGAAATCTGTGACAGTGGCAGAAACACTTGGGTTAGAGCTAAGCAGCTAGATGGAAAAGTTAAAAATAAAGAAAAAACAAATATTCTTCTTTAATTTGCCCCTATAAAAAGGCAAATTTGTATCTTGACCCATGCTTGCAGGAGTTTTGTCTACAAACACAACAGCAGCTGCCCAGATATTTACTCCATTAAAAGGAACGACAGTGGATTTTCTTACCAAATAACTTGACTGAAGGAATCAGGCTTTGACTAAAAACACCCCAAACAAACAAGAACATAATGTAAAAGCTATGGGAAGCTGTACTAGTGACATTTCCTTGATTTAAACCTTCAAGAAAAGCCACTTTTATGTTACTTCAATTGTGCAATGATCTGAACTTTCCCTTTGTTTAAACAGAAGGTAAATAGTACCATGAGTTCAGACATGGATGCAATCTGAATTCTGCTTTCTCATTCTCTTTCTCATGTTACCCTGCTCTATGCATAAAGCTCAGACTCTTTCCAGTATTCAAGAACAGTCATCAGAGTATGTTATGGTGGGTTTTTTTCCAGAGAGATCTCACACCTTTAAGATGATATTTCTGGCAAAGCAGCTTAATCTTCAGCAAAGGAATGGGCAGCTGTCGGGTAGCTGAGCTATCTATATGGGCTCGAGTTAGCATATCTATTTCAGAACCTATGTATTCCTTAATGCCCAGGGGCTTACAAGGAGCTATTTTTACTCATGAATATATACCAGCAGACATAACCATGAGAAAAGGTCAAACTTGTTCTTAGTAGAAATGGGTCATGTCTGTGTACCAGGGAACCAGATATTCAAACCCATCAGAATGGTATAGAGATATGAAATAAAAACAAATAAATTCCAACATCTTTCTGAACTGTTTCATCTTCCAGAACTGTTCTTACAAACAGCAGTTCAGATGATTAAGTGAAATACTGCAGGGAGTGAAGGAGGAACATGGAGGGAGAGAAGGAAAAGAGTATCTACATCTGATAACCCACTGGGTCTGAATCTCCTATAATCTGCACCAAACTGGTACTTCTTTTTCCTTCACTGAGGTTAGTGAAAATGCTGACTTTATCACACATAGAAATAAAACTGTATGACACCAAAATAAGGAAGGGAAAGAATCAGGCTATTTAAGTTGTGTGTGTTTCACTGTTTTCCCTGGATAAATAGTCTATTTCCCCCTGTTTTGCCTGAGCCTTTCACACAGCCGCAGGGGAGAGGATAATATTTTTAGAAGAAATAGGGAAATGTGGCTGTAAAATCACAAACATCAATGCTGGAACTTGGGAGCAGACGGAATATTGTGGATTATGAGTTTTCTTTCTGGATTATTTAAATGTAGACTTCAAGTCGAGGGGCTTCCTTTGGTTAATGTTTCTCAAACACTTTAAAGATAAGATATGGGACAGAAACCACAATATGTGTTCAATTAATAATTAGCTATTCAAGCCTCCTGATCACAATTCTTTAAGAAAGGTTTTACAGAAGACTGATATTTGTGATACTGGGTTTCATTACTTTTAAAGAAGCAAGAATTCAGTGAAAAAGAACAAAAAAGGGAGTTTAATTAAAAGAAACCTGACTTACGGTTAACAGTTATTTTAGGGTCACAGGAGAAAGCAGAATAATTACTACTTAAGTACTCCAGAAGTCAGCACACACGCTGCTTTTTAAGTGCTTTGAGGCAAAAGAGTAACTTCCCTATTATGATGGGTAATGACAGGACAATTTATATCCCTGTTGGCAGGGAGGGCCATTTCTGTCCTAACTGGCTAACATTAGAACGAAAATGGTGGCAAAGCCACTTCAATGAACATTTAAGTACTATGTTTAGAGGCTGCTGAGGTGATGCAGATCCCTCCTTCTGCATCTGCGCCAGGTGAGCAACTGGAAATGTGAAGTGGTCTCAATGCTCTTACACCAACACAATTGGACAGGGGGAGAAAACCCCTCCCATAGGATTAAAAGAACAAGTCCTGTTCCTGCATCTTGCACTGCCTCTGAGATGGGGCAAGTCACTATACTGCTCTCTGCTGCTTACTCCACCTCATCCATGAAAGAGTGATAAAGCTTCATAAAGCTGCCTGAGATTTGCAGATGTTACAGATGTGTATTACTGTACTACTTGGTAACTGTCACATTATAATGCCCAGCTGTCCAAGCAGCTTATCAGACTAAACAGCAATAACTGGGCTTTTCTCTTATTTGTCTTCTTATTATGCCTGCACTACATTCCCAGTTGCTCACCTGGAGCAAATACAGTGTCAAAGAGCTATCATCATAGCAGAGTCTAAATACAGCACTTACATGTTCTTTGAAGTAGCTTTATGATCATATTTCCTCTCTGGTTTGATCCAGTTAGAAGAGATACAGTCCATTCTGGCACTCAGGATGTAAGTGTACAACCATACAGCTAGTAAATCTGTAAATTAAATGAAAACATATATCATGCATCAATAAACATATAATCCAAAATATGTGGAAAAACATGGCTGTGGGCATAACTGAACAAAATCATTTCAGGATTGTATTAAGTGGATTCTGGATACAGTAAAGTACGTAAGAAATTAAGAAAACAGTACATTACAAATGGCTTTACTGTGCATTGCACACACCAGGAGATGGATGGTAATTTTTAATCAAGATGCTTTTTAAGGAAAAAAGTGGTTCTGTACAGTTAGTCTTTCCTGCAGTTTCTGGTCATGAAAAGACACTGTGTTCCAGCTGAAAACACAGGGATATTCAACCCAACAAAGCAACCTTAAGCAGGGAACAGGGAAATAGGTGGGTTTTGTAGTTTATTTTCTGTGGAAAGAACGCATTTGTTTCACAAAATACATTCTGAAGATGAGCACTGTAGTAAGGTCTGAAAGCAGATGTAGACATGCCATGCTGCAGCTGTCCTGCAGGCACAGAGACCAAAGTGACCATTGCTAAATGTGTTTTGTTTTTGTCTTTCCCAAAATGAACCATAGGTTCACTATCAGAAGCATTAATACGAACATTTCAGTAGGGAGGGCAGGGCTGTATTGCATTAGGCTGAGTCCTTGACAGTTTGCTGCTTCAAAGAGAAGGTGGATTAGGTGGCTGGGAAATCATGTCATTGCTCTAAAACTGCCTAAGAGGAATGTCTCATATTTCTCCTCCCTTGGCTGCTCTGGGTTTTTCCAGCTATAAGCTTGTGGCAGGAGAGGTCATATCTGCTTCGCACCTAAAGAATCTGTCCAGTGTCAACACTTGGATGATTGTCTAGTGTGTTCAGAGCTGGTCTGACTTCCACACTGAGCACCAGACTTCTGATTTCAGTGTGAGGAGGATTCGGCTGACTTTGACCACCTCTGGTGGGTTCAACTATTCTCACTGCTTCAAACATTGCTTTCTGAGTCCTGAGGAAGTGTTGATTCACATTCATGTGCTCTGTAAGCATGACCAGCCAGCACCACTTAGTTCTTTTCCTTCTATTTTCTTAATGGGCAGAGGAAAGCAAAATGTCTCTGGCTTCCAATCTTATTTGGGGCTGTTTTGTTTTGTTTTTGTCTGGGAGTGCAAAGGAAAAGCTGTGACAGACAAATAAAATCAGAACAAAACATGTCCATGACTCGTCAAAACTATTGTTATGACAAACTTTGGTTCTCTTTTAGGTCTGTCACTGAGTGGTTGTATTAGATTAATGGAAGGTATTGATCAGGCATGGACTCATTCTGCCAAATGGAATTACTTTTAAAAAGGATGATGGGTTATTTATTTACATTAGCAGGCTTTTCCTACAATAAAAAGTCATCCTTCTTGCAGCTGTTGCAAAAGACTAAAGGCAAAACAATTTCTGTCTAGCGTACCCTGGCTGGTTTGAGAGAAGTGTGATCCAAGTCAAATGGATAATTCTTCAAGATGCTCTAGTTGACAACTCTGATCTTAGGCAAATTGGTCTGTATGCTCTTTTCCTTCCTACCCTTTCAGACACATGTCCTCTTGTTAATGTTCACTGTAACTACTTTGAGATTCTTAGAATAAAGCTGGGTTTATACAGTAGAAATGTTTATGATGATGGTCTACATAGAATCAAGTTTCAATTTCCTGTACTCCAAAAATACATCCTCAAAATATGCAGTGCACTTTATGGCTGTCCAAAATAGCAACACTCAAAATACAGCTGGGATGCCAATATGCTATCTAGAAGAAAAATTAAATTGATCCTAGAGTGTGGAAAACCAGGCTCTTTCTTTGGTTTTGCCTGTGTCTATGTTTGGTCACTGTTTTCACATTAGGATCAAAAGTTGAAGGAGATGAAAGCTCTTTAAGGACTGGATGCTTCCCAGAAAAGACAAGGCTAAATGAAAAGGATTTCATCTTTTAATTGAATTTCACGTTTTCGGTAGAGTCCCATTTCAGCTTGTGTTGCTGTAAAATGCTCACTTCAGCCTCAGTAATCCCTCAGACAGTGGAGCAAAACTCCCTGATCCTTGAGTCTGTCAGAGGAGGGTAGGGGTAAGATGTAACGATGACCAAATATAGGAAGATTTTGGTCTTGGACTAATTCATTTCAGTGCTGGCTCTTCTTAAAAACAGACCTGCCTGGATAGGAAAGAAGATGCAAACACTTTTAAACCAGTTGCTAGCAGTTTTAAAAACTATGTAAGTATAGATTACAACTATCTGGATAAGAGGTGGAGCTGAATCTAGTTTGGTTGTGGCTCTTCAGTACTGAGACTAAAATTCAGGGAGCTGGAAAGCTCAGGTAAGTGCTGAGGAGGTGAGCAAAAAGAAGTGCAAAAGTTGTGCAATCTGTTCTGGATCATGGCTGACTTCAGATATTCTCATGCTAACACAGAATCACTAAATACTAAGTCCAGACCCTATCTGAAGGTCGGAGGCCCAGAAGAAAGAATAGAGTATTATTACTGGGTAAGTCAATTCAGGATCATATAAATCAAAGCTTCAGACTCAGGGGGTCTGTATTTCCTTTGATGGTTAGAGAGCTCAATAGTTGCTTTCATTCTGCCATCCCATACACAAACATTAGTTATGTTGATAGTCTTTGCTATAAACTATACAAATACAGGAGATTGCGTATGAAAATACATTATAGCAGCTTTACAACTTGGGCCATAATCTGATTGTCAGAAGGAACAAGCCTCCCTTATGCAGTGACAAGCAGTGCATAATGAGCTCCAATCTCGGGCTCTCTTTAGACTACAATGGGCTTTTTCTTTTCTCAGCTGAACATTAAGAAAGCACCAATTCATTTCTATACATGCAGGATCAGGCCCAAAGACAGCAGGTTTGATGGAGATTTGATTGATGGTTCAGCAAACAATATGTTCTGATAGACTGAGGGCTTGTGTTTTCCTAGAAGCACATTCTCTTTCCTGATGTGCCTCCATAGGACTTTCATCTGAAGGGCTAAAAGCACATGGCAGGAGAAGCACTAAAGGGAAAGAGCTTCAAATTCTATAAACCCCATCTTACTACAGTTATTAAGCATTCACTAATGATTCATACAGGTAAATAAGATGAATACTAGCTGCCCATTCACACTGCTAACTAAAGAATACTGTCTGGAGGAAATAACCCAAGCATATGAATGTAATTTTTGTTCACGGACGTGTCTGCATGCACTAGAATGCCGTAATGTAAAAATCATTGTTTCATTCTCAGCTGGCTTGCTGTAGTAGTCTGAAAAGTAAATGAGTAGCAAAACTAGAGGTACAGGTGAAGACAAACATGGCTGAAGAGTCATCTCAGAAAAGGAAAACATGACCATCACAGCTGGTAAATAGTGAGTTCTCCTATTACAATGTTCCAATGCACATATATATTCTATAGGTTGTCCTAGGAGACACTGGACTTCAGTGAAGCAGGCATGCCAGATACCAGCTTTTAGCATAAGAGGACAAAACAGCTTGAAGCACCATTTCCATGCAAAGAGAATGCCATTAGAAAAATTCTTTAGTGAAAATGAGACAAGGGACAAAGAGAGACTAGCATTTTACAGGTATTGTAAGTGCTACATAGTGATGGCCAGTGCCACACAGAGCTTCAAAAATATGTTGCTAAAATGTTTTGGTATTCAGAGGGACCCTCCAGTCAGTAATGAAAGCCTGAAATTATGTTGGAAAAGATTTTAGGATGAATTAGAGAAGTGAGAGTTCTACCAGGAAGGTTTCCTTTCTAAGAGATGGATTCCCCTGTCTGTTAAGTTGGTTTTGCACCAGATGAAGTTTTTTTCCTGCTTTGGAAAGGATGGAGAGGATCTAGAGGATTACACAAGCAGATAAGGACAGCAGAACCAGGCAGGAGAGAAGTCTGCTGTTGGTACTGTTGTACCTTGCACAAGTTTCACCCTACACCCATGCTGTGAGCTGAGAGGACCTACTGAGAACATCCCGTTCTCCAACATGATAGCTTTCACAGAGGTATTAACTCACACATTTTGGTTTCCTCAGCGTAACTGCTTTGGTTTCTGGTAGACCCGGATGCTATTCCAAGAAAAATACCTTTTGCTAATACTCATTCTGTTCGGGCACCTGGCTTAAGCTGTTCTGGCAAAAAGCAAGCTGGTGTGAGCTGTATCACTACTGAGTGGTTTTGGTCAGACTGGTTTGACAACGTTTCTAATCTTTCTTAAGAGCAGACCAAATGTGGCTCTGCCAGCAGTCTGGGAAGCAGTCTCCAAGGAGAATGTGACTCATTCGGAAACTGAGGTGGGCCCCAGATGAAAATGTGATTCAAAGTTGGTGGAGTGTAAAAAGGCAAAAAAAGATAAGGTTTTATGAATGCACTGATTTGTAATACAGCTTTGCCTATTAATTTCTTGTTTCCGTGTCATGCCAGGTCTATTGCTTCACCATCTTCATGAAAGGTTAAACACTCTCTTGAAAAGAAAAATTCTCACCATGATTCATCTGTTTCATTTTCCACATCCTAAGGCGCTATTTTCTAGGGCCTGTAATGCCAGCATAAATCTCAGCAATTACATCAACCTTCTATGGAGTAAAACTTGTGTGAGCTGAAAATCAACCACCCTGTCTGGTTTGGAAAATTTTTCATTGAGCTAAGGTCTTTTAGAGGAGTGAAAGAAATATAAATTACAGTGCATTATCTCATTCAAATTCAAACCTTCAGTTTCACACTCTGAGTTAAATCTATTTTGCTATGAGTGGTTAAGTCTGGTGAGGCATAGGGAGTATTTCTAAATCAAACTCAGACTTTAAGATTAATCTGCCTCTCTGCTGCATTCAGGTTTTGGGGGGGGGTTTGCCAGTTTGTTTTTGGTTTTTTTTTCTCCTCTTTCCTTTTTGGTAACATGAAGTTTCTTAAAATTGGAAGCTGAAAGTTGACTGCAGATGATGTTATCTTGATCTCTAGGCATTAGGCTTTAAGTGCTGGAGTTTTCTATCCTTGCAGTCATGGGTGCATCGTCTTTCCTTCAGATAAAGATAAGCAAAACTCAGTATCAGCTCTGGTGGTGGGGTCTTCCTTGGGCAGCTCTGAAGAGCTCACATGGAATGAAAATTACTGTCTAGAAGTCACTCCTCATTGCACCTTTCTTCTTGGCTTCTTGTAACGAATGAACCCAGTGCTCTTCTGGAGAAATTAAGTGTTGTCTTTTGTGTTGGATTTTTTCAATGTTTCTAGATGAAACCGAGGCGCACATTGACTATGAAGATAACTTTCCTGATGACAGATCAATACCCGTTGTTGAGAATGAACACATCAATGGCAAAGAGGAAACAGAGCAGGAGCAAGACCAGCTCTCCTTCAGTAAAAGCTCAGAGGAAAGCATTGGAAGTACCAAAGGTGTTACTCAGGACACAGACACTTCTGAAAAAGGAAGCAGGGCACCAACTGAATCCCCTGTGTCACTCCTAAGCCAAAAAAACTTGTTTTGGTTTCCATCAGAGGCTTTCAGTGAGCCTGAATCAGAGAAAGAGACAGATGACTCCACTAAAGCACAGCTTTCTGAAGGTGATAACCACATTGGAGTGAAGGCACCCTATGATGAACCTGGTGCCAAAATGTTTTACGACAGTGAGGATTTCCCCATTGGACCCATTCTCACAACTAATGATACAAAGGCAGAGATAGATGCAGTTGCCATCACTGATGAATCATGGTTAGATGGCTATCCAGTAACGCAAGAAGTGGTAGAGGATGATGAAGAGGAAGGGGATAAAGTTGATGGTTCAATGGGAACTGAAGATGACGTTGTCCTCACAACTGACCAACCAAATCATGCTGAAGTAAGAAAATCAGGCAATGGCAGCCCAGCTCCAGAGGAAGGTTTAACACCGATTGTGGCAGCAACAACAAAAGCAGACGATGAAGGGACCAAAGAGACACCAGTGCTACTTACATCAGTGAGTGGTCTGGAGAACTTAAGCACGAGCAGAGGTTATGATGATACTGTATGGGACCATGCAACTACATCTCTGGAAACTGTGACTCAGGAGCCTGGTACAACAATGCTGTTTGACATGACCAGCTTAAAAACATCCATGTCAGAAACCTCTGTGATGGTCAGCCCCTCTGATCACACTCCATACGCAGAACCAAAAGAAGCAACCACCTACCCTGCACAAATAGCAACCACTGCACCAGCTCCAGATATCATTACTGACACATCATCCCAGGAATTAGCTGAGCAAGAAAATCTCACCCAGGGCCTTGGAGAAAAGCCCGTCCCCACTTCTGATCCGTGTGAGGCAGAGGATTGTCCCAGGTCCAGTAAGGGTGCAATCATAGCAGTAATTGTGATTCTTCTCTGTTTGTTACTGGTTGCAGCTGTACTGGCTGTGTGGTTCTTCAAAAAACGGCAGCAGAAAAATTCTGTCTATAAACTCAATGGAAGGTGTCAACCCAGGCATCACTGCTACCACCACTACCACCACCAGCACATTGAAATGCAGAAAGTCTAACCAGGGGCCTTTGGGCAGAGATGCCAGGAACTGGAAGGAAAACATACTGATGCTAGAAGGATCACACGACTCATGGATGCTAAAATCCAGCAGTGCAGAAAGCAGAAGGAAAAAAAGAATGCTAAAAGAACATAGAAAAGATTTCATCCTTTTGAAATCAGTTTAACACATTCGACCTTTCAAGAGCTAAAGAATCTGTATGTTTTTATCACAGGAGTCTTCTGGAGGTATCAACAGGACACCATGTGCTTGGTAGTACATCTACAGTTTGTTCCGCTTTTACATTTTGCTCCTATTAATAATAAATTAATTGATTAATTTCTGTGTTACCTGGTTATAATGTAATGGCAGGGCTGGTCAGGCCTTCTTGGTCTATTCTCAGCGGAAGAAGGAAAGAAAGAGGGAAGGAGGGGAGAAAGATGTTTTTGGAGGGACCATACATTTGGTGGTGTTCCTTTCTTAGAACCTGCCCAAGCTGGTCAGGATAAACCATCATAACAAATTATTACCTGATGTGTCTTAAAATGGAAAACCATTTGCTACCGTACTTTAACGGACAGTACTGCAATGATTACTAAGGTACTTTTCTTCAATGTTGTGAACTTAACAAGCCACAAGTGTTGGATCATCACACTAGTTTTCTGGAAGGTGTTATTTTAGCCTTAGTGAAGAAGTACCATTCTTATACTAATCTTTTTATAGGAATCACGATGTCTCCCTGGAACTCAGAGAATGCAGTAAGTGCCATTCTTCCTTGAGTACCAACAGGAATTAGAGCACCTTTGATTCCAGGTGTTATAATGAATAGCCTCTTATTACAGAGCCAGTGACGAAGCACTTTCCAGGGACACCCTATATAAAGTCAGCTGCTTTTCTGAACACAATACTGACTGACCAGGACACTGAACTCACAGCTGGTTGTACCTCTGACAGCTGAAGCCATGCAGAACACTTCTGCCATGTGAACTCTGTGGAAGGACTGATTTTCTCCATTCTGCTCTTACATCAGCTGGAGGGGTGCCTGGGGTGGACACTGGCTGTGGGACATGGGTATCCATTTTGAATGCTGCTTGTTGTGGTTTTAAAGATAAAGCAAACCTGGGAAAGAGAGAAATTGCATCCAGTTAATAAATGCAAACACTTGACTTTTAGACTGGGTGTTGGTGTAAAAACAGAGAGGCTTTTCCAACAGCATGTCCCAAGAGTCCTGAAAATAAACAGTGAGAGAGAAGAGGATGTTTTCTAGAATCCCTTAACATAGTTCTGGTGAGTTTCGTATGAAATGCTCTTCCTTACCTTTCTGAATGAACAGGAGAAAGACTGGCAAGTGAATAACCTGCAGGTCAGAAATAAATTCATTTGCCACTCTATTGCACAGCCTTAGCCAAAATATGCCGGTAGTTCAACACACCAAAATACTGGAGTGAGAAAAGGTGACTGGGGGGAGTTGACCTGTGCTGGTAACCATCTTAAACTCCATGGAAGGTAGACTTTATGAAGTGGAGTGCAGAATTGGGCCCGTCATACACACAGGCATCAGTCTCAGTGCTGCTAAGGAAAAGAGAGCATTTTTAGATGATGGCCATATGGAGAATTTGACCTCAGAGTGGTAAGAGTGGCAAGAGCCACAGTAAATAAAGGACAGAAACTGTACAAATCTGTAAATATTGTGTTCTCTGCCATATGCACGACTTTATGCTTTTAATGCATTCTAGACTATGAAATAACCTGGGATTTCTGTTGTAAACTATTTTTTTATGCAGTAACATTTAAATAAATCCAAAAAACCAATGGATTTCACACTATGCAACTTTATAGAGATTAACTCAACTAAAACATACCATCTGTAATCTTATGGGAACATGCTGAAAAATAAACCTGGGGACAGCCATTACAAATACTGTTTAACTGAAAGATACAAGTATGTGTTACAGCTCTGCATAGCATCATTCAAAATGAGAAGTCAATGCTCTTTGGCTCAAGAACTGAACATGTGAAAACGAGGCTCAAAATAGAATTAAACCCACAAATTGTACAGGGACCTTATTTGAGGCTTAGAAATAATTGTTATTCACGAACCAGCAGAAAATGTACATTAATATAATGCTTTGGAGGTATTTAAATAAAGATCAAAGTACAAAAAAGGGAAAGTAAGCATTTGTGTATGTTCTTGTGAAAATCATCCAGTTTGCCTACATGTTTATGAAGGAAAGACAGGTCTGTCATTTGGATAAGTCTTGTAGGAGACAGTTTAAGATATAGCTGAAAAGTGTTCATCTTAGGCTGCCAGGATGGTTCTGCTTCAGAATACCATCTACCCCCTTTTGGAGCAGCATCTGTTTGTACTCACGGTTTTCACATTAACAGAATGATTCAGGGAGTTTGGGGAAACTAATAAACAGATGGGGGTAAACAGCCCACGAATGATACATCTGACTTAGATCTCCTTTTGTGTGTGAAACTTGGCTAATCAAGGACAGTAGGGATGGTGAATGTTACAGTACAGTAAAATCTGAAGATAAGGTCAAAATACAGTAGGGGATGAGTCACTTATTAAAGGAATTAAGAGCTGAAAGGGCCAGCTATGGGCTGAAATTAGGAAAAGGAAAGGGGAAAATACTGGGAGTGATTTTGTGATGGTGAAATCCGTTCATTAAGACATTGACCTGCTGCTCTGTGATACAGAAGTTATGTATCATCCTCTTCCAGGAAAGCCACATATTACAAGAGGCTGGCTAGAATGGCTCACTGGTGTTTAGACTGACATATGATCTCTTTCTCTTCCTTTCCTGTATTAGCAACTACCTATTAAATAAGACCCCATTTCATACAGATCAGGCGGTTTGCTGTGTCTGGGCAGAGCCTTGCATAGATTTGTTGTCAGGCAGGCTGAGAATTCACTGTGAGTTGTACCACTGAAGCTACTTGCAGTGTTTGGGGGTTCAAGCCCTTGCAGCCAATAGGTGTACAGAAACTGTGGGATCATGGATTTTATTCCATGTAAATTCTTGGGCTAAAATACCCTCAGTTTCTGTGCTTGCCCTTGCATTTGCCAGCTAGATGACAATAGAGGGTTTATTGTGCTGTGCTGCTTTTTTACATACTTTACCTCAAAAACTGTTATGTTGGGCATCTGTTGCCATAGGCATAAAAGCCAGCATAATTTTTTTTCTTCAGTGGAAAGAATTTACTTTTTTTATACCCAACAATTTGCAATGCAATGATATGACATAATACGTCACTGTGAAAGATCAGAAAGAGGACCACTGGAAAAATCACTTGCAACAAAAAATGAATTGAGTTATAAAGCTACAGGGTTTACCGCTACAGGGTTACCACTAGCTCAGGATAATGCTTAAATGTTTAATCCCTTCGAATAAATAAGAGCAAGATTTCAGACAGTAAGAAGGGGAAAAGGCAGAAACCCCCAATTGTTTCCTTCAAAGCTAGTAGTCACATAAAGTTACACCTCTGACCCCCATATTTCTACTTGAAAGCAAGCAAGTTCCATTCCTTTGCAACAGAATTAATCAGGGGAAAAGTTCCTTCAGGCTGCTTAGAAGGCCTACCCATGATGCACACCAAAGGGAAGAAAAAGGTTAAAAGCAATCAAAGAAAACTCAACTTAGAAAGCTTTTCTACAGATAAGGTTAGCATTTATAAACTCAAAACTTCAGAACTCTCTGCAGAAGGTAGTTTCCATAGCTCATCGATACTCTAAGGAGAGGGAAGAGGGGAGGGAGGAGGGATGGGTGTCTAAAACCATGGAATATTTCCTTGCCAAAAGTAAATAAATAAAAAGGTATCTATTTAATGTTTTTCCTAGGCACTGGAAAGGACTCAGGACACAAACCCCTGATTTGCTGGGGTGTGCAACCCAACTTGCTATGGCTGTTTCTTACTTACCTTCTTTATTTCATATAGCTTCAACTCTCCACACTAGGTCATTCAGGTCTTGAGTCGCCAGAAAAAAGAAGTCGCTGTTTAAAGCGTGGCAGACAACCAAAAGTTCAGACAGCTGCAATGAAGGATTAGTTGTGGCTTTTTCTCACTGCCTTGCTACAAACTGCATCACAGCTCTATGTTCAAACATTATTAAATGGGAATGTTTTCTCTGGCACTGACTACCTCTCCCCACAGTTTAAGTATTGAATTTTTTTAACTGAAGTAGCTTTGGTTTACAGCTCACATTAGAACTTAAAAACATATTTCCATAGTAGCAGGCATATGCAGGCAACTGTTTATTCTCAATACCAGCCATAATAAACACTTGTACTTCTATAATCCAACAAATCTTTGCCTAATCACAACTCCGTTTCCAGAGCTGTACAATTTGCATGCTATTTAAACCATTTTTCGTGAAGACTCTAAAAACAAAGATTATCTGAGTCTGGTTCATTATCAATATAGACCAATAATTCATAGCAAAGATACACAGTGGGTATTATTGGCAACAGTCTATTGAGAAAAAGCATCGTAAAGCAGGACATGCAATAGGATTTTGAGGGGACTACTTGTCTTGGGGAGACCCACCTTTAATTCTACCTTGACTTACTCCGGCAAGTAGGAAGAAGTGGCACCCCTTGGTCGGATGGGCTTTCCAGGTGAATTGAGAACAGCATCCAAGTATGTTTTGAGCTTATATCCTAGCATTCTAAAGGAGTAGGGCTCTGGAAAATGGAGCAGTTTCAATCTGCTTTTTTACTCATGCCTTGTCAACAGTAGCAGTGAAGGTCTGCTTGCAGATTTGCTGCAATGAAAGGGCCCAGCAAGACACTCAAATTCCCACTGAATTTGCCAGAATTGATAATTCTAAAGGCATTTGGGTTTCATAGCTGACTTCACTGGCTATTGGAATTGACAAGACACTGAAGTATGGAGCCTATATTGCTGTTTTATGGGAACAGAATTAAAACTTTGGGGAGAAAAAATCACCCACCACCCTTCTTCCTTTTTTAATCAATATTTGTGTTTATGAGGATGAATTAGGCAAGAATCTGGTAATACATGAAAAGTTACTATCAGTAAGAGCAGGTATTACTTTGAGAAAGACTGTATACTTGGCAGTCTGTCAGATACACTGATTTCCCAGCTGTGAATCTCTTCCCTTGACCAAGCTTTGGTTCTTGCATAAAAAAGATTGTCCTGACAGGCAGCAGTCAAGATTTTCACATAACCAAATACCCAGCTCTGCACCAGCATTTCTGACTCAGTTTGACCTTCAGCTTTCCAGCAGTTCCCCATCACACAGGACCCCATCCATCAAGAGGCCAAGCACTGGACTTGTATTGCGTGCAGGCCCTTGTGCTAGCCATCTGCCAGAGGATCAAAAGCCAAAATCAGCTACCCAGGGAGCCAGCATTGTTACTGGAAATGTGAGCAATTACTAAGAAAATTAACTGTATGGCTCTGTAACAAGCAACACTACTACCGAGATCAGTATGAATTGGTCAGCCCAGGGTCAGCAGACACATGCCACCTACGCTGCGTTCAACTAAGTCACACAAACACTGGCTTCAACAAAATGACACTTCCCTGAGCATCAGCATCACACTGTAAGCCTTATAAAAAAGAGAAATGAGACAAAACCTGAACATCTCCTCAGGTTTTGCAGATGCTGCTAACATCTGAAGCAGGCAACTCACAACTGAGAGAATTTGGGGTGGCAGAAGAGAGGCAAGAACTATGCTCCTGTAGCCTCCCAAGAAGAGCTGGCAGATCAGAGAAGTGGAAGACACTGATTTATTGCAGTCACATGTAAATGTTGGCTTCTAACAATAGCAGCAGCAAAAGAAAAATCAGTTAAAAGAACCTGAGAATGCTGAAAAAAGCCACAATAAATACCGAGGAACTGGGAGAGGAGCTATTTCTCATTAGAAAAGAAGAAGGGTTTGAGAACAACTTGTACTTATTAAGATTGAACTGGCTTGGGACCATGTGTAGTGGAAATTAAAAAAGCCAGAAAAAATCCACAGACACTTGAACAAAATGAAAAAGGGATCACGGTGCCATTTCAGGAGGCCACGAGAGTATAGGCTGCCTTCTCAGTTTAAGTGGAATGGTAAAGGACATCAGGCTTACCTAATGTAGGCTTGAGAAAAACAAATCACTGGCTAATGGACACCCTAGTCAATCATGAAATCCCCACCTGAACAGGCACAATGGCAGGGGATTTTAGCTGTAAGGTCAAGAGCTGAGGAAACGGCTGAACACGAAAACAGATCAGCTAAGGAAGCCTTAAAGACAGAATCACAAGCTTACCTGAAAATTGATAATACCCAAGAGACTTGCAATGGCTGAATAACTGTTTGATGAAGAGAAAAAATTAGGGTTCATGGGCACTAAATGTCTCCCCAGTGTAACTCATTGAAGTTAAATGAATCACAAAAGAGGTTGATTCTGGTGCTCAGTATTTTACCGGTGGAATGAAAATGTTACACTATTTTACCACATACTTTGTTCTTTAAAAATATCACAGCAGTCTTCAATAATTAGTGCTGGAGAGGGAAAGGGGGTTCTTTAACAGGAAAGAAGTAATTCTGGGTGGCAAACCTAAGAGAATTGATTTTCTGTTATCGCGTACCTACTGTAGTCTATGCCATTTGCTTCACCAACAGGCAGAATCTGATCATAAGCTTTTTGCACACATTATTTCCATCCACGATGCATAGATATGGAAAACCTTAGGAGCTTGCATTACAGGCACCTCTCTTAGGAGTCTTTAAGGTTTTGCAATGCAGTACCTACAGACAGCACACAAGAGCCGAGACACCACAGAAACAGACAATAGTCAGTGCTTGGCAGAGCTCCTAAGTCAGCTTGGTAAATGGTGATAAGAAAAAAGTAAATGGAAAACGTTGTAATATAAAGGCAGTGTAGACAGATACATCCACCTCCAACCAGCTCCATGCCCTTTAATGGCAGGATTTCTAGATTCGGACGTTAAGAGTATTAAAGATGAAGTTATTTGGGCATATGACCTTAACATAAACAGTTGGGTTTCTGAGGGGAAAATCTGGAGTTGTCCTATGCAGCCTGGAAACCTGTGATTCTGTGAAAGCAGGAGGGTAAGAGTCCTCCAGAGCACCAACCTCTCCCTTGAGCACAAACACTCCTCCAACAACAGAAAACTAGGGACAAACTGGAGAAGCTACCCCAGCTGGGTATTACTATACATGTATTGCATGGGGATGTGATAGGTTATGATCAACTGCTTGTTATGTTTGAAAAGCAAAGTTAAATTCTTACATAAAATTACAATAAATGGAGTGCTAATATTATGTGGAACGAAAAGCTCCAGGAAATCTGATACTCACTCTGTATTAAGGCACAGGGCAAGCCAGATTCTGGTTTTGTTACCACAAGTGGAGCTGGGTAAATCTCCTGAAGTTAAAAGGCTCTTGATGGATTTTCAGCCTGAGAATAAAACGGCCTGCCCATTCACATCAGTGTGCGAACTGGGATTTATATTAAAGCAGCTAAAAACCAATCTGGTTTTCCAAACACCTTTCATACACAACTTCTAACATATTAAAATTATTCATTGCTGTCATGGGCTGGAAGACCTAAACCTGATCCTGTAGATTCCCCCTTATTCTCTGCGGATACTCAGTAGTGTAGACACTATGCTTCCACAACATATATAAGCTACAGCAGCAGCAACTCAGCAAGGTCGTACAGATCATGTTTTGCCTCTTTTACTCCCTAAAGCAGGTTTTTGTTTTGCAACTCACTTCCATTCTGCTGAAGTAGGATTCAGTCAGAGGAGCACTGAATGCTCTTGTCTCCCTTTGATGTAAGCAGGATGAAGCCACTTGCAGGACTTGATCCTTAAAAAAGAAAGGGGAAAGCAAGTGATGAAATCCTGGATCCTCCTCTTATGTCAACAGGATTTCTGCTCTTCAGTAGTCTTTTGCACCAATTCACTACTCATCTCTAATACAGTATCTTTGGGGAATTCAAAATAGTTCTGTATTAGGCTCCACCATATAGTTAATAAAAATGTCAGGAATTCACATACAAATGCCTAAGTATTCCACTTCAATTGCCTCAGTCTCCACCTGTACTTACTTTTGGATGAGAACTGCGCAGACAGTCCCACCAGGCTGAAAAACAAAAAAAAAGCAAACTGTTTTCTATGGAAAAGAATGCTAAATACATTGAGCACCATTATTTTACACAAGACTGGCCCCACTTCACACAGGAGCCACAAGCTGTTTCAACAGAAAGAGTAAGAATTCATAGGAAAAAGGAATTCTTTATTATTCAGTTCTAAGTGACCTCAGTTTCACATCATGGAATTTAATTTAGTTCTTAAGAGCAACACCGCATACAGAATTCTTCAAGCAATTCATACAAGATCACTGGTTGTGCCTTGTTAACTTATTTTGGCTATGTAAATGTATCTCAATGTCTCTCAGGTGCACTGGGATTCAGTATCCCTTTACTCTTCATCATAGAAAAAGACATATATAAATAATACAATGCATAGCTCAGAAAGTCAAGAGGAACTGTTATGTCTTCCCTGGTTCCTAACCTGCCACAAGTTCTTTGGAATTTAGCTGTGCTGTTACAACTCAGTAGAACATCACTGAAATAAGGCACCTTAGTGTTATCCTGGAAAATACAGTCAGTTCTGTTGTGTTTGTGTGATGGGAAGAAAGCTCAGGGGGAAAACCCATATGCACCAATTCTGTAAATGCACAGTGAAAAGCCACGCTCACAGAAGAGTCAGTGCAGTATGGAAGTGATCTTTCAGGAGTGGATCTTGTGATGTAAGGTGGAGCTTAAAGGAGCAGCTTTGAGGTATATCTAATTGGAACTACAGGTGACCAAAAACAATAGTAAGGAGCAATGGTGAATCTTCACTTTCATAAAGTACTTCATAGTGATTTCACTCATCAGGATTCCTTCTTTTCCTCTACTTCTAGCAGCTCATCAAGGAATTCCACAACTTCACCCTAGAAAGGATTAAATTTAACAGGAACAGGTTAACCATGTGCTGCAAAACCAGCGAAAACCTTTAACTATTTTAACCAAAGCATAAACTGTAATAATGTTTCTAAGTATTTTTTAACACACTTCATCCAGCAGCCAGCACAACAAGCCTGTAAAATGCAGGTAAATGGCCCACAGAGGTATAGCACAAATACTTGCAGTGACATACAGATCTTAAAAGAAGGAAATGTTACACTCACAATAAATCCCCTTGTACTTTTTCAGGTATTTAAACAGACAATGAAATTCTCAAACTCAGAAAGTAAAAGAGGAAATGTTTAAAGTACCTGTTAAATTGGGAAATCGTTAAAATACCATAAAAGATTAAAGGATTTTAGAAAGCTTCAAAATTCAAAGCTGAATTGCTTTGTAGAACTGTAACTCTAATTTGCATCTGTCTGCTCTAACCATTTATGTCCTGAAACAAAAATGTAAAGAACCAGAGACACCAGAATATCTTCCACATTGGAAACAGGTATGTTGGATATAGATTGAGACCAGAAAAATATTGTATTTACTAGCTCCACTCTGGTAATAGAGGATACCAACACAACAATCTGACTTTAAACTACTCCTTATGTAGTTCTATGTCCTATACCATAGCCAAATGACTACAGTCAAGCCTGAGTACTTTGGATGATACAACCCCACCAGCTGGAATTTACTGCTCTGTCAACTGAGCTACAGTCATTGCTACAGCATGTTTTTGCCTAGAAAGGTATTCCTTAGGAAGACAGCACCTTCCAGATACGTAGTTAGACACCCAAAATGTTAGTTTTCTTTCTATTCTGGTAAGGAAAGGGCATTAAAACCCTTGTCAGTAAAAACAATACAAGGAAACAGAGAATTGTCTATTTTTTTTATACAGCAAATGGATCATGGTCATGGCGATTAAAAACACTAACATCACATTTTTCAGAAGCATGATTAGCACGGAGAGAAATAATGAGAACCAAGCAAGCAAAAATAAAAGTGGGAGGCAAGCTGTCTGAAATAACTGCTGCTCTTGTGCCCTGCTTCACAGCTCCATCTCAAAAGACTGCTGAGTTTTTGCAGCTTATGAAGTGGTTACAGCAAGTCCTGAAAGATGGCAATTTCTTTTTGCTTTGAATTTGTTCAGAACATCTAAGTATCCGATTCAATAAAAACCATGGGGAAAAAATGCCAGCACTTTCATATTCCCTACTTGTCTTACTGGTTGCAGGAAATCTGGCAATTGGAAAACAGAAATTTGACATTTCTGCACGTTTTCCTTTGTTTGAAGTATTTTGATTGCCCAAGGAGCCCGATCGTGGAAAGAACTCAAAACCACTTCACAAATGGACATGAAGAAAATAGCCACTAGGTCCAACACTCACTATACAAGCAGTTGGAAGATACGAAAACAGAGGCACAGGGAACTTCTGGTCCAGTTTTATAGCACAGCTCCTAAAACTGGGCACAAGCATTTGTGTGCCTCTTGAAGGACTACAGACAGGCAGGTCCCATTAACTCTGAAGAGAGTTAGGAGACTGCGAATACAGGTGTCTGCTGCAGGAGTCCCAGATCTAGGTTCAGACTAACTGCTTTACACCTCAGGATCACAGTTTAATGAAAGAATAACAGACAATAAGAAGGATTTTTGCCCTTGTTCTACGTGCAAAGACAACCCTTAAAAAATAAAGAGTCTGAAAGGCAGGGTGAAAGGCACAAACATCTGACTAGATGATCCAGAATAAGGAAGTATAAGGAAGACAATGGGGATTTCAATATCGTATCTTTGGTAACTCAACCATATGGAATCTTCATTCAATTCACATTATTGCCACATTAATCAGTAAGATAGGGTATTTCAGGAGGCACAGATCGCAAACAGAATTCAGGTTTTTTAATTCTAGTAAGTTTTCACATCCAGAAACATGTAAGAAGCCCATGTTTTAAATGGAAAAGGATACTTAAAAATTGACTGAATTCTGAAACCTCTAGAGCCTGAAAATGATCTCTGAGGGAAAGGATATCAGAAGCTGTTGTGCTCTAACAAGAAATACTGGGGAGTAAGAGAGGTTAAAATATGGCAAACATACAAAAACAGCTGCCCAAACAATATACATACAGAAAATACGCTGTAATGCAACTGAGTAATTGCCTGGATGCTGGTTATATTTGAGAAGGCAAAAACTCCAGGTTAAAGACAAGCAAAACCTGCAGTTAAAATACTTTTGCCTGTGCATTCAGCCAGAATGTAAAACATTGCAAGTTGTCCACAGTGCGGCTGGCAACCTAATGAAAGGTGCTAGGGCTATATCAGAAGAGCTGATCACATTGTCACACTAGCAGCTATGACCAAACCGACCAACTGTCCTTGCCCCATTAGCGCTCACTTGACACCGCATCAGGCATTCTGCACGACTGAGTTTACCAAGGTGTTCACTCCTGCCCACTGATATCTAATAAACTTCATGCTGGCCTGCGGATCTGGAGCCCAAAATAATTCTCTGATATTATTTCCTCCCGTTATCTGGAATGCTATTTGGCTCCTACCTATCTTAATAGGAAGGACATCAAATTTTACATGCAGTTGCTGCAGCTACCACACAGGACAACAGCCACCACCAGTAATGCAGCTTACATAAATATGCTGCTCAGACACAGTGCTGATGTAAATCAGAGTTGAGCAATATATGGCCCAAAGCATGACGCAGCTGTCTGGGCAGTAGCTAGTAAATCAGTATGGGAAGTCTGACTAAGCTGGGGGAAGAGAAGGGTTTGCCACCAGCCCAGTACATGCCTGATAGATAGGCAGCCAACAACGGTGTGCACGTGGGGACTGCCTGGTCAGCTGCAGCGAAGCACATCCTCATCAGCAAGCTGGCTCTCCGTCCACAGTCTTCACCTCCTGGTTTTCACTGGAAGCTGGGTACATGCTACAGGTACAGCAGCTCTGCCAGCACCCCATGACCTCCCTTCTCTGTGCTACCCACCTTTTCTTCTCTCTCCCAGTCCAAGGAAGTGGGAGTGACGCAGCAAGGATGTATGGGGAAAGATGGGACAGGTACAGCCTGAAATATGGGAGGCATGGTAACGAACAGCAGAAGGGGAATGCTCCCAGACTGGTGTGAGTGGTAGGAAGAACCAGAGAAGCTGATCTGATCAACTGGGGCCTCTAATTATCTGCCAGATACGCAAACTGAGCAGCCTTGGCTTAGATTAACAGCTAAACAGAGCACAAACAGAAAGAACAAGTTTTGTACCACAGTTAAGTCATTCCAGCAGGTTTTACAGAGGGTAAGTGAGTAGGTGGTTCATGATGAAGTATGATTTTAAAACACAGTTCTTGATCAATGCTGAATAAGCTAACCCAGGCTACTGATACGGGTGTACCAGTGAAGCTGTGTATTAAATGAAGCTATAGCACTTGAAAAAGTAAGCGCTAAAAGGATGAAAAATGCAGAAGTCCTCACTTACTACTGCAAGCTGAGCATCCAAGACCATGGTACACAGTGGGCCAGGAGTTGTTGCCAGCCCTTCCTTATGCAATGTTAAATGCTGCATGCACACACACAAAACACAACCTTTTAGAAGAAACCTCTGTACTTTGGAGACTCCTAGCCAGCTATTAAAATAAGTAGCAAAGAGGAAAAGCTACCAACACATGGCTCAGTTATAGCCCACTTGAGCCTGACAGTCCAGCACCAACTCTTCTTTTGATGGCAGCATTTAGATACAGTTGCAAGCACTAGCAGCTGTACTGGCAGATCAGATGCTTTGCTGTTAGTTGGGAAGACTAAGCACTGTTTTCTACATAGAAAACATCAATCATTCATGGGTCCTTGTCCTTTCTCAGGGTGAACTGGAAAACTTATGGGGGAAAAAAAAAAACTTATAGGGAAATAGCAGAAAATATTAAAACAATAGTGTTCTAGAATTAATTAAATTCTACAGAAAAGTATTACTATGGACATCCCTCCATGTGTGATTATCAGTGGATGAGTAAGAAGCAGCCTTTATCCCAGCTCATTGAACAAACTGTACCTTGGGAGACAACAAACAGAGCAAGAACTGGCTGGATCTTTGTTTCCTTATGATCTAGAAGGAGAACATTCATCCCACAAAATGTCCCCCAGCTGTCCTTCACAGCAAAAACTAAAATCTGGCTACAATTGGAAGATCTTAGTCACTGGAAAGTTGTTCAACAGTAACAGATTTGATTCCCTTATGTATTGGGCCATGGGTGAAAAGACAGTGGTAGGGGAAAGGGCTGCAGGGGTAACATGTATGAGGAGAGGTCAGGGCTGCCCTGTAACTAATGAGTAATTGTCTTGTAACTGTCCCAGGGACTAATGTGAATAACTCATGGGAGTAGTGGCAAAGAGTTAGATTATGAAAATCAACAGATTTTGTTCAAAGAGGAATAGCCCGTCTGCAAGAGGGAAGACAAAGGGTTGATGTGGGCAACTATGGAGAGTATGTGCTCCCTAAGCCTCAGTAGAGCTTATAAAGTGCACACCCCACAGTCCTCTGGCCAGTGATATTTTGGGGACACACACATTATTTTGGGATAACCGTAAGGCATGTGTCAACAGATGGCTCAGCCTGAAAGGTTTATTCAGCCTTCGACTAAGAAAAAGTTCCTTGATCTAACCTTCAGTTAAAACATGAGAGTTCACTGTAACCACCTCAAAGCCTTCCCAGATCTTCCAAGAGCAGTACAGACCATGCTGGACATTCCTTGCATTCTAGCAAAGGGAGAAAAAAATCCCTCAATTCTTTGTGCACAGAAATTATTTGGCCCTTAACCTGTTTATTTTTCAGATACCTAGTCCACAGCGCCCCACTGCCACATGCTTTTAGGTTTTCTTCAATATTAAAAGAGCTTATTTGTTCTTTACATGTATGTCAACTGCTTTCTCAAATATTTTTCCATTTCATTTTTATGGATACAGTCTGAACATGTAACTGCTCTCTTCCCATACACTCTGAGACTGCAGCACACTGCAGTTATTACAATAGTATTTTATAGTAATCCAATAAATACGCTTTCCTCTTAACATTTTTATAATGCCTATAAAACATGAGTCAGCCCCGTTTCAAAGCAACTTCAACACTGCTCCCGCTGCACTGAAAACAGAAGCCTTCTAGTGGCTTTGTTTCTGAGCTCCATTTACTCTCTCTTGCCTGCTTTACGCTGCATGCAGAAGCTTAAGAAAAACTGGGCAGGTAAAAAATTCCTCCTAATGTCACAACTTAGGGACATCCTGCCATTTAAGCCCAATCATGGAGCCAGCTTCCCATGGAAGGTGGTTTAAATGGAAGGAACACCTTTGACCAGGATACAAACCCAACGGTAAAGAAGCAAGACGGGAAAGCAGGAAGGTTCTGCAGGGCCAGCCATGTAGGCAGTACCTCCACTAGCAAATGATGACAGAAAAAACACCTTCTTTCTCTAAAGAACCTTATGTTGAACAAGGACCATAACAATGCCACTTAGCTGCCAACCCTCTCTGAAATGGCTGCCACCAGCTCTTCTCAGTGTAGTGGTGCTATTGGAGCTGCGCTGGTCTGAGATTGCAGGCAGGGCAGGGTTTACATGTCTGCAGTTACAACTTGCCATTACAAGCACACTTGTATAGATCATCTGAATGTATGCAAAAAAATGAGTTAATAAAGCTGAAAATATGGTGTTAGTGATTCCCAAGCAGAAAAATAGGTTGAATTCAGATCATTATTTGCTATAAGTAGCCTACTGGGCCCTCATGCTTTGATGTTATTCCACATGTTCTCCTTCCAGCAGTCACATTAGTTCAATGCTTAACTTTCCTTCGCATCGCGCTCAAGAATGGAGCATCTGAATTTCAGCTACTGTACAAATGGATACACACATCACATACAAATAAAAAGAACAAGATGGCAAATAAAGTGGGTCAAAGCTGCCAACAGTTTTTCACCTACTGATCAAGTACTGAAAGAAAAATCACATTGTAGGCACATCTCAGCCAAATACTTGTGGTTCTTATCCAATTTAGAACAGCTAAGTAGCTACCCCTGAAAATAAAAAAAAGTCCTCAAAAGCACTGATTTTATGGGCCAGAAGCATGTCTCATACAATTAGTGCAGTGCTGAAGTTATATCTACACTAGCTGAGTATCTGGCTCTTAACAGCATTTCCGTTTGCTATTTAAATCTGTGCAATACCAGGAGTTGTATCTATTAGAGCCTTTGTGAATTACACATCTGAACAGGAATCCAAAAGCTTAACAAGCCATGGCCAACTAAGATGACAACTCTGTGTAATGTTCTTTCAACTTCACAGTGGAAAACTGTAAGGATATTTAATAATAATTACTCTGAAGTCTTAAAAGTAATTTGTAGCTAGTTGGCACTAATGCTCTCTGTCACCTCTGCTGTGTTAAATGCTTGAACTGGAGTTTTTCATTTCCTTGTGGAAAAACATTAATAAAGTAACATGAATGGGACAGTATTTCTTGTAGTGACACATGCAAAAATCATTACTGCATGTTCCAGCCTTTGCAATTACTGCCATGTATTACTGGAAGAAGCCACATGTTCTCACTCACTTTGCTAATTGGATTTAAAAAGCCACATGGATGATATGGGAGCACTGAGAAGTCTGAACAAAGTGAGATTCTCCACTTGGGAATGATGACATTCACATAGGAAGAGACCCTTTTTGCCACATGAATCCTTTTGCTTCACTCAATTTTCACTCAAATTTCACTCAATTTTCACTCAATTTATTTTCTTCTGCAGATTATTTTATGGGCTTGTTGGCCCACAAGCAACTTCACAGACAGCAAACATGGACCACAGAGACACACAAAAGGTATGGTCTACAGCCAGAGATGCACATGGTTTAAATAAACAGTGTATTAAAAAGAGAGGTTGCCTTCATCCTTAACAACTTTTAATAAAGCTTTTACTGTAACACCTTATCTGGGTTTTTCGGTTTTCAGCATTCCAACGGAATAAGCTTTTCCATCTGTGCCAGAAGAAATATTAACAAGAAATTCCACTTCTGCTACCAGGTCCTGCCCATACAGCAGAAACTGGAAGGTAGCACTTTTACCTTTGTGCTATTCCTGCTGTCTGGACTCCCTGGAAGGCTCCTGCAGCCAAAGACAAGTTCTGGTAGCCAGGGATTTATGAGTTCACTATCAAAAGCCAGAGCTAAGCCAGAGGCATGGACAGTCTCCATCCCTCCCAGGTTCTTCAGCCCTAGTAAGGGAGGGCACAGAAGCTTTCCCTTGGGAGAGGAGAATGCTAACTTTCCTATTATGATGAGAGTGTGGGGTAGGGATATCTGTGGCACTACCAGACCCAATAATTTTGGTTATTTAACCCAAATAATTAATCCAGTGTAATGTCACTTCCCCAAAAGTCTAACTGAGGTTTCCACTGTACTTCCCTCCTGCAGATTGCAATGTCATTTATAACTGCACCAGTGAAACTGGCTACAGGAACGAATGCCAGCAAATAACTCCTTGTTTATATAGAATAGTATATATTCTATATAAAACACAGTACTTGAGGCTGAAGATTGTTTCTATCGTCCTTCTAAGAACATATGGGGAAAGCCTTCACAACAGACTGCTTCTCCACTTCGTTAACTACTCATCACTGCCTTCTGAAGCAACAGATATGAGAGAAGAACTACAAATTACGTTTACGTCCAACATAATGGGCAAAGCACAAACCAACAAGGGAATATAGAAAGTGCTCAAGTATTTCACACCCAGATGAAAATCTGTACAGACCAGTCCTCATCTAAACTTACCCTTATAACAAGCTTTTTAAACTGTCTTTCACAATTTTATCACAATGGAAAGTCTTCCTCAAGTCTGGTAACCTTGCAAAGGAATCTTATGTATAGACTTGTTTTCAGGTCACTAGCATACTGAAGCCAGCACAGACATGTTATTACTTTTGTGTTATAAAATATTATGTCTCCCTATGTGCTGGATAACATAAAAATTGCAAAGGTGATTTCATTTTTTAACATAAACCAGCTTTCTCTTTTCTAACTAAAAAAGAGCTCAGGTGTGATCATTACAAGTACCCTGCCCCATGCCAAACTGAGCATAGCTCTTCACCAGTGCCAACAACGAACTATTCCATCATTTGAAGAGTCTTTTCAAACCTTTAAATGAATGATTCTGAAAACAAAGCAAAACAAAAGGCAATCCAAAGCCTCCACATTTTCATTTCAGCTGTGGGAGACAAAGATATGCCCTCTCAAAAATTCAACTACTTTCCTTGCTAAAAAACAATAGTAACAATAGTAATAGTAGTAATTTTATGTTATCTGCCCAGGAATTCCAAACATTCTAGAAGCAAGACTGGGTGAGCAAAATGTTACTGTGCAGGAAAAAAAAACAAAACACAGAACCAACAGATGTCAAGATTTCCTTTTGACAAAGATTAAGATTTAGGTGATTACTTCTGGACAAAACTATAAGGATCTCTAAATCTAATTTAAACAACATTTCAGACAGAAACAACCAAAAAAACCCAAACCCAAATAACCCCCCCCAAAGACAGAAAATACATTAGGTTTAAATATATATATAATATATATTAAAAAATATATATACACACTACTTCTCTGCCCCCTTGTGTTATAGTTTGCAAGGTGGATTTTTGTTTTGTGGGCTCAATGCGTTACATTTACCTTCGTGTTAATACCATCCAGATTTTTTTAAACTCTATGTGATGTTCTGGTTTGCTTCTTATATTCCATTTACAAAAGAAAAAAATCATGCTAAAATGGTCATGGTTACAAGAAGATTTTTCCATAGTACCTAAATCCTTAGATTCCATCTATGTATCATCTTCACTTTAATGTGATTACTGGTTTTTGACCACGATTTCCTTTCTAGAAAACTCACCTCATCATCATCCATCAGATGTTCCTTTGCAAAGTCATACATTTCCAACTGGAGTGTGGTTATGTTGTGATATCGAACAGCCTCCTGTCAAAAAACAGAATTTCCATGTTAGGGTAGCAAGACAGGGGAGCGCCATCACATGTCACCTGAAGGTACCCCAGCAAAGTCAGACCCAGACGTAGTAGAAGGTAGCTCCAGGGGGGGTTATAATGTTTGTTAAAGGAAACAGTAAAACAGCAAGCAGTGTATCCAGTGTCTTCTGTGGACCTTTCAAAGCACAAGCTCCATCAGTGTCAGAAGAACAAAGCACTCTCCTCTTTCTCACGTTTCAAAGCATTGGCAAGTCTGAGGATAAGGAATGAGACTGCCAGAGCGGAGCAGCAGCCTGTGCCTGCGTTCCAGCAGGCTTTGGATGTGAGAAAGCTTCTGTCTCCCTGTGCTCTGGCATATGGCAGCAGGCATTTCTGAGAAAAAGACACTAAGCTATTTTGCATGATAATGGCTGACCCCAGCCTGATTCTGGGCTAGGGAAATTCTGTATGGTCACCGACCTGTCTGTTTAGCTCAGTCACCTACTCTCATATTTGTGAATACCAACAGTAATCTACTTTGATCATCCCCTTTAACTCTTTTTGGGAAGGAAAACAGTAAACTTCCTCTTTCACAAGAACATGTGAAGCTTAGTGTCAGAGCCAAATGCTGCTGTCACTCCGTTACCACTGTGAAAATAAACCAGAGGCATTATGGTTTTCATGACAAGTGATTTGCGTAGCAAGCAACTTCTGTTCTTAGTTCCATGGATCAATACAGAAGAAAATACAGCTGTGTGCATTTAATATTTTATATTTAAAAACAATCTGTAGTCCTCAGCTCCTGAGAAGTTATCAATGAAACATTCAGAGTTAACATGTAAGGCCCTTGTTCTGCCCTATCTGTACATGTATGCCAAATCTGTCTGTGGCCTGCAGTTTTATACTTTGCTACCTCTTACTCCCACCCCTGCCAAACATTGTCTCCAATACAGCTATAAAGCACAGTTTTGTCCCAAAAGCAGTGACAAAGGAGTGGTCCCTTTCAGCTCTGAACTCGGACTCACTGCTGCTGCCTGAAAGAACCAAATGCATTTTTGCTTTCTTCCGTCTCAGCTGGCCCTGCAAGGCAGACCTGGGTTTCCAGTGTGCAGATAGGTGTGCTGGACATAACAGTTGTCCACAAATAAAACCCATTTAACTCAAATGCAGTGGTATTTCTGACTTCAGTTTCCTGGCCTGAGAGGAAGGAGCATTATCAAATCAGTGCAACTTATCAGGTGCATATGTGAGCTGCTCTGCAGTGCTGCTAAAGATAAAGTCAGTCACCTAAGCACTGCACGTGTGTACTGAGTTCAACACAGCGTTAAGAATCAAGGGCCTCTGGCCCAATGCAGATCTCAGTGACTGAGGTGCCTGAAGAAGCAATACCGGAAGGGCAACTGGAATGTTACCCAGCGGGATGCTCGCTGTTGTTTCAGCTAGGTTAACTTAAATGACTCTTCCATAGAGAAGTCATGCTATAAGAACATGTATGGCTAATGACTATGTCAGCACACGCCACTGATGTCTAACGAGTCACTCAGGTGTCACAAAGCAGTTAATTCAGTTGTATGACATAAATCCTAGTAATGAGAAAATCCAGTTTGATTGTCAGAGTCCAGAAACACAGCAAAGTAGTTTTATCGGTAAAACTTCCTTGGGCATGGAAATTTAAGACTAGCATGGAAACCCGTTTTTAGAATAATTTTGCAAATCTAGATCACATCATTATATTGCATTTTTCTCTTCTGTGCTGAAAGATGGATTAAGAATTTCAGTCCAGTTGCAAGTTACAGGAAAAGAATGAATGTATGTTGGGCTAAATACACCCTGATTTGAAAATGGCACTGTTCAGTTGCCAGCCATGAAGCTAGAGCTCTATATTTCACTTGATGATATCCTACATATCTTATTGTGAAATAAGAAAATAATTGTGCAGTCTCAAATGCTGCTCCTTAAGCCATGGAAAATATTTTCTTTTATGTATAATCCCAATTCAGTTTATAAAATCTGGTTACATATATTCCACACATAAAAAGTGAATAGTAGTTTTAATTAGGACTATATGGAATCTTAATATATGGGGTTTATCAGATAAATTCAGAATCACACTCATATCTAGCAAGTTGTTACATACAAGTCTAGAAAGACACATAAAGCAAGGATGTAGAGATAACAGTCATTGCTGGTTGGCCTGATGTTTACTGTGGACTCTTTGCAGCAAGTATTCCAGCTGAGATAATTAGATGCAGTACGGTCCTGGACCTTTTTCCGTCCTCATCCACCTAACTATGTTCTAAAGTAAGTGGAAAGTAAGTTTAGCTGGGGTTACTGTATCCAGACACCATTTCAACACCAAAAGAACCTGAAATAAGAAGCAAGTGGGCATGTTGGCAAATAAGAAGTGATACCCAAAAGCCTGAATGTTACTGGAGCAATCTGTAATTTTGGGGAGCAGCTGGTTCAATCATCAAGGTAGATAAAGATATACATATGCATGTGTCAGACAAGTACCACTGTGAATTTACTTGTCAGCATAATATACCCTACTGTAATATATGCCAACACAAAAGACTATGACATTCACTGTCTACATCACACAGTACATCTTTGTGTACAACTTTCTATGCAGTTTTAATAAAACAACATGTGCTTAACTCCAGAACCAAGAGATAACTCCCACTTTCCCAACCTCTGACCCACTGAGCATCAGGAAAACATCTGAATGTGTCTAGAAGGCAAATTGATTAATTCACCTACCGATCTGGGCTGAAAATCCTCCTCTTTAAGTCCCCATTTGTCTTTGTGGTACTGATAGTAGACCATGTTCTGTTTCATTACTTCATCTTTCTGGTCAAACAGAAGGTAACTAGCAGCACAAGCAGCTGCATTCTTCATGTCATTAGCTAATTAATAAACACACACACACGAAAAGTCAGCTAAGGTAAATGACCAAATTCCTACTATTATCCAAGCTCTGAAAAACTCAGATGGAAATAGAACCCATTTTCTATCTCCTCACCAGCTGCATATAAAAAAAAAACACAACAAAATTGCTTCCCAGAAAGGATACATTATTTTCATGCTCTGAAACGTTATTCAAAATGAGGGACTTAACTGATGGTTTTCTATGAAAATCCTAACCAAATATTCCACCACCCCCCCAGCAAAAAAAAACAACCCACTTCATTGTACAAGAACTGACAAAGATGGAAGAGTGGATGTGTAAAATGTGCAGTCAAACAACATAAGCAGAAGAACTTGATGCTACATGGCTGAATGTGTCTTCCCTTTGATGCTGGAGCCTGCAGGAGTAGCTGCAAGTGCTACATGTGTCCTTTACAGTGCAAGTAGCCCCTCAAGAAACTGCAAAATTCACTGAGTTACTTCACTATCAAGTATGTTATCACTGAGCACCAGAACACTACAATTTCTGTGAAGCGGTCCACTTTTGCTCAAAACCCATGTAGCCCCATAAGCCTCCTTTTAATGGGACTATAAGAATCCACTAGGGAGAAGAGAATGGTATGAAATACCCTCTAGGTTTCTCTGTGGAAGAAATGATGAATAGTAAATTGAAAATTGAGTATTTATTGAATAGAATGAAGCGTGTTATGTTAAATGTGTTGCCTTGAATCACAATCTTTCTTTTCTCTGAGTAAGTTATAAGCCTAAGAAAAAATATGCTAGAGCTATACATTCAGCTGCTTAGAAACCACGTAGGCTTGACAGCTTGACCCCTATGGCTTTTTGGCTCAAACCATGCGATTTTTGTACACAGATGTACAAAATCAGTCTGTTTCACTGCACATGTTCCAATGGAAGTGGCTGGCACTCTCTACCCTAAGATGTCTTGAGTTCCTTCAAACAGGCAGAAGAATTGGTGCACCATTTAAACATCTAAAATACATACTATGAACGTTTATAATTTATATGAGCATTTATCATTTACACAAAATGATAAAAGCTCATATAAACTTACACACAAGTGTAAAGAACTTGTGCTGGCAGTACTTACCATATAAAGAACAAATGGTACTAATGGATCAGACGACGTTTACTGTGACCACCTCATTTTTCCAGCACCCAAGCAGAGACCAGCCACAACCATGCATAACTTAAAACAGGGGGGCCTGACCTGGACAAAATCCTTATGGGACTTACATTCAGCAATTTATTTTGTCATGGAGAATTTTATGACCATGGGCTCTAAACATCAGGTTTATCTCCCTCCCGTGTCTGTTAACTACAGTTATAGAGGGAGAAAAAGATGCCAAGCAACTCAAGACTTTCTGTCCCAGAACAGGTTAAAATGCAGGTTCTGAAGGCTACTATTTACATTGTAAAGCATTATAACTAGAGGAAAAAATTATGAATGGAAATTGCCCACATCATCCCAATGTTATTTCAGCACATTAAATCACTACTTACATTTATAATAAGCAAACTGTAAGTAATGGTACATGGTGGCCACAAATTTCTCAACAACAAAGCCTCCAATAATGGGTGTCAGATTGCTCTCGCACTGCACTTTGCATGCAAGAACTTCAATATAATGATCTGAAAGGAAGAAAATAACACAGGATGTGAACAGAGCACAGTGAATCATTATAAACCCTCCCACGAGGTACCCATTAACTTTTCACCTTATAATGCTCTCCTGGGTTCTATGCAGCTGGATCTTGCTGCCTGGAACTACTGAGCATCTACAGCTCCATCTGAGGTACGTATCAAGCACTGGTACTTAGCTCTTCCATAAAAATCTGGGCAGTCTGGACTTGAAACGATCCAAAGCAGCAGTTCCAGAGCCCTAGCAGTTAGGTTACACTGACACCTACAGGCAGTCTGTGGCTGCCAACAAAGAGTTTCGAGCAGTTTCAGGACAGATCACATTAGGCAATACCACCAAACAAAAGTATTTTAAAGCTTTAGTTTCCCTGTCAGCCACATTGGGCAGGTGAAACCAAGTTATCTAAGCTTATGTGGCAAGTCTCTGACCAAAGCAAAAGAACAGCAAAGGGCCTTTCCCCTGTTTTTACCTCTGACAATTCCTAACACGAAGAATGCTGAAGCCAGCTAAACTGGCAACATGAAATTACCAGGCCCATTTTTTACAAGAACAGTGGAATCCCAAAACAGAGTAGTATTCAATTCTAGCCAGTACATAAAGCTAGAAACACAAGTCCCTCAGTGAAGTGATCCCATGCAATGAGAACAGCTGGCTTCCAAACAGAACTCATTGCTCAGGGATAAACACGTACCTAGTGCAAGCACCAAATACTTCTGGTTAGCTTTTCTTGCTGCATCTTCTTCTGCATTAAAAGCCTCAAAGGCAGAATGCATCTCCCCGGAGCAAGAGCACAGCTCTGCCCAGGCAGTGCAAGTAAATGTGAATTTTCCCATGTCAAGAACAAAATACTTGAAATGTATGCGTATGCCCATGCTGACATCACACAGCATCTCCTACTTTTCCTTCTCACCACTATTGCTGGGAATTGTCCTTCCCTTCCAAGGAGGAAGAGGAAGTATGACAGCAAGTGCCAATCACAGGTAAGCATGGACACTGTTGGCTTTGGAGTCATCCTGATGTCAGGGCTCTGAACCACTGGGAAAGAAGGCCTGTGTTTCATGCTTTACCACATGTGATTGGACCTTCACTCCTTATCTACTGTTTCAGGCACCTGTCTGCTTGGCCCAAGAGTAAAGCATGGCTTAAGGAACAGCCAGCAATAGCTGTTCCAGGTCAGCTGTACTGATAGGTACCAATTCCACACTAAGAAACTGTGGCACTGCTCTTGCACTTCACATCTATGCATCTATGTATTTCACAAATCTTCCTTCAGCAACACATCTGATGGCTTTAGGACAAAAAGTTGGGCTGGTTTTCCTTCTGGCAAAGCAGAATTCTGTTGCATTTTTCATGTTTTTAAGTTTGTTGATAAAGCATGCCAGCATTCTCCACACAATGTTGACAGCAACACTGAGCCCAGAACACTGAAGAAATTGTTTCTTTTGATACAGAAGAGCATAGGAAATGAGTATGTGTCAATTTGACAGCAATCAAAAAAGGTGGTATCTCTTTTCCTTTGCAAAGCAATTGATTTTTTTAATCTACATACTAAAGAAAAAAGAAATCTTAACTGCTAACAAAACTCTGCTGTGGAAAAGATGAAAAAACAGGCAACAGAAATTTGTCACGTTTATGAGAAAGCAGATACATCTGATCAGTGACACACAAAACACAAAGCAGATTTTGAAGGCAGGCTAACCGCTGAGCCTCAAAGGTGCCAAACTGACACTGAAATGTTTGTCAAGAGACCTGTCTGGATAACTGTTGCTACCTGGATGGAGTAGTTCTGACTACTTACACATCTGTTATTCTGACACACTCTTCAATTTCCATGTTAAAGTAAAAGCTCTCCATTCTGATTTGCTGAGAGCCCTCCTTTATCCTACTGGAAAGAGCAAACCAGAATTCAAGCAGTTTTCAGTGAATCTAATAAACTCATGTTGGCCCAAACTGAGCATGGTGTAGCATGTGCATTTCACACTGCAAACGGAGAAAGCGGACTCTGGTAGTCAATCCTACAGATAAACTGAAGTGCACCTTTGGGACATCTTCCCTTATTATTACCTAACTGCTCACCTGCAATGGAAAGATAGAAGTCTTTAAAATCCTTGATCTCTCGGGAACCTTCACAGGCTGCTGTACAGTCATCATAGGCTTTGAAGAAATCTGGAAGAGCCAGTTCCATGTCTGAGATAGATGTTCTCCAGTTGTCACCATTGTATGCTCTCACAGCCCTGACAAAAAGATTCTGGAAAATTGACAGGAATGAGAACCAGAAGTAACTGATCTGTGGAAATCGGTGTGTAAATTCAAATACAGAATGTGTCTGTATGTCTGAATTACTATAGAAGCTGTTATCTGATTAATGTGAGGACAATATAGACATTAATAGCTTTTACCAGGTATTTCTAGAGAGCAGAGTACATAATTCTATTTCAGATCAAAATAAAAGCCTGTTGGACAGCAGTAAGAGTGTGAATCTAAAGCACAGGTTTTGACAGACATTTTCAGTTGAATATTTAACACCAAATGTGCAGCTTATTTTAAGCTTTGCCACTTTACCACATTTGAGTAACTACGCCCCTGCTTAGCTCCAGTAGTGACCTCCAGGTGTGCCACTATCTATGAATCACTATGACTCATTTATGAAACAGTGAAAAGTGTGAGAAGTGAGAATTACTGACTGCATCAAGCAGGCAGAGCAGAGATGATGGAGAAGACAGGAAGAGGGAGAGTAGGAACTAAGAACACATGAGCAAATATTCTTGAATCTCACACAGTAAGAGGAGTAACTGAACAGTTCCAAAAGACCAGACTCTGAATAAAAAAGCATACCTCATAAGGTTTTGTCTCCAAGTCTTTAATATGCTCCTCAGCATCAGGTATGCTCTTATAGTAGGCCATATTTCTTTGCATCATTTCATCGTCTGGATGCTTCAGAAGAAATGTGTGAGCTGCTGCAATTGCTTTTGGAAGATTATTAGCCTAAACAGGGATGGGGAGAGAAGGGAAGGCAGGGGAAAAAAGGTTAATTGGAAAAAAACAGTTCAAAGTTTCCAAGTTTCTGTCAATGAACTTTCCTGCAGCCTCTGTATTCCCAAACTTACTTCTACTGAAACCAGTCTCAGCAGATGCAACAGTACAGTAAAACTGATGTAATTTTTCCTGTTTTACTCCTAGCTGCATCACTATGAACATTTTGTGTGAACATGTGTATTTGTATGAACTTATCAGCGGGTAAAAACCCGGCCCAAGGAGCGTGAGCGACCAAGAGTGCAGCGAACAGGACATGGCGTGGCAGCTCATACAGGCAGGCAAGCAGGATGGCGAGCACTCGCCTCAGGACCAGGGCCCGGTCTGGGAGCTCTGCTCTAGCTGCCCCAGTGGTGGCACCAGACAGAACTGACAAGAGGGGAGGCTGCAGCGCAGAGCTCAGGGTGCAGTAGGTGCTGCCACTGGTCTCTTGAGGCTCAATGCACCCTTGCAGGGGTCCTCCTACAGCAGGGGCTGAGCTGCAGGATGCTGTCAATAGGCTAAAAGATGACAGGGAAGCTGACAAGGCACATTAGATTGTTTGTCCTGTGTGGGATTTCTCTCACAGCAATTACTGATGCTAAGCTCTGGATACTGGCTAGGAGTAATCACTTACCATGTTTTTACCATGTTTACATTGCTTACTGGCCCAGTGGCACGCAAGACAATACTACAGTAATCTATCTTCCTGATGGTGTTACAAAGTTAGAGCAAACAGCAGGGACTTGCTCAATAATTGAGTCCTAATGTGATTTCCTGTACTCATTTTTAAACCCCATTAGAAATACTCTGTGAAGTATGCATTCCTTACTTACAACTGCATGTGCCAAATGTGTATGTACTTCTGTGTGCATGCATTTATATTTTTTTAGTTTACATATAGATACACATTTTTATAAACTATATAGTACATATGCCCATATTTGGAAAGAGTGAGGAAGTAAAACTCTTAAATATTTGTGAAATGTTAAAACCTTTTCCCTTACAAGCTAAGATCCACATCAAGCAATTCAGCACACTGAGATGCAGGTGATACAGAGTTCTACCTCACATCTAAAATAGCTTTTGGAAGTGTATGTATAAACCATGAGCAAGAATCACAAGCATACATGTGCATCCTTCTTTCTGTCTTCATCCATAAAAGGTGCCCTTTCATTTCAGAAAGAAACTTGAAAGACAACTACCAGAAAGAAACGACTTCAACCCTAACATGAGCTCTTGCTGCGGTGCCGCTATGAGTGTCCCTCCCAGCGCTGGAGCTCTGCCAGCTGCCCTTCCTGGCTCTCCCAAAACTATGTGCTTCCAGTCATCCCAGACAGTGCTAAACCCAATGGGAAATCTCAGCTGCACTTTCGTCAAACACCAGGTTTCACTTGTGCTTTATGCTTTAACCCTGCTTGTCAGTATGCTGACAAGCCTCCCAGTTTTGCTTAGTCCGCAATTTGCTCTCGGTTTCAATTTTCACCACTACAAAAAAGAAAAGTTGTGCAGAAACACGTTCCTAAGTGAACTCCGTGACTACAAGAAAGCTCCCTCCAGAGGAGCAAGCAGCAGCATACAAAGATCTGCTCCCAGGATCCAAGACGTGGCAAAGTTTCACTCTGGAACATACCTCAATAAACACATGGTCACTCTAAAAAATGACATAAAGCATTTCCCTCTTCTTTCTTTCTATACTACAGAAACCTGCTGGGGGACTAGGGGGTTGAGAAAGGGATATTCTTTTCTTGAGAAAACCACCATCAAGGAAAAAATCCCTTGTACATAGCAGTTTAGCTCTAGCAAGCCCATTAAGAACTCCCCCAGTGAGCGCTAATGGTTCAGACCTGAACTGCAACCTAGCAGGAAAGGCAACATGAACAACTAACGCTAAAGGGGAAACCCACGGAACTGCAGCTCTCAAGCCTGCAAATGGGATGGAAAAAGAGTTTAAAGGGAGAGGGAGGTGTTTCTCCCATTCCCCTCTCACATTCCTACCCACCAGTTACTTAACTGTACCAGAAACAGGATGTAGGAATGATTTTTACTGTGATCCATAAATTGCAAGCTTTGTACGTGCCACAAGAGGGGAATGAATGGTTTAAAGACAGACACGAAATGGAAACATCTGTGCTGATGTCATTTTGGTATCCCTATATGGCTTTGAGAATGGGAGGAGTGCCTGCCCACTCTACTATTCAAGAGAAATGTCCCCTATTTGATACCTTCTACGTGTGCAGAGGCCTTAATGTATAAAGTTCTTCCGTACGATCTTACGGATGGTTTCAAACTCACAGATGACACTGGTGTGATACTGTGCATGTGGATATTGTTTCTATTTTATGAGAGCACATTTCTCTACATCTGTTTGTGTGATTTGGAAAAAAAACCCTGAATATTTTAACAAGAAAACAGCACTCCTACCAGTAAAACACAGATGATGAGTGTTAAGCAGATGAGTGCTTTCAAGCAGCAATCTCAAAAACAATGCACAAGCATACAACCCTATGTAACGTATACTGGGATAAGTTGGGAGCTATTGCCTGAAAGAAAACAATCTAAGCAAAACTCAGCTTGTTTTCTTCCCTCCCCAGAAATCCCATTTATTTGAAATGTGAGTAACTGCAGTACCTAAGGGGATTGCATGAGGGACAGACATTGATTTAGAAAACAGGAGAGGAAGGTGAGAAGAAGGGACAGAACTGTTAATCAGATCCTGGACAGGAGGATGACAAGTAGCTAGAAGAACGGGATGAAACCTGTTAAAAGAGGTGTGTATCCCCAGCCTTGGCTAACCCTGAAGCAAAAAGTAAACACCATTCCAGTGCTAGCATTAGTGTCACACTTCAGCAGCCAGTTTTCCCTTTACTCCTTCCTGTGGCTCTAGCAAAACCGTTGTTTACAGGCACCTGGTTATCTGTGTGTCACAGGCTGGGAGTTGCTGCACTTGAAACACCTGGACCAGAAGGAAGCAAGTGAGGAAGATGGACATGCTGAGGGACAGAAAGCAGCAAAGAGTGCTTGCAGTAGCAGAGCAGTGACATGAAAGGTCTAAAAAAGGGTTCACAGGTTTGAAAACTAAGGCAGATGGAAAGGTAAGAGGGGCAGGCATAGAAAAAAAACAACTACAGGGCAAGTAGGCAGGGTTTAGTGGGTGCAGGTCTGGGAAGAACTGGAGGGGCTAATCTAGGTGATGTGGTGAATGAGTTGGGGAAAAACTGGTGAAGAGTGAGCTGGATAGCAGCATGTGGCAAGCAGAGGGGCACACAACGCAAACACTGGTCCCATGGTGGGTTACACGAGGTGCATGGGAGAAAGGGGCTTGAAAACATACCTAGAAGACTATGAAGTGCAGAGTCCCAGAAGGGAAGGGACTGGGAGGCCGCTAAACTGATGTGGAAGAGGTGATGGGGCATGAGGCTACACCCCAGAGCAACTGCTTGGAGTGCCAGGTAATGGGCCAGGGGCTTTGCCACGAGTGGGTGTATGAGGTATCCACATCCAATAAGGCTATGCATGGACAGTCCACACTGTCCCCCCCCACTCCACCGCGACACTGCCAAGCCCGTTTGGCTTACTTGGTTTGGCTAGAGAGTGGCAGAGCACCAGGCAAGACTCTAGGGAGATGCAGGCAGAGCAGAAACACAGCATACAGGAGATGAGGAGGGACGAAGGGCAGGGCCTCACCTTGAAGTAGGCGAACTGCAGGTACTTGTAGGGCTCTCGGCGCTGGAAGTCCTCGAGGAGGTCGCGGCCGGGCTGGGCCTGCCGGAACGCAGGCAGCCCCTGCTTGCAGCGCCTCAGACACTGCGCCCGCCGCAGCACCCCGGACAGGAGGCGCAGCTCGGCCAGAGCTCCCCCGGAGGCAGCGGCGGGCTCGGCCGCAAGAGCGGGGGGCTGCCCGGCGGCGTGGCTGCAGTTGCGGTGGCAGAAGGCCTCACTGTCGCGCAGCAGGCGGTAGAGCCTCATGCTGACCTCCAGGTAATTGACGCTCTCGGGCCAGTTCTCAGTGCTGTACTGGTCCAGGCCGTAGCGGTAGGCAGACTCGAGCGGCATGAGCTCGTCCCGCGGGAAGCTGCGAAAGCTGTAGCGCTCGTACTGCGCGCCCGCCGCCGCCAGCAGCGCCGCCAACGCCAGCCACAGCCACATCACTGCGCTCCGGCCGCCCGGCGGCCACCACGTCTCCGCTGCAGGAAGGGGAGAGCGGCGGGACCAGGGGAGGAGCCGGGGGGATGGCTCAGGGGAAGTCAGCCCGGCCCCAGCCGGGGAAGCCGGTGGTGGGCGAAGCGGGACCGAGGCGGGAGGTTTAAGGCTGCCGCTGGCGCCCCTCCTGGCGGGGAGGAGATTGCAGCTGCGCCGCTTTTAAGGTGCTCCACCTTGGAAGCTAAGCAGGGCTGGCCCTAGTTATTACTGGTGGGGGGCCGCCCCCATTACCCGCTTGCTGCTGTCCCTTCCCGCTGGGTTTCTTTCTCCCTCTCCTCCTTGCCCTGGATTTCGTTGTCTTCCTTTGAAAGCCCTCTCGCACCCGAGCTGGGAGCCGGCCGCAGGAGTGACAAGAGGCGCAGGTCTCCCGCCTTTTCCCTGTGGCGCCAGGGGCGCGGTCGGCAGCGGGAGCAGCTCTGGTGCGAGCCAGCGGGCTGGGAAATGCGGATTCCACCGCGGATCAGAGGTGCGAGGTGGCGGGTGGGGAGCAGGAGGATGGTTTCCTCCTGAGGAGCCACAAATCCCCCAGCCTGAGCTGGCTGGAACGTGTGGTATCCTGCGGTGGCAAGGGCAGGAGCAAGCCCGCCAGCCATTTTGTGACGGGTCGACCTCCACAGGCTCACCTGCCACAGGTGCTGCTTCTCATCAGCCTGCTGCTTTTCTGAGGAGGTGTTCTTGACAAACTCCTTCAATGTGAGTCCTTCCCATGGGCTGCGGCTCTGCACACCGATGGGCTCGGCCTCGGTTGGTGGCAGGTCTGTCATGGAGCCAGCTGACACTGCCTGCACCGGAGCCTTGTGGGTGTCTCCTGTGAGAAGCTTCTAGAAGCTTCCTTGTAGAAGCCCCTACAGAAGGGGTCAGGCGGGCAGATCTGTTTGCATATCTCACTGCTGACCAAAATTCAGACCCCCTGTCACATTTATCAGCATTCCTTTTCCAGAATGTGTGATTTACAGTGTGATTATTACGGATTTACAGCTAATCTCTATGCTTAGGGCACACCTGCCAGCTGGTATTGCAAGGAAACTGGTCAAGAAACAAGTTCATTATTTTCCCTTGCTGATGGACAAGGTAGTGAAACCAGAACTGGAGGTATCGCAGCCTGTAACAAGGAGCACTGAATATTGGCCAGTCTAAACCATTATTTTTCCACTATCCTGGACAAAGATCAAGGTTATTTTGTGCTTATTTAAGTCTGAATAAGACTCCCAAGATGTGCTTTTACAGGAGTAATAACAGCATTTGTCCATAGAGGCCTATAGGAGTGATTTTTTTACATAGAACTATGTGCTTTCCACTAAGGCCTTGAGATCTGTGGAGATGTGGTCAGGTTGATTCTCCCTGCACCATTTCCTCTTGCCACTGGTTATTTTCTCTGCTGGGGAGGCAACTGAAATTGTTATGCAGATTACTTCTGGAGTGGACTAAGGAACAAATGGGTGGAGGTTACAGTGCCAGGAACTTGCCTCTACAAGACTTAACAGCTGGTAGACAGTCACTTGTTAGAAGAAATGTTATCTTGAAAACCTAACTGTTCTGTTGGCTATAGAAAGCGGATTTCCACAGGCAGAAGAATTTCAGTTGGACCATTTTTAGGAGGAACTGGGAAAGACAGAGGGAAGAAAGCCCTCAGAAGCATGTCACACTGCTTCTCAGAAGATGTGGGTGTTCTTTGAGGTACATGTCCTGTTTAGAGTCATACATGATAATAAGAAAGCTGCAAATATGTGCCCTATATGCAAAACAAAAACTGAAGCCCCATTCCCCAAAGAAACACTGCACTGGGCATAGCCACGACCTCTGAGAAGGGAATGCAGGCTGTCCTGTTGTTGTGACTTCTGAAAAAATCAGATACTCTGTTAAAGGTAATTTTCTAAGACTGAATAACTGGATGTCTTGAGGGCTTCCCCACCCCTGAGTTTTATCATTTAATCCTAAATGTAATAAAGGGTTATTCCCAGTCAAATATAATCTGTATTTAATACCTGCTCAGCTCTTAGATCCAGTGTATAAGGAAACTGCAGGAAGTACTGTCGCATTGTGTAGCAATGTACTATGTTAGAAATGCTGTTTATTCTAGCAGCTGACAAATTCCACCAGTACTCAGTAGTGGAACTTTAAAAACTCCATAAAACTGAGCATTCTGCCCTCTAAACCTGAGCCGATAGGGCTGAGCATGCCACAGGCATTCTGTGAGCAGCAGAAAGTATGAGTCATGTTTGCAACATCCTTTGCCCATGTGGATTCCTGGAATCCTGCAAGATAGGAATTCCTATGTTAACTTTCCCTTCTGTGGGAATATTAATAGGATCTCTATTTTCTACATATTCTTCACTCATTTTCTATACTGTGTCTCTTGAGAGATTTGGCTGAAGCTGGGCAAGGGTTTCAAAAGTATCCGTGGTAGAGCAGACAGCATATTCACACCGATTTTCTTTCTGTAGGAAACTGAACTAGAAAGTGCTAATGCTTTGTCTACTGTGGGGTACACACCACTTGTAGCAGGGACTGCAGCTTATAATTCACAAGTGGGGATGGCATAGCCTGGGACGGCAGATTATCAACCCCAGCTGTCTGCCCAGCACACAAAAGACCAAGCTGTTCATGAGACAGCTGTGGAATCTCTGCCTCTTACTGAAACCATTTACAGCAGCATCCTCTATATGGGATTCAGATTCTTCACAAAGCATCTCAGCTCTCTGGAAAAGCGGTGTCAGAATGAAGAGTTAGGGCTCGCCACCTCCTCTGCCATACCCAGAACCTCTTCCTCCAGATTGAACTGTGAGCTGCACTGATGCCAGAAAGCAAGAACATGTAGTTGTAAAATGGAGATGGTGAAAGGAGGGGGAAAGGGAGGCCTCTGTACCTCTTCAGGTATGTACATGAGTATCAAAGACACCATACGCATATGTTAGTTGTACATTACATATACAAAATACATGTAACATAGATGCAATAAATGGCATGTACATGCAGTATGTCTAGTACAAGTGTTACGTAATACTTCATATATTAAGGTTTTGATCTGTTTCATTGTATTAATTATAAAATAGCTCAGGTACTATGCCATAGTGACACAGGCATGCAGGTAGTTGGAATCCCTACCTAGATGGTGTGACAGGGAGTCCCAAGATGGTGTATAGCACTGCTTTATGGTAAAGCAGACAACAATCCATACACGAAAGCAGTTTACCTCAGATGACCCATGGTAGGAATTGTGCTCCTATAAACTCATGCTCATATAAACTGAGCAACCTGGTCTAGTGGAAGGGGGTTGGAACTGGATGAACTCTTAAAAGGTCCTTTCCTACCCAAACCATTCAGTGTTAGTCAATCCTTGGCTAAAGCGTTCATCAATAATAATGGGAGTTTTTCTCTAAGAGACTAAGGTCTACGGGGTTCTCCTACATCGAACCTTAAGATGTAAGAGATTTTCATTCTTCTCATCCAGCTTCTTCCCCACATACACCACGAGAACCGAGACTCACAGCAAACCTCCAGGGCTAAACCCGAGCTACACGATAAAGCTCCCGGCGGGGGTGAGCAACCCTTACGGGGCACCCAGCCAAGCCTAGGCTCAGGGCGCGGCGGGTTGGGCCCTTCGCCCTCAGCCGGAGCGTGGCGTGGCCCGCCCGAGGCGGAGTCCGGGCATCCGGGCGCTCTGCTGAAGCTACAACAGCAAACCAGGAGGGAACGGGCCGCCTCGGGTGCAGCGCCCCGCACTCGGTCACCCGCCCCTGCCCGCTCTGCTCCCACACCTGGCGGGGCCCAGCTCTGAGCCCGGCCCCGCGGGCCGCCGCCTCCGGCCACCGCCAACGGCCGCCCTCAAAGGCCGCCCCACTCGCCCGGCCCGCCGGCATTACCGCCTAACGCCTGCCGCGTCGGGGAGACCCTCGGCACGCCGCGGGCTTCCTTCCCCGCAGGCAGCCGAACCCCACCCTCCGCTACCGGCAGGTTCTCTCCTCGGCCCCGCGCTCCGGTACCAGCCCCCCCGCTGACGGCCCCAGCGGCGGCCTCGGCCCGCACCTTGCGTGAGAAGCGGGCTGAGGCGCCGGGCCCGCTTCCCCGCCGGTCGACGGGGGGTGGGAGGGAGAGGCGGGGGCCACTGCCGCCGTAACCGCTCCCCGTCCCGCCCGCCGGTGCCGCCCCCAGTATGGCGACACATAGAGGAGCGGCTGCGGGGAGGTGACCGCCCCCTCCCGCCTCCCTCGGCACAGGCACGACGCGCCGCGGGCGAGCGGGCGGCCTCGGCGGCGCTGCTGCCGCCGGTGACCCCCACAGGGCTCGGCGGCGGAGGATGGCGGCGGCGGTCACGGCGGCGGCGGGCGCGGCAGCGGCAGCAGGGCCGAGCGGCAGCGCGGAGGGAGCCAGCACCGTCCCGAGCAGCTCATGGTGGCGCCCCAGACCCGCGAGCAGCGGCCGCGCCGGGGCCGCCAGCTGAGCCGGATCTCGGCGGGCGGCTCTCCCTTCTCGACACCGACCCACCAAGCGACCCGTTCCCTTTTCCCGGCCCACCCTCTCCCCCTTCCCCGGCGCGACTCGCGCCTCGGATCGCCCTCGCCGGGGCCGGACTTCCACCACCCCCGGGAGCCGCGGGGAAGGCGGCGGCGAAGGGCACCGGGCAGCGCCAGGCGGCGGCAGGACCATGGGCGCGAAGCAAAGCAGTCCCACGGCCGCCAATGGCCGCACCCGGGCGTACTCGGGCGGGGATTTACCTTCCTCCAGCAGCGGCGGCGGCGCTAACGGGACCGGCGGGCGCTCGGCGGGCGCTGGCGGGCGGTACGCGCACCTGGCGGCGGCGCCTCATGCCGCTCCCGGCGGCGCGACAGCGGCGGCGGCAGGAGGAGCGGCGACGGCAGTGGCGGGGGGTGCCGCCGCGGGGTCGGCCCCCCGAAGCAGGTCCTTAGGGGGGGCCACCGCCTCCGGGGCCCGGGCCGCGCAGTCCTCCTTCAACATCCCCCACAGCAGCGGCCCCTACGGCTCGCAGGACTCGGTCAGCAGCACCCCGGAGGAGGGCGGCCGGGAGCGGCCCGCGGGGGGCGGCAGCGGCTCCTCCGGCGGGCCCCGGCTGGTAATCGGCTCGCTGCCCGCTCACCTCTCGCCGCACCTGTTCGGAGGTAAGCGCCATCCCGGGAGGGGTTCGCTGCCCGCGGGGTGGGGGCTCGGGCGGGCGGGGAGTGGTGATGGTTGGGGGGGGCTCCTTCCTACCCAATGGGACGGGTAATGAGTCATCACTGTTGAGAGCGGCGGCTCTTCCAGTCTCGCTGGAGAGGGGTCACGGTTTGGAGATGGGGTTTTCAGGGCAGTGTCTCCTATTGTCTGTAGCGAGAGCTGTGAAAGATGGGGGGGGTTAACAATGAAACGAGCCCCGCGGTAGTGCGGTCGGGACGGCGAAGAGGAAGCAGAGTCTCTCCGGCAGGCGACTTTAGACTCTGATAGCTGTAATCAGTGCCTGTGTAAGTACTCATGCCTACTACTTACATAATTGGAATTTAATTGGATCATGTGTCTCCGCCGTTTATTCTAAAATCGGACCAAACCCCTCTTTAGGTACTGATGTAACATGTGGTTGATGCTTGTTCCTCTTTGTAAGGTCTCGGGTTCTCGGTTTTTGAAGCTGTTTAAGAAAACCAGAAGTTAAAGTAAGTTTCTTTGTCTCCCTCATAAGAGATGAATACAGCCGGATAGCTGTCCGTGCCGTTAAAGTACAGGTTTGCAATATCGGTGTAGGCTTAAGGATGTGCTCTTGAGGCAGCTAAACTCTGAATTAACTGAGAAGCTGAGGCCCTGTAAGAGGAGTAGTAAAAGTGGACCAAATTGTCATAGTTTTTTGTGTCTCATGTGATACTGAGATGAATAGGGCTGGTGCAGCACTTGCATTTTACCTTGAAGTTGAAAATCTGCCTGTAAGTTGCCAACTGCTTTCAAGGTGCTTTCAGTACTGCTCATTCATTGCTGCTTATGTAAACCAAACATTAAGGTGCAAGGTGACTTTTTAATGGATTCATTCTCTTGATAATAGAACCTGTCTAAATACTAACCAACTTCTCCAAAAGCTCTCCTTTTAGGAAAGAGGAAGCCAATGTAAAACTCCTGTGTTTCTGAATCTTGTACCATGCTAGGTATTCTTTTCTGTTACACATCCTGCTCTTGGCCAAAGCAGAGTTCTCCAATCTGGCCACCACAGGGTGCCCAAAGTTTCTGTTCTCAGGGTCTGCCACCTGTATGTTGTTGGTGCATTGACCTAAAGACAGCATAGCTATTACTTCCTAGATCTAAACCTCAGCACAGTGGTTGAACATTAACAGAAAGCTCTCAGACCTTTTTATTATGAAGGAATATTTGCCCTTAAGAAAACATAACTCTTCTCATAGTGCCAAGCTGCTCAGTAGGAGTGCTTTGTTGCAAGGTTGCTCATTATACCATCAAGGTAGTTTGTGGGGGAAGAAAGATGCATGCCTTTCTCCTAGTGATGAAAGGATGCCCTATCATGGAGTACTGTGCAGTTTGTGCTAAGCACAAGGGAATCATTAAAACATGTAGCCAATTATTGCTCAAAGGTGAAACTTTTCTTCTTGTTTAAAGGTTGTCTTGCAACCTTCCTGGCTGCCAGGAGAGACTGGATTAAATGTAAATGTGGTGCTGGGAATCAATAACCGAGGAAACTGTGTATTCAGATGCAGGAAGCCTGCTTCAGAGTAACTCTGAATTTGCTCATACTTTCCTTTGGCATGTAATAATCTACTGATTGCTGTACTAGACTACATTTTGTCTTTTGCAAATCTCTGAGATTGGCATATTAAAGAGCATAGAGGCTGGAATGATGGAAAGTTCTGAGTGCAGGAAAAGAGTGTATCCTCCCTTCATCTACTGACAAGTAAGGAATGCTGTATGTTAGGAATATGAGTTGTAAGTTTGAAAGTACACTAACCTTATGTAGTCACAAGATGGTAACGAATCTATTTGCTGCTTCTGTTCTAAAAAACTTAGTGTTTCTTGTTGGGATGAATAGCTGTTTAATCATGATACCGCAACACCTGTGAAGAAGGCCTCACTTGAGATACTATTCTTTCTTTCAATTTAAATATTCTGTGTTGTCATTGAATCATGTACTCCACATCACATTGAATGTAGGCACTTGTCTACATTTGTGTTTTCTTGATTCCTTGCAATAACTCGATGCTTGGAGCAAGTAGCTCCACAGGAGATCATCCATTTGTAGCATCAGCATGGTGAAAAATAACTTGAAGCATTGTTTTTGTCCTGGTGGCAACTTGCTCAGGCTTGTCTAGGTGTGGTATCTGGCATGAGTATCATAAGCATGTTTGAAGTCCCCTCCCTTGTTTTGTAACTTGCAAATTAGCCGAATTGTTTCTTTTTATCTTGGAATCTACTGCAATGAATTTTGAGGATTAGCATAACAATTTGATGAAAATTAAAATAAAAAAGACTAAGAAGAACATAAGTTGAACTGAATCTCCAACTATTTATGCTTTTAGGCAAACTACTTGGCTTCATCAGTCAGTGACACATGGGTGTTGCATTTGTTAAATGACTGTAATTAATTTGCCATTAGTGAATTACACTCTATTGTCACTTTTGCAGAGCAGCTTTGCATGCCAAAGTGTATAAATATTAATTCTCCAATGTAACATACTTATATCCATACTGTGCTTGTTATTATGCCATTTGAACAAGAATATAACATATATGTTAATGTATTGGAAATACCATGGTCAGTTATTTTCTATGTTCCTTTAACAGGAACAGTACTAACTTCCTGACTGTGAGGGTCTGATGTTCTTCAGGCTAGTGCACCTTTATGATCAACATATAACAGACCAAATTCTGCAGTGTAACCTTATGTCTTACCTCAGGGAAAGCTCGATTCACTGAATTATTAGAACCAAAAAAGAAGTGTTTAACTTGCTGCAGGCATGCCTGGAATAGGCTTGGAGCATTAAGCAGAGTGAGATCAAAATTCCCTAAGATCTTATGGCACTCCCAGATGCAGAGGCCAAACCCGCGTGTGACGTGATGCTCAGACGCTTTCTTGCAAGGCAGTGCTGAGTTCCAGCTTCCTTTAAGGTGATAACACTGTTATCAGGAATTTTGATGAGTAGCTTCCTTGTTCTGTTCTTTGGTCAATGGGACTTCCCCTCTCTCCCAGCCCCAAAATAAATATTCTTACCTTCTGTTAAGAACAGCGTGTAGAAGAGTTAGCTCTGAGATCCACAGTTAGTTTTTCCATTGTATTGTTAGGCAATGAAGATTCCTGTGTAGACTGTGAGCACTGCAGCAAAGCTATGGCTGTAGTTACAATGCAGCTTGTTCTTCATAGGGTCATAGAATAGTTTGGGTTAGAAGAGACCTTCGAAGGTCATCTAGTCCAACCCCCTGCAGTGAGCAGGGAGGGACATCTTCAACTAGATCAGGTTGCCCAGAACCACATCCAGGCTGGCCTTGAACATCTCCAGGGATGGCACATCCACCACCTCTTCTGGGCAACCAGTGCCAGGATTTTATCACCCTCATTGTACAGAATTTCTTCCTCGCATCCAGCTTCAATCTCCCTCTTTTAGTTCAGAACCATTACCCCTCATCCTGTCACAACATGCCCTGCTAAAAAGTCCCCGTCTTTCTTACAGGCCCCATTTAAGTTCTGAAAGGCCACAGTAAGGTCTCCCCAGAGCCTGCTTCCAGGCTGAACAACCCCAACTCTCTCAGCTGTTCATCATAACAGAGATGCTGCATCCCTCTGATCATTTCTATGGCCCTCCGCTGGACCCTCTCCAACAGGGAGATACTGAGGTCCATACTGAGGACTTTCTGTACTGAAGACTGATACAATTGCACTTCTGCTGTTCAAATGTAAATCTTGTCTTGGAAACATTGTTGTAAGACGAGAATAAAGTCTTTAAATATTTTTCTTTCTTGTCTTTAAAGGTCTGTTAGGGAAGGATATGTAAAAATCCAACTGAAGAGATCAGAAATGTCACATATTGACTCTTTTAAATTCCCAGATGAGCTCTTCAACCATGTTAATTGAGCGGGGACCATACAGGCATAAACAGAATCTCAGCTTGTGTTCTATACAGTCATATGCAATTTTATAAACAGGGTTTTAAATATATAGTGTTGTCAGATATAACTGTTGACAACTCTCAGGCCTCTGTCAAGACTTGGAATAATGATTTGGAGATTAAGTTCTGTCTGTGCAACTTTATGAGGAGAAGGAAGTTTGTTAGGTTCTTAAGTCAAATAAGACTTTTTATGAAGTACTTTACAGTGCAGGATTTATCGTCAGCTGCTGAATGTACATAACACAGTACGGGTAGAACCTGATAGGTACGCTATAATAGCATCTGTCTGTAATACTAGCTGGTAGAAGCAATGAATGAATGAATGCTTCATTCTATAGAGGAAAGTTCACGAAAGCCTCAGGTTATAACCTTTAACTTCTTGATGGATTGTGAGGAGCAGGAATCAGAAGAAGAATGACATGAAGTGTCAGAAAATAACTTTTCTAGACATGTCTCCAGCTGCCTAGAAAGCTGCATCTTGTTTTTGTTGCTATTGCGGTTTTTGCCTGGCTGCCTTGGTACCACTTGATGTATCTTTTCCTCCTGGCAGTTGGACTTCTTTTTGTATTTGAGGAAGGCCAGTGAACCTTTGATACAATAAATATTTCTCTAAGTTACTTCCTAATCATTCAGAATGTGAGAAAAGGGTGTAAGGCTTTAGTCTAATAAAAACTGTAATTTTTCCATACAAATTCTGTCTTTTTCTAGAGGAATGGACCCTTTCCAGCAGGTGAGGATAACACTGCTATTGCTGTGCATTTTCAGATAGTTTTGCTGTTGCAACTCCTAGGTCTTACAAGGTGCAGAACAGGGAAAGCTAAGAGGCTCTCGCTGGTGTCCTGATTTGTTCCTATTTGCTTGTCTGCACCAGTGAAACACAATCATATCCATGTTTGTCCACTTTGGAAAAAGGAGAGCGGTAACAATGAGAGGCTGGCTGCAGTTTGCTGATCGTAGAAAAAGGTTAAAATGGAGACAAGTCTGAAAGCTGGTAGAAATATAGACATGTCTGCATGCGTACATGTAACTTCACAGTAACTATAGACTGGGGGGGAGACAGATGCTTTTTCTCTTCAGTTGTATCAGTGAATTGATTCCAAAGTGAAAGAGGAGTTACTTTTGCTAACTCTGAAGGTACGTTTTCCCATTCCATTAGCCAAAATGCAGATTGAAAAATTCACTGTGCTAGGAAAGCAGTCCGAGGACAAATCTATTGACAAGGAGTTTGAAGAGCTGTTCTGACAGGTGGGTTTGAGCAATACAATCCCTTTCCAGGGTCTTACTGTTCCTGCATTCAGTGGGCTCTTCTATTGTTCCTGCATACATGCAGTGGGCAGCATACAGTTCCAGGTTGGCAACAGATGTAAACTCTCCTAAGGAGGTGATAGGAAACAACAGCAAAAAGTCCCGCTCCAGCTCACTCAGGAGAGTGCTTTTAGTCTCAACTGTTAAGTGTTGGGACAAAAAAGCTGAAGAACTATTTGGATCTTCAGTAGAGCTTGTGAAGCCCCTGGAGCCGTGTTTCATTTCCTTCAGTTGGAGATAGGTCTCCGTGGTGATGAGAGGCTTGGCGCACTGGAATAAGGACTGAGGTGAGTTATAGAGGATCTCTGAAGGGCTTCTTTTTCTTTTCCTCCTTCATTAGGAGAAGCCAAATAATGAGAATGGCAGCACTGCATTTAGGGGAGAAAAGTAAATAGTTAATGGCCTAAAGGAAAGGAAACAGCCTAATTGTAATGGCATATATAAATATTTCTTTTGGCTATCAAGAAAGTGATAATACCCAATTGAGCCTTTGCAGTGCCAGTTCAAACAAAGGCCTTCCCCTAATGTCTACTGAATATCTATCCAACCCTGATACCCCGGCAGTGTTTCTCTCCTCATGTTCTCTCTCATAATTGCAGACTAGTCTCCACCAACCTCCCAAGTAATTTCTTTGTCTTGTAAAGAAAACCTTTTGTCACTGCTAGAAATTCAAAGCTATTTTTGAAACACGCTGCCTACCCATCTGTTTGGGTACGTTCTCCTCTCCTGTTCTTGCCAGCTGCTCGTGGAAAACCTTGTGTAAAATGTTCTTGATTTGCTGCCGTAGCCTTGCTTGACAATTTTCAGTTCTGAGTAATGCCATAAAATTTTTTGGGTAGGTTTTCCCTGCTATTTGCAGATGCAGGAACCCAGTTTGTGTTATTTTCAGGATTTTTCTGCAGTGTCTGTACTGCTCATTAATAGTTTAATTAGTTTCAGGAGAGACATATGGTCATTTCTACAGATCATGTTCATTTACTGAGGTAATGGAATGTGTTCTTGCAGATGTTCAGCCTATGAAAAGTCATAGTGAAAAACCTCTGAGTGCTCCGAGTGCTGTATTTTGGACTATCTTTAAAGACATGTATCTCATCAGTCATAAGAAAACAACTAGTATAAAACCTACAATTACCTGAATAAAACTAAAAGAGCATTTCTCAAGTACCCAGGAAGGTGGTTTTGCTGTCTACTATTTGGTTAGATGCTTCCTAAACAAGTACCTATGTTCCCAAGGCCACCTTTCCTCTGTGTACATGATCATTGTAACTTTCATAAGGATTCCTCCAGGTTCATCCAGAGCTCTGTTCATTAGGCTTCTGATTTCTGATGCTTGCAAAAAGGGGAGTGTAAGCCATAGAAAGAATGAGGCTGGTTCTCACTTTAACTCAGGACATGCTTCTGTCTTCTGCATGGAAATTGCATACCATTGACCAGAGAGATCAGGAAGCATGCAGGAAAATCTTGTAGGGCTCAGGATGTGTGCCTGCCTGCCAAGCAGAAAGCCAAGATCTTGTGTGGGATTTGATGCTGTTACTTTTAGTCATCTTCCGGAGCTGACCTACCTGGGTGTTTTCATCTTCCTTGTCTGCCCTGTCTAAAAATCAGACCACCACAGCCTGTGAATAGTCCCCATAGGGTGGGTGTGCTGCATACCGTTGTGGATATTTTTAGTAGATTCTGTTTGCCGACTGACTTAGTGTGCTATAAATACAGAGTTCTCATCTGGCATGCACTTTGTGTGTCTTCTAGTGACTTATAATGAATTCACCTAAGAGTAATAGCGAGAAAAAATGAGCTGTTACGATTTATTTGGCTCTCCATATGAAGTGTCATTTATATAAAGCAATTATTTATCAATATTTCAACTGTAAATGGCTTTTAAAACTAGTGGTGTTCCAAAACACTTCCTAATAGCGCTACCATAATTAGTCCCTATGTCAGATTGATTTATACTGTAATTTCATTATGGTTTTAAAAATTGGAGGTGGAGTTTTTAGATATGAGAGGTTAGTTGAGCATCTGGAGTAATATAAATACTAGTAAATTACATTATGTCAATACTAACACTCTGTCTGAACATACATAAAGGCTATTTGGGTATTCTGGGGGAAAAAATGAAACTTTAGTTATGATTCTCCTGGAATTCTTTTCACAAAGTGTAGTGTATATGAATTTGCTCGAGTTGAAATGGAGTTACCATGGCACTTACCATGGTTTTGTTTTAAGTTGCCAGAGCTTAATGCGAAAAGGAGAGGGACCCTTTCTTTAATGTCTTATTAAAATACAGATGTACTTGTCTTGGATTACTGAATTTGACACAAAACTGAAGGATGGGTTCTTGCTGAACTGCACTGAGCACAACTTAAATGCAGTTCTTCTGTACTGCTATAATAAAACCTATCACAGTGTACTCTAACAGTTGTGGCCTCCATGAAAGCAATTTAAAACTGGTTCAGTGTTCCATATGCAACAAAAGAAAGGTCTCCTTAGAGGTGCTTTCTGCAGACTGACCACACAGAGGGTATTTTGAGCATCTTAATAAATTTCTCTTATAATGAAATTTGGAGCAATCTGGTGATAGTGTTTCAGAAAACTTACAAAATAAACTATCTCCTTGCCAAGAAGCCTAGGTAGTTCCCTGAAAATCGTGTCACTTTTGAATCCTGACTTCCTGCAGCTATCAGGAGCAATAAGAGTGATACTTCTTACGAACCAAAGAGCATCAATCCTCTCTGATTCCTAAGCACAAATACGGATTGAAGTTACAGTATCAAGAAGAAATGTTGCCTGTTTTGCAATAATGTTGTGACCCTACCAAATAGAGCAGAGCATCATCAGTTGAGCCCATTTCAGAGAGATAATGGTGGGTGGTCTTTAGAATAAAAAGAACAGTGACAGTAGTAAAATGCAGTTCTCTCTGGTCATTTAACTGTTTTCACAGTGAGGCGGGCCCCTTTCTTCTCATTGTCTTTGCTGCATCATCAGGGATGACTGGAGTAGCCTAAGATGCCAGACTTGAGGATTTGCTGTCTATTTTCTTGGGCGTTTAGCTATCCTTTGGGAAGAATGAGCTTAAAATCACACATCTGCATTCTGAATATTGGAAGGCATATTGTGCTCGTGCAGTGAGTGACTCACAGCTCCTATAGTCTCTCAAACTGGATAAGCATGATTCATTTTCAGAGGTGATTTTGATGAAGTGTCCTGAAAGGTAGTATTACTGAGTTTGGGTGTGAAGTGCCCAAATAGGGGATTAGCTAGGCAAATTTATTGTAGAGCTTTTTAAGTTTTCAGTATTGTGATTTTACAGCCATAATGGCCAGCTAGGTTTGGTTTGAGTGGCTTGGTTTATTCCCCCCCTTATCCATGGGCATGGTGGGTATGGTTGTTAGAGGTAGTCAGATCAATGCGGAATAAGATGCTTGTTTACTGGGAGTAGTTCTGAATATATGATGAGTAGATTCTTTGAGTTTAACATAAAAAAGACCCAACATTCTGTTAAGGCTTTGTTATTCTATTAACAAATTACAACTCCAAAATAATAAAATATAACTGTAAAACTACTTCCATATTTTTGAAGTGCTGTGTAAAGAAATAAGGTACCTGCTCCACATGTGCAGTAAAGAGTTGCTGGCTGAAGAGAAATGATCTTCTAGAACAGCATGAAATGAATGAAAACAGCATGAAATTCACATATGTAAAGGGCTGCATGCTATCAAAGAAACGCCCTTTAAATATCTAATTCAGCTGTCCTAACATTAGGACACTAGATGACTAACATTTAGATACTAAATGACAAGTGTATAGGCATTGCCTCACTTCTGAAGGACTGAATTACATTAGCTTTCAGTTAGCTTTAATTGTATGTTTGCTAAAGCTCAGCCTTGGATTAGTTTGTATCCAGATGTCTCATATCCATGAAGTTGTGTGGTTTGTAAGTGATAACGTTTTCAAAGACAGATAATACTGGGTGGCTTTGTAACCATGGATGTGAAAAACCAAAGTGTTTAAAATGCTTTTGAAGTAAAATACAATACTGAAATAGCTTTTGGTTTGGAGGAAATACAGATTCCATTGCCAGCATAATAAGCCCTGTGCTAAAATAAACTTTGGATTTCACACACTTGATAAGACCAAGATCCAGTGACAGCATAAAACTAGGGAGTGGAGGAAATGTTCCTTGGAAATGTCGGGCTAGTTCTGCTGCAAACAAAGAAATAAGAAGGCTAATGCAAACAGTGTGCTTTATGTTGTGCAAGCATAAGAAATGACATATTCAGCCCAGGTTGTTCTCCTTTGTGTCTCTGCTGTGCCTCTCCAGTTGTAAAGACAACAGCTGTACTCGGCTGATGAAGTCAAAAGGGAATGATGAACACCTGGGTTGGGGCAGTCCAAGCACAGCCACAGGCTGGGTTCACAAAAAGCCCACCATTAGTTGTCAGTGTGTGCTTGCAGCCCAGAAACCACTCGTGTCCTGGGCTGCGTCACCAGCAGGTTGAGGGAGGGGATTCTCTGCCCCTGCTTTGCCCTCATGAGTCTCCATCTGAAGTGTTGTGTCCAGCTCTGGGGCCCCCAACATAAGAGGGATGTGGACCTGCTTGAGTGAGTCCAGAGGAGGCCATGGAGATGCTGCGAGGGCTGGAGCAGCTCTGCTCTGAAGCCAGGCTGAGAGAGCTGGGCTGGGTCAGCCTGGAGAAGAGAAGGCTCCTGAAGGGGAGACCTCAGAGCAGCTCCAGTGCCTGAAGGGAGCCTACAAGAAATCTGGAAAGGGACTTTTTACAAGGCCATGCAGTGACAGATCAAAGGGGAATGGCTTTAAACTGGAAGAGGGATGTAAGAAAGAAATTCTTCACTGTGAGGTGCTGAGGCACTAGAACAGGTTGGCCAGGGAGGCTGTGGATGCCCCATCCCTGGCAGTGCTCAAAACCGGGTTGGACAGGGCTTTGAGCAACCTGGTCTAGTCGAAGGTGTTCCCTGCCTATAGCAGGAGGCTGGAACTGGATGATCTTGAAGATCCCTTCCAACCCAAACCATTCTGTGTCTTGGAGCTGGAAGGCAGGAGTTCCTTCTAGTGGGGTGGGTGGGTAGATATGACTTCCTTCTACAGATGTGCAGGTAAACCAACCTTTTAAATGTAATGGATGATTTTACATTTTGCTTTAAAACTTTATTCAGAAGAAATGCTCTGAGGTCATGGAGTGGCTACCAAAAGCATTCTGGCCAGTATTGATTCTCTTTTAGGGATTGGCTAGCTGTAATCTTTAATCAAGATATTGTTGATGACTGGCTAAATATTTGACCTTTTACATTTTACTTTCTAAGAGCAAAAACTTTCCAGGACCTCTGCTGCAGCCTTTGCTTTTAGTAGTGCTAGAAAAGTTGGTAGGAATCAGTTTCTGTAAGTTCTGTCAGCTCTTGGAAAATAATACTCTGAACAGCCTTTATCTGTAAAATAGTTGCCTATATGTGGCTGTTGCATGATATTAATAGTGGATCGATAGTAGTGACCTCAATTTTTGCTGAATTTCAATCTAATGGTGAAAATACTGGCATGCCGATTTTGTATGTTGTCCTGGCATTTTATTGATGGAAAAACATGTACTTAGCAGCAAAGCCAGAAGTAGCCGAAAGCATCCAAAAATGAAGTGGATCCCTGTTGAAGTGTACTGGAGAAGTGATTCTTGTATTATGCTGCTCACAGTTGTTCCTTCCATCTCTGCCATTCCACCAACTGTTTGCTAGTTAACTAATGAAAATGGCAGGTGTAGTGTGGTAGTGAATAAGGGTGTAGCATCCTTTTTCCATCATGGATTTGGACTGTTTCTGGGCTGTTTAACAGTTGCCTCCCATGACAGCCTATTCTGAATTGTAAAGCTTTGGTAGCTGTAGCATGCAACCATTCTTTGAAGTACCTTTAAAACCAAATGATTGTATTCAGCATGTGGCTGGCCTGACACTATCCACAAAGATGCAAAGTTAAAATGAGTGAAATATCAGCCCCCCAGGAAATGTTCACTTGAAAGGAAATCCTTGGAAAGGATGCCAGATTTGTAAGGCAGAGAGAGGAGGGGGGAAAAGACTGTAGGGAATGTGGATATGTGTGCTGATACAGTGGTTTTCCGAGCTTTTAAACTGTGATTCTGTGATACACTAAAGCTGTGCTTGCATAGATTATAGGGAGCCTGTCCTTTTTTTCTTCTGCCTTCTTGCTGTTTTCAGTGGGTATGAGTTACCTTGCTCACAACACCAGTATTAGTAACTGAAGTGCTATTGGAAACAAAAATATCTATAGGAATACTGATTCACCTGGCTCTTAAAAATACTCCTTTTTTTGTGTCTTTTTTTAGGATGTTTTTCTCTTCCTAGGAGGACATAATTTGGGGTATTACATTTGGATTTTAGTTTAGTTATCCTAGTTTTATCTAGCAATAGTTATATCTGTGCTGTTAATGGAGTAACACTGAAGAGAAACACAGTAAAACAGATAATTAGCTTTATACAAAGAGAATAGAGGCCATTTTGGTTAAATTCTTTATCTTAGGGTATCTATTTTTAGGTATTTCTTTGTCTCCACTTTTTCTAACTGGCATTTCCCCAAACTTGAAAATTGTGATGTAATTTTTCCTTTTCGTTAGAGGTGTTTTGAAGTGCACACAAGTGAAAATGTATTTAGTTTATTCCTTGAAGATCTAACTGGGTAAATGTGCTGTACATACAGCATTAAAGCATGGAACGTGAATGTTAATATTCTGATCCTGTCAGTTTTCTCTTTATGCCCTACAGATTTGTAGATTTACAAAATTACACACTTGTCATTCAATTTCAAACATGAAATTTTGTATAGAAATAGGAAAGGAAGAAAAGCTTCACATCAGTACCTTGGTTTTCTTGCATTTATTTCCCCTACTGTAGTTTCTCTCTAACATACTGTGCTCCTTCAGGCAGTGATGATAAACGTAGGTATGTTATTATTAAATGTAGGTAGAACCTTTTTAAGCTACTGGTACAGCTGCAACACTATGAGGGTAGCTTTACTCAAATCAATGAGCCATGTGTGCAGATCTTTTGGTATACTCACAGATGTGCTTTGAAAAGCATAATGCTGTTTGTCAGGAGCTGTCATATATTACTGACAAGGATTCCTTCGTCTGCTGAAGGAAAGGAGCTCTTTCTGTAATCTCAGTACTCATATCTTCAAACTGTTAGATTTATAGCCCTCTGCAGGAACTCTTAACCTGCAGGCTAATCTTAATGGTGCTTTCCTAACCCTGGAAGGAGTGGTACAACAGTTGAACCCTGTAACTGAGGATTAGGAATATCACCACAATTACTTGTTCGTAGAGGGGTAAGTATAGAGAAAAGATGCTTTGTCAGCTCTTACAGTCAGTTATTGTTGTATTCAACACTTAAACACTGCATTTTCCTTTCTCACACGATGTGTTGGAAAACAACTGTTAATCTATTTACTTATTTATCTGTTTATTCTTTCTTAATGGAAATACTTCTATTTCCTTGGATATTTTATATTGACAACTAATTTTAGTATTGGAGAACTTCCTAATAAGCAAATTACTGTTTCACAACTGATTTCCAATTTTGAATGCAGAAATTTCCAAAAGGACTTGTTTTTCTTTTTAAATTGTACTTGACTCTATAGCTATTATGTACAATTTCAGCAGTGTTATGTAGCTTGAAATGTAACTGAAAGGGCATTTATTGCACTCTTAATGGTTTAGCATCTCTCAGGTTTTATATCCACTTACTTTCAATCAGGCTTGTAGAGAGCTCTAATTTATTAGATGAGTATGGCAATAAAGGACCAGGATGGTACTGAAGCAGACAATACTTAACAATAAAGTAACTGCCTTAGAAAACTTATGGTGCTGTTTCTGCTGAGCCAGATTCAGGAGGATAGATTGATAACAGGATTCCTTAAAAACAGACTCATGTTTGTTTGGTATTACTGTTTGTGTTAGATAATAATCTGGAAGCTGCTTCTTCCCAAATGAACAAGAAAGCCAGCTGCAACTATTCTTTAAAACTCAACGCATTTGACTGGGTTGTGAAAAACCTTTCCATATCGCAAATAGAAGTACAATTGTGACTGTGTATGCAAATTGGCACTAGTGCTGTACAAACAGGGATTTCAGCTAGATGTTGTTTTGTTGTTTTGATTTTGATTTTTTTTGTTGGTCTTTTTTGTTTGTTTGCACAAACTGAAATTAGTATCTTTGTGTCTTTAGGCTATGAATCTTGCCTGAAGACCAAGAGTAAAAACTATTAAAAGGGCTTGAATCTGGCCTGGCTGCAGAAGACAGACTTAATGTATTAATATATCTATTTGTGTCATTGCTGTGATATTTGGCTAACTGCACTTAATAACAGGATTAACAAGAGCCTAATAATCAAGGATAAATCGTTCAGGGTTTAATGCACACTCTTCAGAAGCCAAAAAGAGGAGAACCCCAAGCCCCAGGCAAGACTCTGCCAGGGCAGGGACCTGTTCAGCACCTGCACCCTGGACAGCTCAAATGAGGCCTCTTCCAGGCGGCTGCTCCTGCCAGGTGCCGTTGGGATGAGATGCGCTGGGTTCTTATCCAGGAGATTAACCAAGGTACCTTTCAAGAATAGGAAGTTTCATGCTGGCCCAAAGCTTTCTGCTTGGGCTACTGGGTTATACTGAAAAGAGCAAGAGTTTGTGATAGGCCCTCATTTGCCCCAATTCCTTGTGGTACACAGCAGCTTTGACAGCCTTGAGTAGACCAGATAGACTTTTTCAGAAGGCTTTTTGTAGCACCGTCTGACTCATCTACCCACAGTTCCTGTGTGTGCTTTTCAATTTTTAATATTATTTGGGTTTCAGAAATTCAGTCTTCATCTACTCCCTTTTATTTTTATCCTAGAAAATAGGTTCTTTTTTTGTGTCACAGCTTTCCCCAACATTGGTAAGCTAGCTTCCTTGTTCTTTATTTCATCTCTGCTGTTTTTCCCTTGGTTTAAGGACTGTTGGGAGCTAGCTGTCATTTTCTGCTAAAAATCTTGTTAGCCTTGTAGTTTCAAGTGGACTTCCCTGCTTGGTTCCTTCCAGTAAGTGGAAGTAGAATTAAAAGCAGATTATACAGATACGTTCTGTTATCACACTGTCTGTTCAGTTTTCTTTGACACTAGGTGACACCACTTTTTAAAATTAGATGATGAAAATGTTTGACCTTAAATATCTAAAAACCTGGAGAAACTTCTGTTATGTTTTGAGTTAGTATTAGAAAGACGTCTTGAGCAGTAGGAGGTTCACTGCAAGATTAACCTTTAGACATAATATTGGTTTTTTTCTTGACAAAAGGTTACAATCTAGAAGATGGTATTCTGACAGATTTACTTTTGAAAAGGGGTAGTTTTGCATCAGTAATGCTGAAGTAACAAGAGCAGATCCATCTTTTCTCTGGAGGAAAACCAACAAAACAAGTAAATAGTTAATATCACTTAATGGCTTTCAAAGCCAAGATAGAAAACACACTAATACTTTGATTCAAGTGTGAAAACAGGATTTGTAAATACTTCTGTGGCCTTTTTCTTCTTATGCTGCAGAGAGCTGTGTGGTCTGAATATTTTTATCCCTGTTGTTACATGCAGTTTATTTAAGATACTGTGTGCTTTTTTTCCTCCGTACTGTTAGCTTTCAGAAATGTCTTGCAGGATTTTCCTTAAGAGTGGGAATCATAAATAAACATTATTCCCTTTTTATGCTGAAGACCTTTTGGTATCCTACCATACCATTACACTAGCTTATGTAAGAATGTGGGCAGCTTCATTCAGTTTGCTACTCCCTCCTAGAAGAAATAAAGTGAATTTCAGGTGGAAAACAGAAAAAAACCAACCTGGTTTTGCTATTTCAGTTGTTGGAGTACATGAATTTCAACTTCTAAATGAAAATAGGAAATAACATCATTAAACAGTATTACTATTAGAGCTTCCTCAGCATCCTGGACAAGCTGTGTTTCCAAATCAGTTGTCCCTAACTTATGGGTAACTTTGCTTTGCTTAGGTTGGATCTCTGCTGTATATCTGGGAACTGTGGCAAGCTGTTGGGTAACTTCCAGGGTTGCATTCCACTTTCTTTTACCTTCCCCTTAAACTTGCTTCATTGCAGGGATGATATATAGCATGGTTTTATTTATACATCAAAGGCTTTTATTGAAGTCACATTCTGAAAGTTACTTCTCTGGTATCCTGATCTCTTAGGTTTGGTATAAGAACGGTTTGGTCCCTCAGTAGTTACAGAAACATACAGAGATTGGGAAGTGAACAAAATAAGATTCATATTTGCTTGGATGGGGATGGAATTTGTTTGGACACGGTTGGGGATGGAACCTGCCATGTACATTTACATTTAAATGAATTTAAGACCTACTTGAACAGATCAGCCAGTGCAAGACAAAAGCTAATAGCTTTATGAAAGGTGGGGGTTTTGTTGTTGCCTCACTTCCAGTTTCCTTCTGTAATACTGTCCCTGAGGGAATAAGAATTGATAATAAAAGTTGTCATAACTGGTACTTTAGAAGATGTTCCTGTATCTTTTATGAAATTCTTATGTACAAGTTGTTTCTCCTTAAAAAAAGAAAAAGCTCTGTAGCTGTCCCTATTAATATGTTTGCTTTGTAGCTGTCCCTAGTAATACATTTGAGATTAGAAGTTTTGTCTAAATTTGTTTTAAAGACTCAGATTTGTGTATACTTGTCCTTTTTGGAATATAATCGATTAGAAGACTGTCCTTTTTTAGTACTTTGAATATATTCCCAAAGTTTTGCTGCTTTATTTACTGTGTGGTACCACCCTCAACTTTGAGATGCCAGGCTAGGACAAGAGCAACAATAGCATACTGCAGGATTTATAATCCCACCTATGCTATATGTCAGGTAACATGCTGAAATGACATAAATGCATCTGAAACACTTGGTTTATTTTTCTAAGGGCCTAAATGAACTTTTCTTCCCTTGAAGCTGTCACTGTATGGTTCTAGTTTAACTGAGTGACAGGTTTAGTCTGTCTCAGGATTTAGTGCGTCTAAAATGAATTTTGTTGCAGGTAGAAACCTGATGAAGGACTTGCAAATTGTACTTTTCTCTCTGGAAGTTATTGTGCAGATGTTAAGTGCAATGAACTCCCTTAATGACGAGCTTAATTTTCAGTAGTTTTTGGATGTCTCTGATGTCAGTAGAAATTGTCCTAACGCCGCAGTAGTGAAGAAGGGTGATTTTCATGTTGACCTAAAAACATATTCTCATGTGTAAAATATTTATATTCTCATGCATATGACATAACCCTTCCAACTGCATCTGTTTTGGTTTGGGGTTTAGGGGGGTTTGGCTTTTTAATCTTAGACCATCTTCTGGACAATTTTGATACAGTTTTAGGTACAGACTGGTTTTACACCAAGAATGGGGTTTCAGTCTGGTCCACCATGTTGTGTGGAAAGCATCAGACAGAGAGCATGCCAGGCTATGGTCTTCTGAGGTTGTTCAGCATTTACTCACTCATGTTTCAACCCAGAGCTGGAATCTCTCTCTGAAAGATTAGACAGCTGTTAGTCTTCTGTTGCTCTGCTGAGAAACTGTTGTTGTAGGTTATCGGATTAAGAGAACAAATGGTACAATGTCTACACCGTTCGGGAAAGCAAAGGCATAAGTTTAGATGTTTCAATGGCATTCTCGCTGCACAAAGCCAGGAATTGTATTGACTATTGCTGTTTCTCAAGGGAAAAAACAAAAAAAAAGCACGTTTCTCTTTTTGGCACATCTCCCAGTTTGCTGATTTCTGATGTGATACAACTGCTGCAAAGGGCAGGTATGGCAAGGTCTCCACTAGAAAGAGGAGGTGTACTTTTGTGATGATCAAAGGGAATGTCAGGCATCCTTTGGGAGCTGTTTTTAGGAGTTTCTGAAAATGTAGCTAAATACAAATTTATTTATTTATTATCTATTTATTTATTTGTTTTAAAGTTACTTGATAAAATGACAAAGCTGGGAGGCAGAGGTTGTCCTTTACATGCCTGTGGCTTATTTCTCCTCTGTCTTTAACACTGATAGAGATTACTATAGAAGAACTTGAATAATTCTGTCTTTTCACCAGAGCTGATGACTTATACTTGGCTTAATCTCACTCCTTTGTTGGTGGCCATGCTGTGGAATTTCCCACTGGGAAAGCTCAGAGTCCTGCTTGCTTAGGCTGGTCCCCACCAGCTGACTCACAGGCAGGAAGAGACAGCAAGAGCAAAGGAGGTAGCGCTGCCAGGAGACATAAGGAAGATGAAGGGATGAACGCGTACATAAGCTGAGAGGCTTGTAGGCTCAAGCTTCAGCATCCTTTATGCTGCCTTCAGGAACTGTTCTAGAGAGCTTTCTTCCTTCAAACCAGAGAAATTTATTGTTATTTTTCTGAGCATTTTATTACTTATATTAGTATTATTTTATTATTTACGTTTTAACTGCTTGGTCACTTGTGTTTGGGATCTGCAGTAGAGTCTCATGAGGTAAGGCTTCGGTTAATGAAAATAGGATGTTTCTCTTACAAGCATTGGTGTTTAAAATGAGCAACTAATCAATTTCCTCAAGAATTTAACTGATAGATCAATGCAGCAGTTGTGAACAGTAAAAACCAGCTAATGCTACTGTGTGTTTTCTACAAAGGTCACTTAAAATGTGAGTGAAACACAAAATATGTCTTAACTGTTCAAACAGTGGCAGTTTAACCACGAAAAAGCAAGAAGTACATTGCTGACTTAGTTGCTGTGGCAGGAATGATGTGGCATGTCATCTGAAAGTTTGGCTTGTTTCTGACTTACGGATGTTCTATTAGAATTTGCAGAATATGATCCGTGTGCTCTGTACTCTCTTAATAGAGGCAAAAGAACATAAATATAGATGAAACTGTCATGATTGATATGTTTAAAGCATGTAAGTCAATAGCTTGATTTTCTTCAGCTTTTACTGACAATAGTTAAGACTTGGCTGGGAGGTTATTTCTTTATGGGTTCAGTTCTTTCTCTTAACCGGTTGATATCTCATCTTTATTATTCCTCTTATTAGCACTTTGCATGCTCTCTTCACTACGGTGCCTCCCCAGATGTGATTAAAAGGTTCTGTCTTAGAAATAGGAGCTTTTGCAAAACTAGTCATTTTAGTACATGAAGGTGTATCATTCAGACTTAAGAAACTGCTCTTACTTTTTTTAATAGAAATCTATACATAATTCCTGTTAAACACTTAAGTATGTTAATACTGAAAGATTGAGTGATCTAACTCCAGTGTGCACCTTTCTGAAGTGGCGTTTTGTAACCCTTTGCCCCATTTCTGCAACAGTCCTTACACTAAGGTAAATACTTTTCAAGTTGGAAGAATAGAGGGGTCAGTGCAGAGTGAACTTCTCCTAACTGAAGTTTACATTTAAAAACAAAAGGCTGCTTTATGATAAGCAGAGATGTCAGTACTTTTACAGTGTTAATCCTTAAACAAAATCCCTTTATTCTCAGGACGAATGATGTTTTCCAGCCTGGACTTTTCTGCTAAGCTCAGGCCTTAGTCATAAGTCATACCTTTACTTGGGGGACAAAGAAAGGAAAAGAAACCCCAACAGACCTAAACAAGCAAACATACTTACTCTGCTATCAGCAGTTTCAAGTGAATGGCAGAACATTAGTCCGTAGGTTGGATGTTTCCCTGCAGAATTAAGAAATAGGTGCCCTCTGTGGAGGACTGCTATTTTGAGAGCTGAAGAGAGGAAAAAAAATAGTGTATAATAATGCAGGAAAGGCT